>NC_062228.1:51961253-52261432 GCF_902686445.1 Sciurus carolinensis
CAGAATCCCAGCCCCACATCTGGTTCACCTCTTGGAAGCTCCAAGGGATCCTTTATATAAAAAAAGGAAAAGTTGTCTTTTATGGTGGATTGAGGCATTGGGCAAAGTATCAAATCTAGAATTGGACAGACTGAAATTTTCATCCTGCCTTCTTGCTGTGTGATCCCAAACGATTCAGTCTCCCTCTCTGAACTTCAGCTCCTTCCTTTGCCGAATGTGTATGAAAACCCTTCCTCCTGAAGGACGAGTGAAGACCCAGTGAGCGGTGGGCAGAGTGATAATACTATTATTGTGTGCTTGGGAGCAGGAGGCCCCAGCAGCGTGGGAGAGTTTCAGGGAGGAACCCCAACTGGCCCAACCAGAAGAACTAGCGTCTTGGGAGGGAGTAAGACCCAGGGTGGGGAGTCTCCTCTTGCTCAGGCCTGCCTAGATTCTGGGCCACTGACCCACACCTGGCCCGGGACCAGAGACCAGAGGGAGTTTTGAATGCGCCACCGCCATGCACTCGCGCTGGCTGCTCCTCTCCACAGACTTCACTGCAGACAGTTCAGAATCTGGTTCAAGTAGATAAATGGAGGGGTCAAGGTGGACGTGGAAGTGGCCCCAGCCGCTGGAGGTCACACAGGGGCCTCAGAAAAGTCTGGGGCCACATCCAGGATGGGGTTCGTGACCCCTGGGGCGGGGCAGGCTCTGGTTTCAGATCCACTCCCTCTGGGACACACTTTATGGGACATACATGAGGGAAGGTGTGGGCAGGGCCATGCAGTTGCTTTTGTTGGCAGGGGGATTGAACCCAGGGGTGCTCTACCACTGAGCTGCATCCCCAGCCTTTTAAAAAAAAAATTTTAAAGTTTATTTTGAGACAGAGTCTCAAGTTGCCAGGCTGGTCTCAAACTTGCAATCCTCCTGCCTCTGTGTCCCTAGTTGACAGGATTACAGGTGTGCACCACCACACCCAGCTCAGCTGCATAATTTTTGAGGTCCAGAGCAAAAGGAAAATGTGACATAGGGATACTGGTGGGGCCAGCACAGACCCTCACAGGGGTTCCCCTCCTCACCAGGGGCCACCACCGTGCTCCACCCCAAGATGTGGCACAAGTACCCAACCCAATCTTGCTGCGCCTGCACTCAGTCCCCTGCCAGGAGTGGAGGGTGGCAGTGGTCAGACGGCCAAGTTCAGGAAGGGAAAAGGAGACAGAACCTGTGCCAGGGAGGTGGGGGGCAATGGGGGGGCACCCATGACCTGAGACTTCAATCCCTTCCTTCAAACTCCACGGTCCCACCAAACTTCATTACCAAACACGAACTCAGAGATAAATTAAGAATTTCCAGATGATGATCGCAGAACACAAAACTGGTCACATGCCTGTGAAGCTGGTCCCAGCAAGGGGTTGGGGGATTAATTGGTCCAAGAATCCAGAAGTCTCACACCTGCAGGTGGAGACACTTGGAAGACCTGGGGATTTGGGCGTTTGTACTCCCAGGACTCAGGAGCACTAGATCTAGATTTTTTTTTTATTAATTTTGATTCATTGTACACAAATGGGGTATAACTGTTCTCTGGTTGTACATGAAGTAGAGTCGCACCATTTGTGTAATCATACATGTACCTAGGGTAATGACGTTTGTCTCGTTCTGTTATTTTTCCTTCCCCCCATAGATCTAGATCCTTAAGGGGGCTGTCTGAGGGAAGGAAAGAGCTGTCCTCAGAGACAGCCTTGAGTGCTGGTGGCGAGAGGGGGAGAGGACATGTGGCCCAGAGCTTCTCACAAGAGACTCGCCAAGTAAGATCTAAAGGATGAAGTCAGTCCAGAGCTGTCTGCCTTGTTCACAACTCTTCCCGGTCCTTAGCACCCTTAACTCATTTATTCAACCACAAGACATTCCTTCGGCACCTAGTTTGCACCACCTAAGCCCTTTGCTGTGTGACAAGGACTCAGTAGTGATCAAGAGAGCCCTAGTCCAGAGGGGGAGACAGATTCAGCAGCAAGGAAGGGCACGATGGGAGAAGCACCAGGCAGAGTGAGCAGGTTGTGCTGGGGAGGCAGAGCCAGAGCCCTCAGGGCTATAATGGGAATCCCTGAGGAAACATCTGATTCGGTCAGCACAATCAGGGAGGGCTTCCTGGAGAAGGAACACAGGTGCTCCAGCCTAAATGAGAAAGTGGGTGGGGTGTGGAGAGATGCCTATACAAATAAACGGTATGTACAAAAAGACCCAAAGGCGCAGGGACACGTTCTTGTTTGTTTTCATGGAATGAGATTTGCCCTCCATTACTGGGGACACAGAGATCACAACAGCCTTGGCTTGTCCTCTTGGAGTTTCTGGTCTATAAAGAGCACAGATCCACCACGGGTGATAAGCCAGGTGCTGAGGGATAGGATGGGAGCTCAAAAGGAGGCGCCTGACCCAGACGGGTGCTGGTCAGAAAGGACTTCCTGAAGGAAGGAACATCCGAACTAGACCTGGAAAGTGACGAGCTGATTAGGGAAGAGAAGGGCTGAGGGGACAGGGAGCCCAGGCGTTCCTAGAAACTGCCAACAGCTCAGTCAGGTCAGGCCGGAAGCAGAGAAACCCACAAACTAAAAAAACACTGCAAAAGACCTTAGTCTCCCAACCCCCTCCTCCGGGCCAGGGCCATAGGGGTAAAGTCTTCCTTCCTAACGAGAGAAACAGCTGTGCGACGCTTGGCTCTGAGGTCCCCATAACTCCGAAGTCCCGCCTAGAGGCCGAGGGGCCCCGGACGCCTGGGCTGGAAACCACAGCAGCAACCCTGTTTTTTCATTATGTTTAATTCGGTTTCACAGGAGCACCAATAAATAGTTTCTCCCCACCCCTGCAATCTTCCTCCTGCCCCAGGCAGGGCCCCGGGAGCTGGTGACCCCGTCACGGGACCACACCAGCCGCCCGAACAGCAGCGCGACTCAGGCCAGCTGAGCGGCAGCCGCCTCAGAATTCCCGGGAGAGTTCCGAAGGGGCGGGCCCACGTTTTCCGAGGTGGGCGGGGCCTTGGGACGCAACCGCGTGCGCACGAGGCGGAGCCTCGCCAGAACACCCCACCGTGGGCGGGACCACTCAGGGGGCGTGGTTCTCATCTGCTGCGGTCACGATGACGTCCATCCATATGCGCATAGCCTCGGGGCTCGGGGCCACCATGTAGAAAAGGCGTTCATAGGTTTTGACACAGAAAGTCAGGCGAGGACTGGGGCTCTGGAATAAGCAGGGTACAGGGTGGTTAGGACAGCAGGCTCTGGCCACAGCCTGGATTAAAAACCCAGCCCCCTCCAAATCTAGGACCTCCTGGTTTGTAATTCGGAAAGTTAGTGTCCGTTTATAAAGTACCTACTTGCCAAACCAAAGCTGTGTAAAGCCCCTACATCCATTGTTTTTAACCCCGAGGGCAGGGGTAGAAGTGTGCCCAATTTGCATCTCAGAAAACTGGGCTGGAGAAGGGATGTCACTTTTCTGATGTCAGACAGCTGGGATTCTAACTTAAGGCTTAAAAAGCCAGGGTTGGCTCCTCTCCCCATAGAATTCTAAACATTGCATTAGTTACCAATATTTATTTTTATAAAATAACAATAAGTTTGGGCTGGGGAGATAGCTCAGTCGGTAGAGTGCTTGCCTTACAAGCACAAGGCCTTGGGTTTGATCCCCAGCATCGCCAAAAAAAAAAAAAAAAAAAAAAAAAAAGTTTGACACTATCGGGCTTATTCCCATTTGGTAACTATGGTAATGGCTGTATTATTTCGGTGCTCTCAGTCTGCCTCAGTCCCTACGTTGCCCTCCTCACTCACTCCCAGCTTGGCATCAGTATCCAAGTGTGTGTGTATTTTGAGCTCACGCTCATGCTGTCATTGAGCTATGTCCTTAGACCTTTTTTTACTTTATTTTGAGACAGGTCTCACTGAGTTGCCAAGGCTGACCTGGAATTTGGAATCCTGCCTCAGCCTCCTGAGGAGCTGGGATTACTGGCATGCACCACGGGAGCCCAGATTTTTGCTTGAAAACTTTTTAACTTTTGTCCAAGAAAATTAACAGTGGCTGGCTCAGAGTCAGAGTCTGAGTTAGTTTTTGCATTTGTTTTGTTTCGTTTTGTTTTTTTGGCACTGGGGATTGAATTCCAGGGCACTTTACCACTGAGCTATAATCCCAGCCTTTTGAAAAAAAAAAAAAAAATTGAGACAGGGTCTTCCTGAATTGCTGAGGCTGGTCTTGAACTTTACAGCCCTCTTTTCTCAGACTCACAAGTTGCCAGGATTATAGATAGGTGTTTGCCACCATGCTAGAGTCTGAGCTTTTAATTTTTGTTCTCTGCAGTGCCATGAACTGCAGGTTTCTTACACTGGACCCTGAGTGCCCTGATGGTAGCAGCTGTGGGTGGCTTTGCCCAAGATGAGCTAGGGATAGGATAAGGCTTGACTGCTGGGCTCTGACCCAGGGGGCAGGGTGGCCCTGAACGGGGCTTCACCTTGAAGGCACAGCGTAAGTGGTCATAGTAGACTTCCTCAATGGCCTGGAAGTAGATGACACCCTTGAGCTTGGTCTCTTCCTTGTCTGGTGGAGGAAGGAGAGGGAGAAATAGAGCCAGTGAGAGGCATGTGTGTGTGTCAGGCCCGGGTCACTGGGCCAAGCCTGAGACAGGGTCTGGGGAGAGGAACATGGTGAGAGAGTCTGAAGATCCAGAAAGTACCATGGTTGGAAGTGAGCGGATGTCAATGCTAGATGAGAAACTGGAGTCTCCGAGGCTGGACAATACTGCAGGTGGGCCCAGGGACCTGGTGTCCTAGGTCCTTGAGAAGGGAAGGAACTCAAGGAAAGTTGGGACCATCTAAAGACAAAGAGTCCCACTCCTGGAGCTGGGGTTGGGGAAGGTGCTGATACTGCAGGTTCAGACTCCTGGGCATCTTAGGAAATGGGGTCTGAGACCCAGAGCTGTACTAAACTGTCACCTGTGTTACTGAGGACGGTTGTGTGTGTGGATTCTAGGTCACTTAAGGAGAAAGGGACTGGGGATCTGAACTCTTGGGCCCTGGACAAGAGAGGTGACTCCTGAGTATACAAGAGGAAGGAACTAGGGGCCTCAACTCTTCCACCCTCGGGGAGGGAGAACATGGAGGCCTGGACGCCCCGTCCCTGATGGAGGGGGCAGAGGCTGACTCCCAGGTGTGGAGAAGGCATCTGGAGGGGGCTTCCAAAGTCCTGGAACCCCAGGCTCCAGGCTGGGCTTACCTGCATAGTAGGCCAGGCGACGTGCCTGGCGGTCAAAGCAGAACCAACGCTTCCTCCAGGTCTTGATGCGGCCGCCCATCTTGACCAGGGGCCCCCGGCAGCAGCCGCAGGACACTCGCACATGAGGACAGCTTTCTGGGTTGTGGCCCCATCGTTCCAGGTGCTGCCGGAGATCCAGGACACGGGGGCCTGGTGGGCGGGGTGGGGGTGCGGGTGGGGCCTGTGGAGGTAGAGCCGAGGCCACTGTTGTGGGAGTCAGGAATTGGGGGCGGGGGTGCAGCCTGGAGCCCAGGAGGGAGCCAGGCCTGCTGCAGCCTTTAGTCAGTGACTTAACAATCGCAATCATGAAAATGATCCCACCAGCTACATTTATTAACACTCTGCCCAGGGTTTTGAGCCTCAGCTACCCCTGACTCCTGTGCCCTGGTTGAACCCAGAGGTGCTCTACCACTAAGCTACATCCTCCGTCCTTTTTTAATTTTTTTGAGATAGGGTCTCACTAAACTGCCCAGGCCGGCCTCCAACTTGTTATCCTCCTGTCTCAGCCTCCTAAGTAGCTGGGATCACAGGTGTGCGTTACTGCACAAGATAGCATCAACTCTACTGTTGCAGTTGATGGGGCTCCTATGAGCCCCATTTTACAGATGAACGAACTGTGGCACAAAGACATGAAATAATCCACCGGATGACACATACAGCTTCTAGGTGGCACACAGCTTCTCCATGCAAGCAAAGCCCAGTGGGTTGTCTTTTGTTTGTTTTTTAATGCAGACTCTCGGTCATTCCAGAGAGTAGGGGCCTGGGTAGAGGTGAGGTTCTGCGTGTCACACGAACTCCCAGGGACACTGGTACTGTTGATCCACCGACTGCACCGACTGCACTTTGTAGGGGGCTTGAAAACTGAATTCAGGACAGAGCAAGAAATGCTGAGGACCAGAGAGGAGAGGCACTGGTTGGAGATAAGGGAGAGTGAGGAGGAGGGGACAAGAGGTGGGGGGATGACCTGCTGCAGAGGTGGAAAGATCAGGTATAAGGAACACCCACTACAGCCGGGCACAGTGGTGCACACCTGTAATCCCAGCAGCTCAGGAGGCTGAGGCAGGAAGATCTCGAGTTCAAAGCCAGCTCAGCAATTTAGCAAGGCCCTGTCTCAAAATAAAAAATAAAAGGGGCTAGAGATGTGGCTCAGGGGTTAAGTGTCCCTGAGTTCAAGCCCCCATACAAACCAAAAATCAAACAAAAACCCACCCACCCACTAAGGCCTGGAATCTTCCCTGGCTCATCTCACCAAATCCACACAGTAAATCTAAGAATCATCATCCAGCATGGAAGCTCCCTCTGTGTGTCAGGCACTGCGCCAAATGATCACAGTGATTACCTTGTTTCCTCTCAAAAGCAACCTATTAATGGCCCCATTTGACACGGGGATAAATGAGGTTTCCAGAAAGGAAATGGCTCACTGCGTTCACCCAGCTGGGATGTGGCAGAGCTGAGCCCCAATCCAGGTTAGCCGAGATGGGTTTAGGGCTCTCAACTCCCCCACCACTTGACTGTCATCGCCACAGAATCCCTGTCCCAGTGGGAGCTTCCAGGTCCCTGTGCTGAAATACAGGGGTCTCCTGGGGCTGTTTCGAGGATGAGCTAGCTGCAGCCCAGCCTTTCCCTTCTGGGCACCAATCCCAAGAGACACTTGCTCACCTGCACCAAAGACAGTGTGGGTGTGTGTATGGGGACAATGCACAGAGCAGGGACTGTTTAATAAATGATGATGCTTCAAGGCAGGGAGAACTGCTTCAAAGTCGGAGCACTCCATTTTTAATGAGGTTGAGCTTGTGCCTAAGAATGGAAGGCTCTGCCTCCCTGCCTGCCGTGTGTGGCCACCTGACGCTTACTGGCATCTGACCTGTTATCTATTTGACTTAAGGATGCTGCTTTTATGTGTGTGTGTGTGTGTGTGTGTGTGTGTGTGTGTGTGTATTTGAGTTTTAGATGGTCACAATACCTTAGCTTAGTTTTATGTATTTTTTTTATGGGGTGCTAAGGATGGACCCAGTGCCTCACGCGTGCTAGGCAAGTGCTCTACCACTGAGCCACAACCCCAGCCCCAAGGATGCTGCTTTTTGTTTATCATCCCCAATACACATCAACTTCTTAGAAGGCAGGGATTTTTACATTGGTCACTGCTGTAACCCAGGGCCTGGCACACAGTAGGCAGCTGATTCATTTTTGGGTAAAATGAATAATGGAGGGATAAGTGGTTGAGAAAACAAAAAGCAGATTGAGAATGATGTGCTCATTTATGGGACAAATAAATTGCAAAGTTTTGATCAGTAGATGCAAGTGGAAAAGTATAAAAAAGATTCAAAGACATCTCAACAATAAAAAAAAACACCTGTGCAGAGGCAAGATCAGGGAGGGAGAAGGTGAGCTCGCTTTCTCAATACTGTATCATTCTTCATAACGAAAATATATTCAGGCTAGATTAAAAAAAAATTTACCCATCACAATGGCACATGTCTGTAATCCCAGCAACCTGGGGGGCTGAGGCAGGATCACAAGTTCAAGGCCAACCTAGTGACTTAGCGAGACCTTGTTTCAAAAAAATAATAACATAACAAACACTAGGAATGTAGCTCTGTGGTATAGTGTCTGGTATCCCTGAAATAAGTAAATAAATAAATAGAAGTTTAATAAGGTAGATGTCAGCAAAATTCAGAATGTGAAAAAATCCATAGAATAAATGGTTCGTTTATATTTCACAAGTAAATGAAATTTTAAAAAAAGAAATGAGGAGAACTCTTAGAGATTAAAAGAGATGCTTTAACCAAATGCATAGTGTATGCTTGGTTTGCATCTGGATTCAAATAAACCAACTGCGAAGACATTTGAGATAATTAGGGAAATATGAATATGGAATTATATGATTGTATCATAGAATTATTAACAATCTCATAAGGTATATCCAAGAAAAAGAAATGGAGCCAGGTACCCACAGAGGGGCCAGCCACATCACAGATGGCTGAACTGGGAAGAGAAATTGGATCCTTTTGAGTCTACTTCCTTGTCAAGCCCAGGACCTTTTTCTGTTGCATTTCAGGGGAACAGAGTGAGATGCAAGAAAGGGCCAGAGCCTGGGGAGAGACTGAGCAGGGAGGGGCGGGGCAGGACTGACCATGATGGCAGGAAGAGCTGGGCCCGAGGAACTTTCTCTGTTCTTTTTCATCCCTTCCTGTGGATTCAAGATGAAGGATCAATGAGAACGCCAACCAGGAAAATGTGGGGAAAATGTCCTGGTCCCTGGGTCTGAGGGAGGAGGCTGGGCCTGGACCCCTGGGTCTGAGGGAGGAGGCTGGGTCTGGACTCCTGGGTCTGAGAGAGGAGGCTGGGCCTGGACCCCTGGGTCTGAGGGAGGAGGCTGGGCCTGGACCCCTGGGTCTAAGGGAGGAGGCTGGGTCTGGACCCCTGGGTCTGAGGGAGGAGGCTGGGTCTGGACTCCTGGGTCTGAGGGAGGAGGCTGGGTCTGGACCCCTGGGTCTGAGGGAGGAGGCTGGGTCTGGACTCCTGGGTCTGAGGGAGGAGGCTGGGTCTGGACCCCTGGGTCTGAGGGAGGAGGCTGGGCCTGGACCCCTGGGTCTGAGGGAGGAGGCTGGGTCTGGACCCCTGGGTCTGAGGGAGGAGGCTGGGCCTGGACCCCTGGGTCTGAGGGAGGAGTGTGGGTCCGAACCCCTGGGTGTGAGGGAGGAGGCTGGGCCTGGACCCCTGGGTCTGAGGGAGGAGGCTGGGCCTGGACCCTGGGTCTGAGGGAGGAGGCTGGGTCTGGACCCCTGGGTCTGAGGGAGGAGGCTGGGCCTGGACCCCTGGGTCTGAGGGAGGAGGCTGGGCCTGGACCCCTGGGTCTGAGGGAGGAGTGTGGGTCCGAACCCCTGGGTGTGAGGGAGGAAGGTGGGACCTGGACCCCTGGGTCTGATGGAGTAGGGTCTAAGTAGGGTCCCCTGTTCCTAAAGAAGAGGATCTGGGGTCTCACCCTGGCCTTGATCAGCCGTTCCCTCTCTGCCATGGCCTGTCGCAGAAGCCGCTCCATGTGAGCGATGTCTGGGTGGAGGGCCCTGGAGCTGGAAGGAGGAAACAGAGACGGGTGGGTTCTCAGGCCTGGGCCTCATCCTCCCATCTCCCACCTCTTCTGCCTGCTGTCTCACCTGTTCCCAGGGCCACAGTTTAGCAGCTGATAGAGGGGGTGTCTCCCAGAAGCCTCCACTGCTGGTGTGAGAGCTGAGGCCTCGAGAGGTCCTGAGGGACAGGGGACCAGGTGAGGAGACCAGGACGCTCCCTGCCCCGTGCCTGCACTGTTTCCTCCATCACCTGCAGCAGGATGGGTGGAGATGGGGGCAGGAGAGTAGGTGGGGAATGGGAGAGGCCTCACCGGTACAGTGGAGGGACAGAGGTCGTGGGGATCCCCTCTGGCTCGCTCGCTCTCTTCTCCTGGGCAGGCTTCCAGTCCTCTGGAGGCCAATGGAGCCCTGAAAACATGGAAGGCCCAGGTACTCAGGAGAGGTGTTCCATCTCATTAGAAAGTCCGAGAGCTGCCAAGTAAAACTACCATCTAATTGGCACAGATGAAAACCCTTATTTTTTCCCGCCAAGGTGCCGGGGATGGAGCCCAGGGGCTCGAGCATGCTAGACAAGCACTTTACCACCGAGCTACATCTGCCACCCTCGAAAACCCTACTGTCAACATGAGTGAAAGCAGCCAGTGGCAAAGGCCCACACGGTCTATGGCACCATTTATATAAAGTGTCCAGAGTAAATCAATATGGAGCAAATAAATACAGAGGCAGGAGGTAGAACAGTGGTCTCCAGGGGCAGGGAGAGATGGGCGGATCGGGGAGTGCTGGCTACGGGGTGCAGGGTTTCTTTGGGGGTTAATGAAAGTGTCCTAAAGTTGAGCTAGACATGGTGGCGCACACCTGGAATCCCACCTAGGGAGGCCAAGGCAGGAGGACCACAAGTTCCAGGCCAGCCTGGGCAACTTAGCAAGACTGTCTCAAAATGAAAAATAAAAAGGGCTGGGGATGCAGCTCAGTTGTAAATAAATCCCCAGTACTGCAATAAATAAATAAATACATACATGTATACGTATATATAAATGCATGAACAACATGTCCACGTGTATACTAAGGCGAGAGTGCACAGACTGCACGAGAGCAGCTGGGAACAGTGTCCATGTTTACACTCGCATACCAGCCGCCCACATGGCCTGTCGCCCCAAAGGCTGCCTTGTCCCTCTTCCTGGCCAGTGGCACATCTGTCAAGGGACCATTCTTCTGACTTCATAGACAGGCCCACCTGCTCCGGACTTCATAAAGAATTACACGTTGGCCAGGGTGTTGTATCTCCTAACACAAGAGGCAGTTACCAGAATGTTCTCACAGGACATTTCAGCTGTGCATTTGTTTGATGTGATTTCCACGCTTGTCTTATTTTTAATATTAAAAGTTTTTTTTTTTTTTTTTTTTTTTGCTTTAATGGCTGGCAAGGATCCAGAGCTCCTTAGGTGCCTGCAGTGTGCTCTTGGCCCTCCATATCTGTGGCCTCTGCATCTTTGGACTCAACATGCTGCAGGCCAAAAATATTTGAGAGAAAGGAAAGCTGCATCTGTCCTCAACATGTACAAACTTCGTCTCTTGCTCTTATTCCCTAAACAATGCAGTATAATAACTATTTATAGGTGCTATAAGTCGTCTGGAGATGATTTGCGGTACACAGAAGGATGTGTACAGGTTAATGGCAAATACTACCCCGATTATATAAGGACCAGAGTATCCTCAGACATTGGGATCCCCGGGGGTTCTGGAGAGGATCCTCTACAGATCCCAAGGGACGGCTGTACTGGGCACTCTGCAGGTCCGCTTAACCTCCTAAAACCCCGAGGCCAGGCACTGTGGTGGCGCCTGTAGTCCCAGCTATTTGGGAGGCTGAGGTGGGGGGGATCACATGAGTCTGCGAGTTCAAGGCCAGTCCTAGCAATGTAGGGAGACCCCTATCTCAGAGAACAACAAAACAAACAAACAAACAAAAAACCCTGGGAGTTGGGAAGTGTTAGCTTCACTTCACAGTGAGGAAACTGAGACCCAAGTCCCTGGGCTTTCCTTCGGTCAGTGTCCCCAGCACTTCCGGGCTGGGAGTGCCTGGATACGTGGCAAATGAGGATGGGCGATGCAGACCCCAGTTTTGTCTGCATGGGGTTTGCATTATAAGGAACTGAATAAGATATCCTACAAATGAACCCACCCTCAGAAATTGCTGTGTGAGACCAGAACAGGGCACTATTAAAAAGGATCATCTTCTAATTAGAAAACCAGGAATAGCCTTCTACATACCAACCCTCAGCCCCAAAGGATGAGTTGTCCAAGGAAGACTGAGGGAAGGATGCTTCAAGTAGAAGGATCAGCAAGTGCAAAGGCCCTGAGGCAAGAAAAATTATAGCATGTTGGTGGATCAATGCCCCCACAGCTGAGCACAGTGAGACATGGGCAGGGCCACAACAGCACTTGCAGCCCATGGTGAGAGGCCTGGGAAGCCACTTCAGGCCTTGGGGCCGGGATATTAAAGTGGGAAGGATGAGGATCACTCTGGCTGTTGTGTAAAGAATGAATTATTGGGCTTGGTATGGTGGTGGTGCATGCCTATGATCCCAGAAACTTGGGAGGCTAAGGCAGGAGGATCACAAGTTCAAGGCCGGCTTCAGCAACTTAGCAAGCCTCAAAAAATAAAAAGAGCTGGAGATGTAGCTCAAGTAGTAGAGCACTTGCCTAGGACATTAAAGGCCCTGGATTCAAATGCCAGCACACTAAAAAGAATAAATTATTGGGAAAAAAAATTAAGAGGGGAACATCAGAGGCTGATGTAGTCACAAAATTTTTTTTAAAAATTTTTAAATTTTAAAAAGATGAGGGTGAGATAAATAAAACAAGGATGAAAATAATTATAATAATACTAATAAGTATATCATAGTAACAGCAGCTCTCACTGAGCACCTACTATGCTCTGCTGGTGTTGCCTAGCAACACAGCCCACACTCCAGCTTCTCAGGTTTCCACAAGAACCAGACAGAAAATTACTTTCTCTTACAGAAAACCATCTATAAATCTTCACCCAAATAATAATAGGACCTGCTTTGGAGGGTTCTTCTGAGGAAGATGTGAAATTCTACAGATGTGAAATTGCCAGGAATTGTTTCTCAGCTCCACATAATAGCAATCCCATGTGTAAAGGGACAGGTTGGCTTAGAACAGACTCGGCCTATCTTAAATGCTAAAAATGGATTATTGTTATTAATGATCATTAATGAATATTAAATAATAAACATTTTAAAAGTATTTTTAAATATTAATTCATGAATGTGAAATTTATAATTATGTATAATATAGAATAATATAATAATCATATTATATCTAATATAATAGTATTTGGTAATGTAATATTAATTAACATTATTTGCATCAATTTTTTTTTTTTTTTTTCGGTGCTGGGGATTGAACCCAGGGCGTTCAATGTTACTTTTTACATAAATGAGTGGGTGCGCACACACACACACACACACACACACACACACACACACACGGGTATTCTTTTTTTTTATTTTTTTAATTGCCGTGCTGGGGATTGAACCCAGGGCCTTGTGCTTGCAAGGCAAGCACTCTACCGACTGAGCTATCTCCCCAGCCCACATGGGTATTCTTAACAACACTGCTTAAACTCAAATCACTACCTACAGAGGGAGGGCAGCTTAATGTCCCCACCACAGAACTGTGTGCCACACAGAAGCCAGAACATTGGCACAGTTGGGGCTGGGATCAGGGGCAGAGCCCTTGTCTAGCGTGCCAGAGGCCCTGGGTTCCAACCCCAGCACCACCTAACATAAAATGAAAGAGAACACAGGCTCTGCAAACAGAATGCTTGGGTCCAAATCCTAGCTTTGGCACATGCCACCTGGCTAAGTAACTTAACCTCTCTGCCTCAGTGTCTTCACCAATAAAATGGAGGTCACCTGGCCCGTAGAATCATTGCAAAACCTAAGTGGGATCTGTGTGAAGCATTTCCAACCACCCTGGCGCTCTCTAAGGACTTGATAATTTGCTGTCATTACTACTCTTGTTACTCTTTACATTATTACAGCCTTAAAAATGAAGAGGCAGCTCTAAATGTATCAACAGAGAAGAGTTTCCATAATGGAGGAAGATAATGAAGAATTAAAACCAACAAAGAAAAGACAGCGGGAGGAATCTGACATCATTTTCCCTGTCCGCATATGAAAACACCACAGAACCCGGCTGTCACTACAGCCACAGGAACGGGATCCTAACTAGAAAAAGACAGATTCCACGCTTGGATAATTGTATCAGAATGGATTCTGCTGTCACGTTAACCAAAAAGAACCAACAAGAGAAAAAGAAAAAGAAAAGAACAACAACTGGCTAATGCACACATTTTGGGAAAAAATGTTTACATGATATAACGAGAGCTACCAATTTCAAAGAGCCTATCAGAAACAAGACTTTTTTTCCATGTACTCTTTACCCTTACTTCATACACAGCACTTGGATATTTTCTACTCCATTAAAAAAAAATTAGTAGCCCCAACCCATCCAATAAATATCTAAACCATTAAAAAGACGGGGCTCCCAGTTTTTCAGGTTTGTTTGTTTTGTGGTGCTTATAGGCAAATGCTCTGCCACTGAGCTACACCCACAGCTCAAGGGGCCTCATTTTTAAAGAGCTCTGGAAGGACCAAGAACCTCCGTCTGGAGAGAGGGCTTAGGGGCCTGCAGGGGCACAGAGACCTTCTTACCAATACACCCTGCTCAGTCACTTTTAAAATGCTCTTATTTCTCCAGGGAAAAGGTGGGGTGTTAGCAGAAGGAAGAAAATAAATAAGTAAAACTGCAGTCATCAAATACCCCTAGATCAAGCTTCCCTAGCCCCCACCCCCATGCAAAGAGCCCCCGTGGAAGTTCTGGCACGGGGCTCTGCTTTCAGGCCCTCCCTCCCCACTGACCAAAGAGGCATGAGGGCAAAGAAGCAGCAAGGAGGCACCTGCAGGGAGCTGTGGACGGAGAAGAGGCAGGAAGAGGTAGAGGTGGCAGCAGCGTGGGTGGCAGGATCCTGTAGCACCAGCAGCTGCCGGTCTGTCTTCTGGGTGAAGAGCAGCTGGGAAGAGGGGCAAAGATTAGTGAGAGATGAAGACATCACAGAGGCACCCCAATTCTCAGATGCTCTGGCCCATGCCTCCAGTGCCAGCCCATTTCTCAGATGGAAAAACTAAGGCTCAGTCACAAGAGGGGCCAGAATGTGGTCCTTAGTATCTTGTTTCCCAGCAAGAGCAAGGGCTGTGGGCCTGCACTGCCAGTTCTCGAGGAGGAAGGGCGGGGGCCAGAGCTCCTGAGTCCTAAAGATGAAAGGAATTGGGATGGGGAATCCTGGATCCTAATACAGGAGGGCTGGGCCCGGACCCCGGGTCTGAGGGAAGAGGGCTGGGCCCGGACCCCCGGGGTGTGAGGGAGGAGGCTGGGCCTGGACCCCTGGGTCTGAGGGAGGAGGCTGGGCCTGGACTCCTGGGTCTGAAGGGAGGAGGCTGGGCCTGGACCCCTGGGTGTGAGGGAGGAGGCTGGGCCTGGACCCCTGGGTCTGAGGGAGGAGGCTGGGCCTGGACCCCTGGGTCTGAGGGAGGAGGCTGGGCCTGGACCCCTGGGTGTGAGGGGTAGGGGCTGGGCCTGGACCCCTGGGTCTGAGGGAGGAGGCTGGGCCTGGACCCCTGGGTCTGAGGGAGGAGGCTGGGCCTGGACCCCTGGGTCTGAGGGGAGGGCTAGGCTTGGACCCTGGGACCCGGGGTTTGAGGGAGGGGGCCTGACAGGTGTGTGAATTGCCATACCTTTGTGAGAGCTTGGCTGGGCTCAGAGAAGTCCCCACCCGGTGTTTCCTGAAGGCAGTTGAGCTGGAGGAGTCGGCTCCGTTCCTAGGGAGACATCATGGTTTACCACACGGTGAAGCCAGAATGGGCCATCCCCAGAGCCAGGGAGCATGATACAGGGAGATGGTGGGATACCCAAGGAAGTGAGGACTTGGGACAGGTCTCCAAGGAAACTCACCTGCGCCAGGGCCTGAAGGGTCTCCTCCTTCTTCCGGCTTAACCCCCGGCTCTCAGCCGCCATCTGCTCCCCCAGAGACTTGAGCTGCTCCTCCAAGACCTGGATCCGGCGCTGCAGGGCCAACCACCTACCCTGGTTACTCAGCTGCTCCAGGAGCCCCAGCCCACCCTCCCACAGAAGCATGTCCTCCCTGTGAGTCTGGAGTTTGCTCTATCCCCTCAGAGACGGTGTGATCCGAATGTCCAGGGTAGGGACTTGCAAGTGAGCTCCCTGGTGCCCTCTTCCCATTTGGGGTTCCAGAAGAGATCTGGGGTGGATGAGAGAGGATGGAGGGACTGAGATACAGGCAGAAACCTAAGGAGATAGCAACCCCAGAGAGTCCTGCAGAAGAGACAAAGGGACAGAGAGGGCAAACCAGAACAGATCGAATGCATGGCAACCAGGACAAACCTCAAGACAGAAATGCAGAGAAAGTGCAGAGGAAGGAGACAAGACAGAAACAGACGAGAGATAGAAAGAAAGGGGCAGAGGAAGGCTGGACTTGTGGCTCAGAGGTACAGGGCTCACCTACCATGTGTGAGGCACTCAGTTCGATTCTCAGCACCGCATGTAAATAAATAAATTTTAAAAAGAAAGAAAGAAAAAACTAACAGAGGAGGGAAAAGAAAGAGGGATGAGAAGAGCCAGAAGTAGAGGTGGGAGGAGGAGACCCCCATCAGAGCCTTCGAGCCCAGATGAGGGGACACTGTGGTGTATAGTCAAACACGCCCCTCTCCTCACAGAACCTGCCAGACTCTGAGCGTGAAGCTTGCAGGAAGGACTGGTAGGCACATTTTTTGGACAAGGGATGGAGAGGAATAGAGGGTGGTGGTAAAGACTGTAGATTCCAATCCCAGCTCCACCCTTCATGAACTAAGTGATGTTGGGAAAGATGACAAAAACTTTGACCCATTTCTTCATTTTAAATATGGAAAAACTAGAACAGGACTTGCCTCGTGGGTTTGTATGAAGATTCAACAAGTGAAAACTCATGGACGCTCAGCACTGGGTGTGACACACTGAAGGCTCAGTCAGCGTCACGGAGTGGGGGAGACACAGAGGAATGGCCTCAGGCAGGGCTAGTCACCGATGCTCACCCTGTGCTGTGCCACACTGGCCTGAAGCTCCTGGACCTTGGGCTCTGGCAGCTGGAGCCCAGGACAGTCCCGATCCTCTTCCTCCTGCCGGCTCTCCCGCTCCAGTTGCTGGAACTCCAGGTCCTCATAGGCGTGTTGGGCCACATCCAGCTGTTCCCTCATCTGTGAGTGGGGACATAAAAAGCCTGGAGGGAAGTAGTGGGCTGCAGCCTGGATTCTTGGTCAATGAGGGAAGAGGGTTGAGCTTTTGGACCCTGGGTCTGAGGGAGGAGGGCTGGGGCCTGGCTATCGGGTCCTAGAAAGGGTCCAGAGGGTCCTTACCTCCTGTACCCCCTGCAAAAGTCGCTCACGCTGGTCCTCAGGCTGGGAATCCAGCTGTCCTTGGGCCTCCCGAAGTCTGTGGCGAAGACCCTCCACACGTTCGCGCTCCTGACTTAGTCGCCTCTGCTCCTGAAAAACAACCAGACTCAGCTTCAGACCGAGCTCAGAGAGGGAAACAGGCCAGCAAGGGCAAGGGCAAGGCCAGCCAGTCCTGAGACCCTGCCTGCATGTCAGCTCTCCGAGGGCAGGACCCTGACTGTCTGGTTCACCCCGGGGCAGGGCCACCCCAGAGGAGTCTCCAAGTTAGCAGCTGTTTGAAAAACAAATTAAGGAGAAGCCTGGTGCAGTGCCGCCTATAATCTACTACTCAGGAGGCTGAGGCAGGAGGATTGCAAGTTTAAGGCCAGCCTCAGCAACTTTTGAGACCCCTGTCTCAAAATAAAAAATAAAAAGGGCTGGGTGTAGCTCTATGGCAGAGTGCTTTCCTCGCAGGCACAAGGCCGAGTCCAATCCTTAGCATGGCAGAAAAGAGAGTGAAGTAGAGTAGGGAGGGGAAGGGGAAAGGAAAGGGAGAAACACATGAAGGAATGAATGGAAACATGTCCTTCTGGGTAATACTGGGTCCCTGGGTCCAAACTCAGGCCCTGTCCTCCAGGGGGACAGCCATTTACAACTGAGGACAATCAGAGTGGTGAAAACAGAGATGTGGGAACCTGGGTCACAGAATAATTCCTGCTGGAAGCCAAAGTTTCCTGGACATGGGGATTTTAAGGTGGCCTTCAGATCAGGGAGCACTGAGACCTGGGGACACCGGGACATTTGGGACAGAGAGAGCAGCATGGCACTAATGCACAGACACTGAACAGTGTAAGAACTTTGGGGGGCAAACCTCAGCCAGGGAGGAGGAGCCTGCTAGACATGGCAGCAAGGAGGCTGCCCATGTGCCTCGTGTCAGGTCTGGTCAATGGGGAGCCATGGAAAGACTGAAGGGACGGAGGAGGACCAGGCTTTGAAATCATCCCCCTGCGAGTCAGAACAGCAGGGCCAGTTCCTTCAGGAGTCCTCAAAGCAGTGAGTGAGCATGAGACCTGAGCTGGGGCCTGGGCAGCGGGGACAGGAAAGAGATGTATCAGAGAGACACAGGGGAAGCAGAACCCAGTGACTCATGAGCTTAGTGGTAACAGAAAGGGAGGCATGTAGGGCCTGGTGACCAAGGGACAAAGGGACAAATGATGTGGAAAAGAGAGTTGCCAAAGACAGCTTTAGGAATGGAGAATGAAAAGAAGAAGACTCCTGGCTTCTCCTGAGAGAAGGGCTGGGCCTGGACCCTGGGTCTGAAGGAGGAGGCTGGGCCTGGACCCCTGGGTTTGAGGGAGGAGGCTGGGCCTGGACCCCTGGGTGTGAGGGAGGAGGCTGGGCCTGGACCCCTGGGTCTGAGGGAGGAGGGCTGGGCCTGGACCCCTGGGTCTGAGGGAGGAGGGCTGGGCCTGGACCCCTGGGTCTGAGGGAGGAGGGCTGGGCCTGGACCCCTGGGTCTGAGGGAGGAGGCTGGGCCTGGACCCCTGGGTCTGAGGGAGGAGGCTGGGCCTGGACCCCTGGATCTGAGGGAGGAGGGCTGGGGGCCTGTACTCTTGGGTACATAGGCAGGCACATAGATAGACCTCAGGAGTGAAATCAGGGTGAGAAAAATCATGGGTGGAGAAATATGGGATCTTTAATTATAAATGAGGGCCCTGGACCAGTCCCAAGAATGCGAACATACAAGCTACTTGCCAAGAGAAAGACTGATAAATACTAAGTCACATTTTCCAAGTCATGATGGTAATCAATCCAAGCAATGACCACCAATGGATAGTAAAGATCTTCAGATGAAAGATTATTAAGAGATCAGAGTGACCTCCTGGAGGTTTGGACTGCCAGCAGATGTCCCTGACGCTTGCTCAGAGAGCACAAGCACATCTAAGTCTGACTGAGCCTCTACAACTAAGGAACCACTTGCTCATAGCAATAGACGCCACTGAGTGTCACAGTCACATCCTGCCCAGGGGACCAAATATTTGGTTTATCCAACAGACAGCAAGGAGAGACACCCCAGGTGAGCACCAGAGGTGATGAAGCCACGGGAGACATCACGACCAAGCACAACTCCAGCTGATTCAAACAAGCCGCCTGTTAACTGGTGTATTTGAGACAGTCCAGGAAAAAATTAAAATGGACTAGAAATAAGACAGTAATAAGAACATATTAATGCTTAAGGTAAGGGTTGGTAGAGCACTTGCCTAGCATGAGCAAGGCCTGGTTCCATCCCTAGCACCATTAAAAATAAAATAAAAATAAAAATTCAAATTCCTAAGGTGAGATAATGATGTTATGGTGATGTTGGGACATGAAAGGAGGAAGGGAGATTTACTACTTCAGAGGTCGGGGAGCACCGGGTAGGGAGGCTGTCAATTTGATTTTTGTGGGTTTGAAGTTTTTCCTAATATGATAATTAAAAAGCAAAAGGAGAGGGAGTCAAGGAAGAATCCCAGGAGCCGGGTCTGGAATCACAGTCAGGGAGGGAGGAGGAAACCAAAAGAAGGATCTGCTCTCGGTGTTTCTGGGTCCCAAGTGAACCCAACTGGGAAACAGGGACAACCCTGGGGCCCAAGTCACCAGAACAAACCACCAGGAATAACCCCCATCCATACACACACGCAAGGAAGGAGACCAACCGAGAAGCCGCAGGGGAACAAACCTGCTCCCGCTGCTCCTGGCCGCCCTGCTCCGAGGCCCGCTGCTGCCGTAGCAGCTCCCGGAGCTGCTCCTCCTCCCGCCGGGCAGCCACTCGCTCCCCAGCCAGCTCACCCCGCCGCAGGGCCACCTCCACCTCCATCTGCGGAGAGAAAGCAAGGTCCGTAGGCGGGGGCTGAGGGTTCTATGCCTGTGAAGGGCCCAGGCGCCTGAACTCCTGGATTCCTGAGGGCGGATTCTGGGCACCCGAGTTTGGAGGGAGGAGGAAGCTGGGGGCCTGGAATCCGACCCAAGGCACAAGAGGGCTGGGAGCGGGCGCGGCAGAGGAGTTGAGGGCAGACTTCCCAAGGGGTCCACAGCCTCACCTCAATCCTCAGCTCCCCCTTCTGGCGCTGAAGCTCCTTCACTCTCTGCTCCAACAGGGCAACTCGAGTCACTGCCTCCAGCTTCTGTGCTCGGAGCCGCCTCGCCGCAGCTCGCACCCCTTCCCCATAAGGGGTGCATGTGGAGGGCGTGGCCGGCATCGGCGCTGGAGGCGCGCCCTCTGGCTGAAGTTGGAAAGAGTGGGGATCACTAAATAGGTCTGGTCCCTACCCCTCATCCCTTGGGGGGTCACGGTCAGGCTCACTCCACCTCCATGCCCCATTATCTATAAGGGGGGGTAGGGGAAGGGGCAGGTCTGGGGACCTCTGGATCCTAGGTGCTCACAGTTCAGGAAGGGGGTACAAAGCAGATTCATGGAAGGTGTTTCTTTTTAATCCAGGTCCCATTCTCTTTGCGTCACTTTCTGGTAGTCCCTGTATCTCTCTGATTTTTTCTCCCCAGGTCTCTGAGTCTCTTCCCCTGTCTCAGTGTGTCTTCTGTCTCGGAATCACGAGGTCTATTTGTCCCTCGGGGTCTTTCCCTCTTGCCAGGTTTCTGTGCCTGCATTTCTGTTTCTCTGAGTAATTTCACCCTTTGTTTCTGGGTTGCCCTCTGTGTCTCTAACCATCCCTCTGAATCTCGGGACTCTTCCTCTGTCCTTCCCTCCCTCCTTCATGTCTCAGTCTCTTTGGGGATCTTTGTCTCAAGGGTCTGTGTGTCTCTATCTGGTTTCTGTCTCTCACTAGGTCTGGGTCTATCTAGCTCCAAGTCCAGGTTTGTCTCTCCCTATCTCTGGGTATCTCTCCCTGTCTCTGGGTTCATATCTGTCTGGTTTCTCTACCTGTGTGTGTTCAGTCACCCGTTTGGGTCTGTCTCTGTTGGGTCTGCTCGTGGATCTGTCGTGATCTTTCCCCATCTCTGTGTGTTTCTCCCTGTCTCTAGGTCTCTGTCTGTTTTCTCTTCATGGATCTGTGTGTCCGGTCACCTGTTTGGGTCGCCGTCTGTCTGGGTCTCCCAGTGGCTGCCGCCCTGAGGGCCCCTCACCTCGTCGCGGCTGCTTTCGGTGCTGCTGCCTTCTCCCACTTCTTCCTCTTCCTCAGTCTGCTGCTCCACTCCTTGGCCGCTAGGAAGCTCCGCCGGGGCCCCAGGCGCCTCCTGTTCTTGGGGCTCATCGGGATGACCATGGGGCTGGGAGGCCCCTTGGGGCTGAACCTCTGCGTCACACTCGGGGACCGGCGGGGACCCGGACCTTTCCTCCGGGGTACTGGGCGTCCCCATGGCCGCTTCGGACTCCCGCGGAGTGGGCGTAGTCCGGGCTCCGGGGCGTGGTCTGGGAGGGTGGGCGTGGCCTGGGGTCCTCGGCGCCGCACCCGACGGCCTGGCCTCGCGGAGTGCTCCAGGAGGCTGGCCCTGAGAGTTCAAAGGACGGGCCGGAGCACTCGGAGGGCGTGGACTGAAGCTTTCTGGGGCGGGGGATGAAGTCGCGACAAGGTTTGATGGCTCCGGAGGCAACGCTCCCCTGGAGGAGGGACCGGAATTTGAGTCGGGGGTCCCAGCTCCCCCCCTGCTGGCCTCGGCGACCCAGAGCCTCCCTCCCATCCAGGTGTCGGGCCTTGGACTCTCCAGCAGCCCCCGACAGTCTCCCGGACTACTTTAGCGCGACTCGTTCTCCTCCTGTCGGGACTCGCCGCCCCTTCCTCCCCGGAGTCCGGGAGTCCCGACCCCACCGTGTAAGGGAGCAGCACCCTTGTCGCGTCCTCCCAGGGATTCAGAGATCGGGGCTCCTGGTCTTCCCCTCTCCGGACAAGGCTGGAGCCCAAGCCCTCTGTTTCTCCCAGGAACTAGATCCCGATCTCCAGCTTCCGTCTCCCCCGCGGGCCCAGGAAGCCGAGTCTCCAGCCCCCTCCTTCCCGCAGCCTCGGCCCCCTCACCAGCTCGGGCTCTGGCGCGCTCCGCTCCGCGCTCTGGGCACTGCAGCTTCTGCTGGAGACAGGTGGCTGAGGAAGAGGGAGGAGAGGCCGCCCGTCCCCCTCCCCAGCAGCCCGGAAGTGGAGGGGGGATAACAGGTCCAACAGCTCCGGAGGGCGGAGGGAACGACCAGTCCGCCCCGCCCGCGGCCGCGGCATCTGGCCTTCCGGGCCCCACCCTCGGAGAACCCAGCATCGCGACCTCCCCCTCCGCCTCCAGCGCTCCCATTCCTGTCCCCTGAAGGGCTGGGCTTCTTAGCCACCTTTGTATACCAGCCTCCCTAATGCCCACATTCTGAGAGTTCTCAAAGGGAGATGGGAATGGAGATGGGGACTTCTCCCCTCTAATGAGCCCTTTAGAAGGGCCCCAACCGGTTTAGGGAGCTGGACAAGGGGAGAGGGGTACTCTGAGCTGAGTCAGGTACCCACCCAGAAACACTAGGAAGTGTGCCCCCGCCCCAAACCACTTTGCTATGGGGTGGAGGACAGAGGTTAAAGGTCTCAGTCAGACCTTTTCCTCTCTAGGCAAAAACAAAATAACTGGTACGTGAAAGCTGATTATTAGACGTCAAGAGCTGTGCTGAATACTTTACACACCTTAATTTAGTTTCATCCTCAAAGCAGCCCACTGAAAGGGATTACTGCTTCAATTTTATACTGGGGGAAACTAAGGCTGAGGGGGCCAAATGCATCCAAGGTCTACACATCCTGAATGTTAACATCAGGTTCATTCTTTCGAAATCCACCTTCTTAACCATTATGTAAATTGTCACTCCAAGTCAGGAAGTGCCTAAGAGATCATTCCAAATGATAGCAACAATAATAGCACTCACAGGGAGTTGGCCATTCAGGCAGAGTGCCAAGAACTCAAATTTATAGACCTATCAGATCTCATGACACCTGATTATTATTTCCATTTTACAGATCAGGCAATGGAGGGCTGCAGAGGGAAAGTACCTTACTCTAGGACTCAAGCCTAGACCATGCTCTGACCCAAGGCCATGCAAGAGAGCACCTGCCCAGATAGGCTGGCTTCTAATCTTGTGATCTAGAAATGTCATTAGGGCTTCCTGGACCTGCATCCTGCCCAGCTCCCCAGCCTTTCCAAGGGACTAGAACTAACTCCAAGCATCTGCACTCAAAACCCAGCTGGTTCTCCCAGAAAAGAGACAGAAGTCAGATTCATGACAAAAAGAAAAAAATCTTTTTATTTAAGAAGTTTGAGGGGCTGATGGGGTGGGGGGATGGAGGCCTGGTAGTGACCCCTCTCCCCTCGCCCAACTGAGTGCATTCTTAACGGACATGAGCACCTGACAAGAGACAGGTCAGGAAGGTGGGGTCTGGACCCCACAGCGCATGTTAGCTGGAACGGCAATGTCTGAAAAGAAGAAACTGTGGATGAAACCAAGGGGCTGGGCAGAAGCCCATGCCCCACCAAGGACCCGGATATGCTGAGCCCTTCTTTAGGGAACTAGAGTTCTGTCCCTAAGCATCCTCCCTCAGACCTAGGAGTACAGGCCGCACATCCTCCTCCCTCAGACCCAGGAGTCCAAGATCTCAGGTGCTCACCTATCTGCTGTGGTTTAGGCAAGTTCAGATTGTCCATGACCTTAACAAACTCTTCACAGCTGAGAGTGAGCCGAGGGTTCAGAGTCCGCTCCTCTTCCACAGTGGACACTGTGTGTCCTAGTGACCGAGGTAGGGGGAAGGGAGAGGAAAGTCAACTGCTTCTGCACCTTGGGCTGCTCAGAACTACAATTCCAGGAGGTCTTTGGGTGCCTCTCTAGCCTGGCACTAATGGGGGTGGGGGGGGTCTTCCCAAAATATTCCTGAGATTGCCTCCCCGTTGAGCATTATGGGAAATGTAATTTCCCACTGTCCCCTGAACTCTATAAGGAAGTCCCAGGAAAACCTACGCCCTGCAGAATTCTAGAAGTTGTCTAGTTTCTATATCCACACACAGCACACCCAAGCACTTAATCTTTTTTTGGCCAGAGGAATTTCTGGGATTTGTGGTCTCTGCACCACACAAAGAACATGGGAGCTGGCTATTCCCTCAAAAAGTCATGTAAGCCCCCACCCTCCAGCGAGTCCTCACCATGGTAATCATGAGCAGGGTAGACCAGACAGTTGCCTGGAAGAGTGAAGATCTTTTTGTGGACTGAGTGGTACAAGGTCTTAGCACAGCCTGGGGAAGGAAAAGTCAGAGGTCAGTGGGTGAGCAGGACAGAAGAAGCCCTAAAATGCCTTCCCTCAGGAAAAGGATGGAGGCTAATCAGGGTAGCTAAGCCCCCTCCCTCATCTGCTGCCAGCAGGCCTCTGTCGAGGTAGAGGTAGAGGGAAGGACATATATGAAGAATTACGGAATGGTGAGAAATTCGCCTTCATGTGGGATTGTAAGGTTGGGAAGAGACTCTGAAGTCCCCAGGAGGTATATCCCCACTCTGGGGAGCCCAAGGGCTCTGGGTAAAGAAGGTGAACTAGAAGGTAAGACACCAACGAAGAGAGGCCAAGGAGGAGAGTGGAACTATGGTTCCAACAAGAAGCCGAGTCCTGGACTGGGACAGAGGCAAACAAACCTCTCTGGAATGTTCTTCTGCCTTTCATTTCAACCTAAACCCTCCCATTTCATGGTGTGTTGGGAATGGATGAGTAGCACATTAGGAGTCAGAGAAGACGAGAGACTGAAGTGGAGAAGTGGAGAGGGAGTGGAGAGAGGGAGGCGGGCAGGGACCTGGCTTCCTCCTCCAAACCTAGTGTCAAACCTCATTCATGCACACACCTGAAGGGCGGCCGAATCCCGAGGGCCAGAACTAAACCCTGTTCCCACAGGGAAACCCCGAGTCAAACCGCCCTCCGCAGCTGCACCCCGAGGGTAACTGCTTCTCACAGCTGAACCAGGGACCACAGTCTCCTCATGGTCAAACCCCATCTCACAGCTGAACCAGGGAACACAGCCTCCCCGTGGTTAAATCCCCAGCCTTAACTGCTCTGAGCAGCTGATGTCCTGAGCAGAACTCGGCCCCCACCACACCCACCAGCAGCTAAGCCCCTTGATGTGGTTTTAAAACACCTTCATAAATTCTTGGCTCTTCTTGTTGAAACGTGACACTTCGTTTCCCTCACCTTGATCTAGCTGTCTGGATTATATACTTTGCTCCTAATAAATAGGAAATTGCAGAAGTGATAGAGTGTAACTTCTGAGGTGAGGTCAAAAAAAATGAGGGCTTCTTGGTCATTTTTTTCTTGGAGTATCCAGCTGCCATGTCATAAAGACACTCATGCAGCCCTATGGAACAGTCCACCTGGTGAGGAAGTGAGGCCTCTGCCAACAAGCACGGGAACTGGCAGCCACAAGAGGGAGCCGCCCCAGACGCAGGTCCCCCAGCCCCAATCCAGCCTTTTGCTGAGTATAGGCCACGTCCCAAGCTGCTCCTGAATTCTTGACTCTCAGAAATTGTGTGAGATAGTGAATGTCCAACCTTTTTTTTTTTTTTTTTTTTTTTTTGTAACTCTGCCACTGAGCTACATCTCCAGCTCTTTGGGTTTGTTTTGTTCGTTTTAAAAATATTTTTAGTTAAAGGTAAACACATTATTTTTATGTGGTGCTCCTCATTTTATGTGGTGCTTGCCTCACGCGTACTAGGCAAGCGCTCTACCAATGAACCACACTTGGTCCTCTAGCTCTTTTTTAAACTTAAATTTTTTAAAAATGAATTTGAGATAGGGTCTCACTAAATTGCTAAAGCTGGTCTTCAACTTGCAATCCTCCTGTCTTGGCCTCCAGAGTTGCTAAGATAATAGAGATGCATCACTGCCTGGCTAATCGTTGTTTAAGTCCCTACATTTTGCAATAATTTGTTATACAGCAATAGGTACCTAATGTACCCCTGGATTTAATGGGCCTTCAACAGCTAATGCCCTAAGTGGAACTCTTCCCATATTCTGGCAACTAAACTCTGAATGTAAAACTGGCCTCCTGAAAACCTAAGGTCCACCCATTCATTCTTGGAGCTGATGCTTAAAACCCTGGGCACATATAACCATATTTGAATCTTGGCCTGAATAAAGAGCCGATCACCTTGCTGGAAGTCTGTTCGTCCACATCCACGGATCAGCAGGGCATCTCCAGTAAAGGCCATGCTGTGGTCGTTCAGGACAAAGGTGACACAGCCTGGGGTGTGGCCAGGGCTGGCCCGGGTCTCCAAGGCCTAGCAGGGATGGGTGTACAGAGACAGTCACCAACAAGCTTTCAGGTAATTGGCCCCAGAAGCCCCACCTGGAGCCCACCAGAGTCACATCTAGATGAATGAAGAGATTATGAGTTTTCTTAAAATCAATTTGAAGTTTCTAAATGAAAATAACACCACAAAGCAAAGTAAAACAAAACAAAAAAACTTAAAAGGAAAGCACATTTTTAATGTATTTACCACAGTGGTCAATATGTTCAATATATGAACAGCTGACAAGACAGTAAGAAAAAGATAAGCACACTACCATAAAAATGAAATACTAAACAGGCATTAAAAGTGCAACTGCTAAAATGAAACTTAATGACGCTTCACAAATACTTAGGGACACAAAAAAGACATTTGCTATCCAGTAAGTGCAAAGAAACAGGTTACAAAGCAACTTGGACAGTGTGATATTTGCAAAAATTTAGTCTTTAAATATATATCTTATTCTTTTTTTTTTTTTTACTTTTTTTTTATTGTAAACAAATGGGATACATGTTGTTTCTCTGTCTGTACATGGCGTAAATGCATACCATTATCTTATTCTTTTTAAAAAATACTTTTTAGTTGTAGAGGGACACAATACCTTTATTTTATTTATTTATATTTACTTGGTGCTGAGGATCGAACCCAGTGCAAGTGCTCTACCACTGAGCCCCAGAACCAGCCCTTTATTTTATTCTTTGTTCTCTTTCTGTATTCTTCTTCTTTAAACTGTGAATGTGCAATTTTATGCTTAAAGGAAACACACACACACACACACACACACACACACACAAACACATATATAGATAAAATCCTGATGTGGGAAAGGTTCTTCTTAAGTATGACTAAAATTTTAGAGGCCATAGGAAAATAAAAATGTGACCACATAGTTCAACTGTTTTTTTCTTTTTTCTTTTTTCTTTTTCAATCCTGGGAATTGGGCCCAGGAACACTCTATAACCAAGCTACACATCTACCCCTTATTAATTTTTTTCCCCCTTGAGATAGGGTCTTGCTAAGTTGCCCAGGTTGGCCTTGAATTTGCAATCCTCCTTCCTCAGTTTCCCAAGTTGCTAGGATTACAGGCATGTGCCACCATGCCCAGGCAACTTGATGATTTAAAAAACAAAAATCAGAGTTAAAAAAAGGGCTGGGGAGATAGCTCAGTTGGTAGAGTGCTTGCCTGTCAAGCACAAAGCCCTGGGTTCGATCCCCAGCACCGTATCGGCAGTATGTAAAACAAAGTACTTTAAGGTGAAAAAAGCCACAATACATAAACAAATCCTAAGCACCAACAAGAATTCCCAAAAGAGCTGGGCATGGTGGTGCACACCTGTAACCCCAGTGGCTTAGGAGCCTGAGGCAGGAGGACTGCAAGTTCAAAGTCAGTCTCAGCAATTTAGTGAGGCCCTAAGTAACTCAGCAAGATTCTGTCTCAAAATAAAAAATAAAAAAAGGGCTGGGGATGTGGTTCAGTGATAAAGCACACCTGGGTTCAATCCTCATTACCAAAAATACAAATGAACAAATAATAACAAAAAAAAAAAGAAAGAAATTAAGAAAGAATTCCCAAAAGAGGAAAAAGAAAAGAACAGGCAGTTCGTGGAAGAGAAAATAAATAGTCAAAAATCACCTGAAAAGGTGTTCAACCTCCCTTAAAAGGAAGGGAGGGAGGAAAGGATTTAAATTTTAAAAACACTTATTTTCACCTACCAGAATGACAACTATCAGTCGCCTAAGGTGTTTGGGACAAGCCTTTTGATTTCCTGGGGTATGAGTACAAGTCAGCGTAATCATTTTGGAGGGAAATTAGCAGTATTTATCAACATCTCAAATACGCACACTTTATAACCTCTCAAGCTACTTCTGAGACTGCCATTAGGAACCCCTGACGCATATGCACCAAAATGCCCATGTTGGAAGTCCTGTGGTCTAAATCTCCACACTCAGCTCCAGGGAGGCAAGGGTCATCAGAAAAAAACATTACTCTAATGACCCAGCATCATTATTAAATTAGTCCTCATTTATAAAATTAGTCCCCACACACCAACCCCTCCTCCCTCTCACAGAGCTCCCCCTCACCATACCTCATCCTTGTCCAGGTCAGTCATCTGCTGACATCCAAGGACCCCACATGCAGACTCTGTGGCTCCCCACCAACAGTCATCCCGCCTTTCCTTACTCCAATTGGGTTCTGGATATCAACATCCCTGGAAAATACTCTTCCAGTGTCTTTGGCAGCTTGGGTAGCCCCTGTCTGTTCTCTGTCCACAAGATCTCAGTTAAGACTCCTGAGATTTCTAGGAAAGCTTTTCTTTCCCTGATAAAAGGAACAGGCATTGTTTTTTCTCTCTGGCTCTAAATTCAAGGTGTGAAGGCTGCCGCTGCAGCAGCCACCTTGCAACCGAAAGGGACAGCCCTGAGAACCCCACCAACCTAGTGCTGCTGAAACAAAGGTGGTGACTGCCTTCCTCTACCTTCCAGATGTCCTATTGAAGGAGAAAATTAACTCCTGCTTATTGAAGACACTGTGGTCATTTTTCACTTGTTTCATGTTCAGTGCTTGGTTAGTGGGAGAAATGACAGGAGGCTGCAGTGAAGCGAGCAAGAGTGGATGGTAGAGACGACAGGCTCGGATCCAGCGAAGTGCGGGTGAAGCCATGGGAGGGGGTGAGCCAGGGAGTGGCCGGATCGATGACGCGTTTTCTTAACATCAAGCACTGGTTCACTGCAGTACCGTGGTGGAAAATGGCCTTTTCAATACAGTTCTGGATCAATTAATGTCTCTTTAGGAAGAAAAGTTTATATGGACCCCTACCTCACACCACACACAAAAATAAATTCTAAATGGACTACAGATCTAAAGATGAAAGATCAAACAGCAGACTTTAGAGAAAAACATTGAATGACTTTGTCATCTTGGAAGGGGCAAAGAATCCTTCGGCACGCAAAGTCTTCACTCAGATCCAGAATGGACATGTTGAACTGCACTAGAATTAAAAACATCTCATTGTTTAAATGCACCATGAAGACGGCGGGTGGGGGAGGAGCTATACATAAACAAACATCCAACAAAGCTCTTGGATCTATACATAAAGATGACCTCCAAATCAACAAGGTAGGCTACCTAACAGAAAAACATAGTAAAGAAGTGAAGAAAAAAATTGCAAACCTGGAATCCAAAGGGTAGGAACACATGAAAAGGTGCTCCACTTCACCTGTCATCAGGGAAATAAAGTTACATCACCACAGGACGTCACCACACAACACCAGAAAGGCTGCCAGAAAGGGCTGATGTGGAGAAATGGAAACTCTGGTACGTTATGGAGGGAAACAAAAAACCTATCCATGCCCTGGGCTCACCTCCTGGCACACAGTCAGCACTGTTCCTAAAAGCCAAAAGCAGAAGCAGAGTGATGGACATGTCGGGGTGTATTCACCTCCTCATGCAGCAAAGTGACTACACGGGACAACGCGGAGGGACACAGTCCTCAGATACAAGGATGAGCTAGACACAAAGAGTGGCATCACGTCCGAGGAGTGGCGGGGGCAGCAAGGGCTGGAGTGGAGAGCAGGGGACAGAACGGGAGACCTCACGGGGCCTGCTGCACAGAGAGCGAGCACTGCTTTGTGAAGCTGCAGCTCAGCTCTGAACCAAGGTGGAGAATACTTACCTCTTGAAGAGGGCACAGGGACAAGGGTGAAAAGCAATCCGGGACTGCTGGAGGTTTCTAGAGAGGCTGGGGAGGCAGCAGAGTGGCAGAGCACTTGCCAAGCAGGGGTGAGGCCCCGGTTCCATCCCAGCACCACAAAGATGGGGGGGGGGACAGAAAGAGGGGTACAGAGAGGAGCAGACAATGATAAAGATACACACTGAAGCAGAGGCTATGGGCATGGAAAAAGACAGGGGCCAGGGTGGCAGGGACATGCTAGGAGGGTGTCAGGAGACCATGAGCTTGGTCCTGAATATGAAAACCTTCTCATTGGCAGCAGCCTTAGAGGTCAACATGCCTCCTCTTCCTTCTTGCTATTTTACTGGGTTGCTAATTTTCTAAGTAGGATAAGCCCAATGCTATAGTTAGATCTGGAATATCCCCCAAAGTCTCCAGCTCAGGTGCTTCTGGAAAGTGGAGAAACCTTTAGTAGGGTGGGGCCTAGTGGGAGGAAGTTAGGTCATTGGGGGCGTGGCCTTGAAAGGGATATGGCCACCATGATGTGCTGCCTCACCACGGGACCAAAGTAACAGGGACAACAGATCATGGACTGGAGCTTATAAAACTGTGAGTCAAAATAAACTTTTCCTCCTTATGTTTATCTCAAGTATTTTGTCACAGTGATGGAAAGCTGACTAACATGCCCAAAGAAACCATATGAAGACAAATTGCAATTAAACTTCTGAAAACAAAACACACACACACAAAAATAATCTTGAAACCAGGTCATATGCAGGGTGGCTGACTCCCAGAGTTAATAACTGCACAAGTGGTTCTTGGTATCAAAATTGTGCTGGTTGCATAAAAGAAATTGGGAAGTTTTTCTTCTTTCTCTATGCACTGAAATGTTTTAATCAGTTTTAGAGTTATTGTTCTGTAAATATGTGGTGGGTTCACTTACAGACCTGGTGATTTCTTTATAATTCTTTCCTTATTTCACATTTTTAAAAAGCTATTCCCATGAAACCATCACTACAATCAGATGACAAACATTTCCAACAACCCTGTTTCCTTGTGTCCCTTTCCAATCCATGCTTCCAATCCTTCCTCCACCCCTGTCCCCAGTCAACTACTGACCTTTCTGTTATTACAGATTAGTTTGCATGTTCTAGAATGTTATATAAATAGAATCAAATAGTTACTAAAAATTTTTAAAAAGCACTCTCTGGATCCAGATAGTGAGGGTTCTAATCTTAATTCTTTTACTAGCTGTGTGACCTTGGACAAGTTATTCTACCTCTCTGGGCCTGTCAACTTATTTATAAAATGGGTATAACAACTGTAGCCAGCTTGTAGGACTGTTATAAAGGTTAAGGTACTGAGAAAATTTCTCAGTACACAAGTGCTACATAATAAAAATTAAAATAATAAATAAAAATGTTTTAAAATTTGGAATACAACTGACCTAGTAGAATCAAAGTCTCCGGGGTTTGAATCCTGGCTAGGCCCTGCTTCCTTACTGTGTGATTTTTAGGCAAATCCCCTTCTTCTCTGTGCTTCCTTATCTGCACAATGGAGAAAATAATTCCGATCTCACGTCACTGTTAAGAAAGCTCGATGAGGTTGGTCTGTCAGAAATGACATGACAGAGGCCCGAGGGTTGGATGCGGCCCACAGAATTGTGTTTGGACAGGTCGGTGGTTATGAGGAGACCGCATCTGTTGTCCACCCTTCAGAAGTAGGAGATATTGATCTATTCCCAACTTGATTCTTACAATCAAACAGAAGAAAAGCTTGGGTTTATTCCCACATGTAGAAAACCAACGTGAACTGTGCAGTTCATGTCCCCATAAGTAGGGAATGCACCCGAAAATTTGCCAGAGGCCACACCACTCCCTGCTACCTGGTGCCAAATGTCAATTGCTATTTATACCCACTGTGGGCTTGGTTCACCCAAAACACAGGGTGAGAAGGGAAGTCAAAGGTGTCAGTAAAAGACAATTTGCATAACATGTCACAACAAGAACAAAACATGCAGGGAAAACATATTTCTCTGTGGGAATAAACCACAACGGTGTCAAGAGCAAATGTTTTTGCCTGGAACCAACTACAAGCCAGGCTCTGCTCTGCCCACTCTCCATGGGTACCCATGTTGGGCCATGATGGGGAAAACTGAAGCCCAGAGGGGTAAAACGCTTGCCCCGAATCACACAGCAGGAAGTCGCAGAACACTGTTTGCCCATCCAGCCTCTGTGGGCATTTAAGTCTGTGACCTTTGTATATCAGGCCAAATTTAGAGTTGCCAAAACTTTTCTGTATTATTAGTAAGGAAAGGATCAAGGGAGGGTGGGAAGTAAGAGAGCCAGGTGGAGCCCTGCCTTCCTGGAACTCTGAGGAGGGAAGATGGGGCTTGGGTTGGGGCAGGCAAGGGGGCCCCTCTGAGCAAAGAAACCCAGCCATCAACCCACAGCAGGACCGTCTGTTTAAACTGTCCCTTGGGCATCTGGGAGCTGAAAACCTTGGTGGTCAACAGCAAGGCCCTTGAAGTCAATCTGCCCAAGTTCAAGTCCTAGTTGCCCCACATCCAAGCTAGGAGGACCGCGCATGCGCTTAACCTTCAAACTTCCTCCTCCCCAAAATGGGTAGAGGGCACAATATTTGATTCTGAAAATACCTGGAGGTAAATGCTGTGAAAATTCACCAACAGAGCTGATGAGAAGCAAATACTCAATTTTTTGTCACTAATTGTTAAATGATTACTATTAACCAACACAAAAATATCCACGATCAACTTCAATCTGTAGGAAAAGGAAGTTTTAGAAGACAAAGAAACAAGTTTTAGACCTCAAGGAAACATCAGAAATATCTAGAATGTGGAACACACTACAAGACAACAGGTTAGGAAGTTTAAAGAGTCAATGTCATAGCTGTGTTCAGTAGCGCATGCCTGTAATCCCAGCGGCTCAGGAGGCTAAGGCAGGAGGATTGTGAGTTCAAAGCCAGCCTCAGCAATTTTGTGAGGCCCTAAGCAACTCCACAAGACTGTATCTAAATAAAATATAAAAAAGGGCTGGAGATGTGCCTCAGAGGTTAAGTGCCCCTGGGTTCAATCCCTGTACTAAAAAAAAAAAAAAAAGTCAATGTCATGAGGCACAAAGCATACAAAACTGTTCTGGATTGAGACTCAACAGCCATAATAAACTAATGCTGTGTAGGAACCTCTACTGGGTCAAGGTTCCTAAAACCAGCTGCAAAAAACTATTCTTGGAGCAACCCAAGAAATTTGAACATGGGCTCAATATTTAGTGATGAGATGAATCACGGTACACTGTGGTACTTTGACAAAGGTTTTGTAAAAGAGTGGTTCTCAAAGAGTAATTGAAAGAACCCTGAGGTTCCACAAGGTCAAAATGGTTTTCATAACATTTCAAAAAGTCTTTTACTGTTGGGAGTGGTGGCACACATCTGTGAACCCAGCAACTCAGGAGGCTGAGGCAGGAGGACTGCAAGTTCAAATTCAGCAACTGCTCAAGGCCCTGTCTCAAAATAAAGAATAAAAGGGACTGGAGATGTGGCTCAGTGATAAAATGCCCCTGGGTTCAATCCCCAGGATTCAGAGAAAAAAAAGTCTTCTGCTTTTTCCCCCTTGCATTGCCCTACAAATATTAGTGAACTTTCCAGAAGTTTCATGATCTTTAATGATGTCATTGCTCTGATGGCAATGGAATGTGTGCTTGTATATTCTTGTGTTTTAAAAAAAAAGTCTTGGGTTGGAGATATAGCTCAGTTGCAAGCACAAGGCCCAGAGTTTAATCCCCAGCACCACAAAAATAGGTAAATAAATTAATTAAATAAATATATAATTAAATAAATAAAAAACATTTTTAAAAGTCTCAGGTCTGTAGTTAAGCAGTAGAGCACTTGCCTAGCATGCACCAGGTCCTGAGTTCCATCCCCAGCACCAAAACACAAAGAAGTTGCAATTTGAATTTCTAATACAGGAAATACTAAGAGAATCACATAAACTAAACAGCAGGGCATGATGGCACACATCTGTAATCTCAGCAACTCAGGAGGTAAAGCAGGAGGATTGCAAGTTCAAGGCCAGCCTAGGCAACTTAGCCAGACCCTCAGAAACTTAGCAAGACCCTGTCTCAAAATAAAAAATAAAGAGGGTCGGTGATGTGACTCAGCAGTAAAGCACCCCTGGAATCAATCCTTGGTACCAAATTAAAAAAAAAAAAAAAAAAAAAAAAAAAAAAACATTTTAGGGTCTTCTTTAGTTCTTAGAAGAGTCCAGAGATCAAAAAGTTTGAGGGCTAGGTTGCGGCTCAGTGGCAGAGCACTTGGGTTTGACTCAGCACCACATACAAATAAATGAATAAAGGTCCATCAACAGATGAAGAATATATATATATTTTTAAAAAGTTTGAGAGTCTGAACACTGTTAGAAGACTTGAGGGGTGATATGTCTACAATTCACTTTTCCCCCCCTTTGCTGGGGATGGAACCCAGGGCCTTGGACATACCAGGCAAGCGCTCCACCACTGTGCTACACCCTGAGCCCCTGCAATTTACTTTTGAATGTTGGGGGTGGGGGAAGTGGGAAGCATATAGAAAGAGAGAAATAAAGCAACTGCGATAAGACACCAGTAACTGGGGAACGTATGGGAACTGTGTGAGGGTGTTAAAATCGTTCTTTTTATCGGGGCTGGGGACATAGCTTGAGTGCTTACTTGCCTAGCAAGTGTGAGGGTTTTATCCCCCAACTCTGAGGGGTGGGGAAGGAACTATTATCTCAGTTGCATGTAGATTTTGGAAGTACTCAAAATAAAAACTTGCAAGTGGGCTCAACTAAGCTCTTGACTGAAGGCAGCTTCAGCTGCTCCTGAAACTTGAGTATCTCCCTGGTTGCAGAATATTCCAGCTGGTCCCAGTTAACCCCTCATTCTTTCAACAAACTCATCACTTCCCCTCCACGATGCATCAAATGCAGGACGCACCACACCCTTTCTTGCAGCAGCTAAATCTTCTGAAAGTTCCCGCAATCAGGCAAACAATACAAACAGGACCAAGCAGCGCAGTCTCCGCTCACAGCCTGGCAGTTCCTGCAGCCTACACTGCCCCCTGGTGGCCAGCAAACTCTCCGCCTGCTTTTCATTTGGTCCCCATGTTTCTTCTTCCAGGATTCAAAAGTACCATGGTAGAAAGATCCACTGTTCCTAGGACAGCTAAGCTCTAAAATCCAAAGCCTCATTTTCATCGTCACTAAATACTCTGTAACTCCATTAACTAAATCCAATTCCTTTATTTTGTGAAAGGAAAAATTATTTGTTCTGTTTAGGGGTGGTGTGCTAACATGTCCAACTTGGTGATGCATCAAAAATAAAGATGGGCTGCGGGGGATAGCTCAGTGGTAGGGCCCTTGTCTAGCACTTGAGAGACCCTGGCTTCCATGCCCAGCACCACAAAAGAAAAAAAAAAAAAAAAAGATAGTGGTGTACAGTGTTAATGTAGTTTTTCCAAATTTTCTGTGTGCTTGAAATTTTTCCTTATAAAACGTCAGCGGGAAAAAAGACTTGCTTCATGATTCAAATATCTAATTTCAAATAAGAGGAATTACTCTGGTCAGCTTGTCATTCTTTCAAAATTCCTCCACGTGGGTTACATAGGAATGACTGATGGAACTTCTGAAAACTACCGATTCCCTGTGTTCACCCCCAAACCATTAAAGAATCTCTACATCAGGGCCTGAAGAATCATATTTTGAGCAGCACTCCTCTATAAATCAACAGATTTAACAGGCAAGGCTAACTTTCTCAATCTGCCACCTGCTGGGGGGAGCACAATGTTTAATTGTCACTGCTTATTAGAAAAGAAAAATCATTCTACAATGAAACCATTCACATTTGGTCCATCTTCAGAGTAAATTGTACTAGTTCAAAAAACTGTTTGGCACAATGCTGTGATATGTTTTTTATTGCTGTAATTTGCATTTTGCTTATTGAGCAGTGGATCAGAATATGGGTCAAAATCATAAAAGAACTGCCACTTAAAAAATACGTATGAGTTATGGATATAGCTTAGTGGTCAAGCGCTTGCCTAGCAGGCCTGAAGACTTGGGTTTGATCCCCAGCAACACAGACACACACACAGAGCATGCCTACAGTCCCAGCTACTGGGAAGGCTGAGGCAGAAGGATCTCTTCAGTCCAGGAGTTCAAGACCAGCCAAGGCAAACATAGCAAGACCCTGTCAAATACAAAACAAAACAAAAATCCAACTGTCTGGCAATTTCTACTAAAGTCAAACATTTTATCTCTATGACACAGCAAATTCAACTCCTTGGAATTTAGGGCAGTGTTCACCATGAGATTTGCACAAGAATATTCATATATTCTTATACAGCACACTAGCCCATGCCTGTAATGCCAGCAACTCAGGAGGCTGAGGCAGGAGGATTGCAAGTTCAAAGCCAACCTCAGCAATAAACTTAGCCAGGCCCTGCCTCATAATAAAAAATAAAAAAGGGCTAGGATATAACTTAGTGATAAAGTATCCCTGTGTTCAATCCCTAGTATTGCCAAAAACCCCTCACAAAACATGAAAACTTCATAGCAATAGTTTTCATAGTAACCCAGAACTGAGAACAATCATTAAAAAGGAGAACGCAGGGCCTGGCACTGTAGCTCAGTGGCACAGTGCTTGCCCAGCACGTGTGAGGCACTGGGTTCGATTCTCAGCACCACATGTAAATAAATAAATAAAATAAAAAATAAAGGTCCAACAACAACTAAGAAAATATTAAAAAAAAAAAAAAGGAGAATACATAAACAGACTGTGGTGTAATTTACACCATGATATACTCTACATCAGGGATCAGCAAACTGTGGTGGGGTGGACCAAGCTGGGCCTGCCAGGTGTTTCTGGAAAGCCTGCAAGCGGAGAATGATTTTTGTATGTTTTTCATGGTTGAAAAACATAATAATTATTTTTTGACACATGAAAGCTATCTGAAATTCAAATTTTAGAGGCCCAAACCAATATTATATTGGAACACAGCCATGCTTATTAACTTATGCCCCATCTATTGCTACTTTCACACCATAAAATGAGAGCCCAGTAGTGGCAACCCTACAACCTCTAAAATTGAAAATAGTCACTATCTGGTCCCTTCAAGAAAAGTTTGCCAACCCCTGCTATAGAGCAATGAGAAGAAAAGAACTGCAACAACAGACGGCAGAGTCTGTGGAGTATAAAGAGCCAGACACAGGCGCACACACACGTGTAACTAATAATTGATCTTTCTCCTCCTTCTCCTCCTTTTTTATTTTTGTACTGGGGATTGGACCCAATGGCACTTTATCCCTGAGCCACATCCCCAGCCCGTTTTACTTTTATTTTGACACAAGGTCTAAGTGGCCCAGGCTGGCTTTGAGACTGTGCTCCTCCTGCCCTGGCCTCTGAGCATCTGGGACCACAGGTTTGTACCACCTGTGCACTGGCTTGTAATTCTTCCACATAAAGTTCAGAACAGGTAGAACTATCTGTGGAGACACGAGTCAGAAGAATGATTCCTTGACAGATGTGTCACCAGCCAGGAAGAGGGACAAGGAAGCCTGGGGGTGACGGCCTGTTCTATACCTCCATGTGGGTGGCGAGTACGCGGGGTAAACATACGTGCACGTGTACCAGCTGCACTGTGCAGGCTGTGCACGTCCCACCTTACTGTGTGGATGGTAGAGACCCGACTTCTTTAAAATTAGGAGCAGGAAAAATAAGAGGGTTAAAAAATGGACCCGCCTTCAAAGACTGACAAAGAGCTCAGACCAAAGACAAACCAACACTGAACAACCATAAAGTCAGATTCTAACAGGGCTGGCAAGGCCGTAGGGGGAACTGGAACGCTCAGGTGCTGCTGGTAGGTCTGTAAAATAGTGGGACTGCCTTGGGAAAGTATGGAAGCTCCTCCAACTGTTAAACATAAAATTATCATGTGACTCAGCAGTTCTACCCAAGAGAAATAAAAACATATGTTGACGGAGAAACGTGCATATGAATGTTCCCAGCAGCAGTATTCATAATAGCCAAAAAGTGGAAAGAACTCAAATGTCTAGCAACTGATTAATGCATAAATAAGACAGGGCGTAACCATCCATGTAATGGGATGTTGTTCAACAATACAGAGAAATGAAGTACTGATACATGCTACAATAGGAAAGACTGCTGCAAAAACGGTGCTGTTCAGGGAAAGAAGTCAGTAAAAAATGATCACGTTGTATGATTCCATTTCTATGAAATATCCAGACTGGGAAAATCCATAGAGACAGAAAGCATATTACAAATTGAGGTGGTGCAAACCTGTAATCCCAGCAACTCAGGAGGCTAAGACAGAAGGATCTCAAGTTCAAGGCCAGCCTCAGCAACTTTGCAAGACCCTGTCTCAAAAGTTAAAATTAAAAAGGGCTGGGGACATGGCTCAGTGGTAAAGCACCTCTGGGATAAATCCCCAGTACCAAAAAAAAAAAAGCCAGGCATATCGGCACACGCCTATAATCCCAGCAACTCAGGAGGCTGAGGCAGGAGGATGCAAGTTCGAAGCCAGCCTCAGCAACTTAGTAAGGCCTTAAAAGCAACTTAATAAGACCCTGTCTCAAAAAAAATTTTTTAAAGGGAGGGGGGATGTGACTCAATGGTAAAGCACCCCTGGATTCAATCCCTGATATTAAAAAAAAAAGTTGCCGAAGGCTGAGGAAGAGAAAGTGAAGACAGGGTTGATGGCTCAGGGGTATGGGATTTCTTTTTTGGAGAAATGAAAATAATTTAAAATTGCAGTAATGGATATACATCTGTGAATACAGTAAAAGTCACTGAACTGCATACTTTAAAAGAATGACTTGTATGGTATGTGGATTATACCAATAAGTTGTCACTAAAGATAAAATAAACACTGAAATCAAATGTACCACAGCTAAACCCTTCCACACTTGCTCACGGAAAGCAAGACTCACCTTGACACAAACTCTAAACGTTCCTAATCCTTCTGAAGCTCTGCTCAAATCCAAGAAATGCTCATTAGCACCTGAGTGTTAACACGCCACACACAGAAGCGTACAAAGTCTTTTTTACCTCCTTCCCAAAACAAGCTTGAAATAAAGAGTCTGTGTCTGGGCACAGAGGTGCCCACCTGTAATCCCAGCAGCTTGGGAAGCTGAGGCTCTAAGCAACTTAGCAAGACCCTGTCTCTAAAACAATATATATTAAAAAGGGCTGGGATATGGCTCAGTGGCTAAGCGCCCCTGGTTCAATGCCCAGTACCAAAAAAAATGTCTGTGACCACTGCAGTGAAACCCTCTGACCCCCAAAGTCCTCATTTCCACTGAACACTCTTGATAAATAAACTGTTTCCATTGAGCAAAACCTTTTAACCTAGAGGCTGAGACCTCACCCTGTCACCTGGCATTGTGTCCCCAAAGTCAGCCAAACTCTCTACATCTTTAGCAACTCTGATTAGGGAAAAAAGCCCTGTCAGCTGTTTCCCCTCCCCTGAGCAACCCCCTCCACTCCTCCATATTGCTCTGGAGTGCAATTCTGGCCGGAAACCTGCTGATTACAACTGTGGCAAGAAAGAGAAGAAGGTGGGGACCTCCAGATCATTCCTAGGTGAGGCAACAGCAGGGCTGGGGCTAGGGCGAGGCTACTGGGGTGCCATATTTAAGGAGACACCCACTCTTAGGCACCAGTCCTGCATTTACAGCACTCTGCAAGTGAGTACCACCTTAAATACTGCTCCCTAGATGCCTCACCCCAGTCCTGGCCCTGTGCAACGGGAGGTTACTTCCTACAACAGTGGTTCAGAAGACAGGGCTGGGTCTCCTTCTCAGTCCTGGCCTCAGAATTCAAACTAGCAATCAATTTTTATGGAAATTCCAGGCCAAAGGAGCTGCCCCAAAGTCATAGGAAACTCCATAAATGTTGTTGACTTAAGGAACTTGGTTGGAGACACACCCACCTAGAACCTGCTGCCCCAATGCCCTACCTGTGTTTATGGTGGCCTCCTCCCAAAGATGTGAGTTCAGGGGCCAGGAAACCAGGTCCTGAGGTCCTTCCTCCTGAAGACTCAGCAGCCCAGGGCTCCAGTACCCTCTTCCCTTAAGCTCAAGGAGTCCAGGCCACCACCCTCTTCTCAGGGACCCAGAACCCAACTTACAAAGCGTCCAAAGCGGATGGAATCACCATCCTCAATGTGCAGATCAGCTTGGGCCCCACTAAGGCGGGAGATGACAGACTGGCAGCCAGGAAGTAGAGACCGGAGCACCCCTGAGCCTGTGATGTGGTCTGCATGGCAGTGGGTATTCACTGGAAGAGAGGACAAGTCTAAGAAGGCACAGAGCCGACCAAGTGTTCCCAGTCCCCAGCCCTCCTCCCTCAGACCCAGGGGTCCAGGCAGCCCTCCTCCCTCAGACCCAAGGCCCAGGCCCAGTCCTCTTCCCTCAGACCCAGGGGTCCAGGCCCAGCCCTCCCCGCTCAGATCCAAGGGTCAAGGCCTCAATCTTCCTCCCTCCCTCCAAGAGTTTGGTCTTCAGACTAACCAGCATACAGCAGCCGAAGCCCCAGCTCCTTGACCAACTGGGCATCCCGAGGTGCTGTCTCTAGAACTGGGTCAATCAGAATGGCCTCCCGGGACTCTCTGTCACCCAGTAGGTACGTATAGGTGCAACTCTTGGGTTCAAACATCTGGGGGGGGGGGCGAAGGCAGCACAGGTGAGAGCACTGAACTGCGATTCCCATCCCTGGGCGCCTGGAGTCCAGATCACACTCCGTCCTCTGCCTAAGATTCAGAAGCAGAAACCCTCTTTCTCCTGCAGTTAGGAAACGGGGTATCCAGGACCCCCATCCTTCCTCTGCCAGACCTCAGTAATCCTAAGTTTCTTTTTTCTTCTTTCAAAAGTAGACAGAGGTTTATTTAGAAAAATAGACACAAAGTCAAAGGAGAGTGAGAACAACCTCGAGAGGGAAGGCTTTAGGGTAAAGCAAGGAATAGACATTCAAGGGAAAATGCGGACTATCCAGAGGGAGAGCCAGGAATTCCAACTAACACCCCCAAATCAGGGTCCCCAGCACTCTCTCTTGTAACGGACCCAAGACTTCGGCCCAAACCCAAGGTCCCCCAGATCGCTCCGCTGGACATGGCACTCCAGCCTCAAGCACCACCGCCTTTGTGCAATATCCAGGCATGGGACCCCCAGGTCCCTTCCCCCTAAAAGATCCAGAAGTTTCTCCCCTCCCGCTGCCCACGGCCCAGTACGCCCGCTTCCCGGCCCAGCCACCTCGCACCTGTCGCAGGAGGATGGGGGCTCCAGACCCGCTGCGCTGGCTCAGCTGCCGCCCAGCAACCCTTAGGGCCGCCGCTGCCATCGCGCCCCAGGCCGGGGTCCACCCTGAGCCCAGGCTGAGCACCCGCCAAAGCCGGACGCTCCAGGGCTGACCCTGAGAGCGGGGCGGGGCGGGGCGGGGCGGGGCGAGGCGGGGCGGGGCGGGGCCTGTCTTAAAGGGGCCGCGGGCGCTGCATGCAGCTGCAAAGCTGGAGGCCGCGGGGAGGTGTCAGAGACCAAGGAAGACAACGAGCCACGCGGGGACACTCAGACCCGGAGAAACAGAACAGAGACACTCCGGAGACGCGCAGAGACACAGGGATACTGGCATAGAAAGAGAGATAGAAAGGTAGCTACCTAAGAGACCCCTAACCACGAATAGCCACAAGCCATTTTATAGGAAAAGCCCAGTGGTCGAAGAGTCAGTATGAGAAAGAAAAAGATACACGGTTCGAGGTCACTAGAGTTTTGAGGGACTGTTGGGTGGGTCCCTAGTTACCAGAACAACACTTAACTCCCCTAAGGTTCATCCAAAAATTTCCTAAAGCAGTTTATCTGAAATGCTTTCTTTCCAAGAAATATTTTATATTATATATGCATTTGCACATGCATACATGCATTAGTATGTATATAAATATGTAAAAGTTTGCAAGATATAATTTTGTATTATGTCTTGCAAGCTCAGGTCGAGGATTGTTTGTCTTGTCTTCTGATGGGTTATGAACCTCTATAAACAGCTTTTGTTCATTCACATCAAAGACCCAGGCCAAGAAACTATTGTCTAAAGCCAAGGACTGTCAGAAGGTTTGTTCTTCAGAATCATACCAATAGGGTGAATAAGACACCCCTGGGCTCGTGGAGTAGCTCAGCTGTAGAGCACTTGCCTAGCACGCAGGAGGACCTGGGTTCCATGCTCAATACAAAAATAAACAGATATGGGAACTGGGGTTGTGGATCAGTGGCCGAGCATTAGCCCAGCACATGTGAGGCACTGGGTTCGATCCTCAGCACTGCATATAAATTAATTAATTAATTAATCCAGAACTAAGAAAAATTTAAAAAAGTAAATAAGTAGATAAATAAAAAACAAATAAAAACCCCCAATCACTCCATTCTTGTCTGGAAGATCCAAAAACCTGTCAGAGAAGCAGCCTGACTGCTAGCCCAAGTGCACAGAGCTTCTGAGGTGGGTTTCAGGCAACAAAGGTTCACCTTTATCCTCTTTTTTTTTGATACTGAGATTGAACCCAGGGGTGTGGGGGTTCTCCACATCCTCGTCCCACGTGGATGAAGGGAAGAGTTTCTGTTGGAGGAAGATACCAGCTCTCAATTAATCACCAAAAAACTTATCTAATCAAATAAACACAAGAGCCAATAATCTTTTCAAATGGAAGGGGGAGTGGCTGACTGGGCCATGCCAGATCTGGCCTCCAACAACCTGGAGGAGCCCACCTTCACCTTTCTTTATCATCCCACAGGTAAAGGGGCCTGGATGGAGGGGCTTCTTCCCGTGAGGAACAGGATGGGGTGGAGTTAGGGAAGCCATTTGCTTGGAGAATGAGCATTTCCTCAGACGGTGAGTCAACTCTATACAGGGCCACCTACCCACAGGCTATTTGAAACAGTCTCTCATGACTGTCAGTTCTCATGGCTCAGCCAAGCCTGATTTGCTAAACACGCATGGTTTCCCACACAGGGGCACTTTACCACTGAGCTACAACGCCAGCACTTTTAACTTTTATTTTGAGACAGGATCTTATTAAGTTGCCCAGGTTGGTCTCAAACTTACTATCCTCCTGCCTTAGCCTTCCAAAACTGCTGGGATTACAGGCATGTGACAATGCACTGAAGTCCACCATAGTCTTAACTCTGGAGTTTCCAAGAAACAAGCTCTGGAGGGCAGGCCCCACTTAATCTGCTTTGCCTTAAGCCTAAACTCTGCCTCACTCAAATTTTACACAAATGTCACCTTTTCCCAGGTCCTCTGCTAGTGCTAGCCAGGGGAGCTCGCCAGGACTTACTTTGTGGTTCTCCCTCCTAAGCTATAGCAAGTCAGTAAAACCCAATTTCACCAAACTCCCAAAGTATTTCTGGGGGCATTCGGCAGAGGTAAGACTCAGAGTCACTCAAGGGCAAGGGAGCTACTCAGATACCACAGAGGGAGACAAAAGAGTCATTCAGAGATACAGGGAGGGTTGAAATAGATGTCCTACAAAGAAATAGAGTCACAAAGGTACAGTGGCAGATTCCAGAAGATTGTGGGAGGTAGGAAGAGGTGTTGGAGATCAGCATAGGAAATCATATGGAGAGAGAGGACGAGAAGACACCTGGAGAAACAGGCAGAGAGAAACGGGCAGAGAGAAACGCTCAGAGTCAAGAGAACTTTGCTCATTTATTCCAGGCATGAATTCCAGGCTTGCCAAGCTGGGCAAAACTGGGACCCAGAGATGAGTCCTCAGTCAAGATGGCAAGACACAGAGGCGGGGACATCAGGAAGTGCAGCAATTAGAGGAGCTCAGGGGAGGGAGAAGCCAGGGAAAAAAAGAACCTTCAGGCACCCTTTACTGACACCCCCCCCAGATAAGACCTGCTCACCACTAGGGCTCATTCCTATTGTTTTGGCAGGATTCCTAGGTCACTTACCTGATCCTTGAAGGCCCTTTGGGGTTTCTGTAGGCTCAGCTGTGAGATGTCCTAAAAGTTAGAAACCATGGCTTCATCCTTCTCAGATCTGAGACCCTGGACTGAAAATTGTTCTTTCTCTGGGTTTCAGTTTTCTCACCTGTAAAATGAAGTTGAAAATATTTCCCTGCTTCTTTGTGAAGATCCAGTTAGTTCCTACCCGTAGCGTTTGGAAGAGAACGGGCACAGAACAGGCACTCGGTGGGAGAGCTGGCCAGCATTACTTCATCACTGTCCTTCACTTCCTTCCCTGGCCACCTCTACCCAATTCATCTCCAGGTCCTGCTGAGGAAACCTCTCCATTCAGGCCCCCTTTCCAACATCATGCCCTCTCACCCCATCAAGAAGCAGCAAAGCATCCATGTGAATCATTTGGATTCCAGGGCCAGGTTGCAGGGATTCAAATCCTGGTTCTATTACTTCCTGCAGAGACCTGGCTATGTGACCTTGGGCGTGTGACCTTGTGCTCCACGCCTTATTTCCCTCTTCTGTGCAAGAATAATAGTAGTACCTCCTTTTAATAAATGGCTGTGGAGAAGATTAAATAAATTAATGCATATAAAGACAATTTCCAATACATGACAAGTTAATAAGTGCTCAATAAATGCTAGCACTTAATACTGTGATTACTATGTAACAGTGGCCTCACTGGTTTTCTGGCTTCCACTTACCTCTTTACAATTAATTTTCCATGCAGCAATCAGGGTGAGCATTTAAAATGTCAATGTGACTTAAGAGTCACAGCAAACAATGCCATGTGTGGACCTTGTTTAATTCTGATTCAAACTAAGTGTGATAAAAAGGTATTTATGGGACATGGTGTCTGGTGGTGAGCTTCAGAATCATCTGGGAGGAGTGGTGTGGTAATTTAAACATTGGTCACAAGTGGGTGACTGTTGTCACCTTTTTTTTTTTTTTTTTTTTAAGTGCTGGGTCTCAAACCCAGGGCCTTATGTATGACAGGCCCACACGAATGCTAGCCAATTCTATTATTGCTGCAGAAAATAATTGTTTTCTCTCAACTTTTCTGTATGTTTGAAATAAAATTAAACATTGTGCTTAGAAAGAGTGGGGAAAGGGGCTGGGGTGGAGGCTCAGCGGGACAGCGCTTGCCTCACACATGTGCGGCACTGAGTTTGATCCTCAGCACCACAAAAAAATAAATAAATGACAAGTAAAGGTATTGTGTCCATCTAAAAAAAATTATAAAACAAAATTAAAAAAAAGAAAAAGAAAGAGTGGGGAAAAAATGTTGATGGGGCCACAGGAAACACTGAACCCTGATGGTGTATTAGATAACATTAAAAAATGGCTAAGCTGATTGTAATGCTTGTAATCCCAGCAGCTTGGGAGGCTGAGACAGGAGGATCACAAGATCAAGGCCAACCTCAGCAACTCAGCAAGTCCCTAAGCAACTTAGCGAAACCCTGTCTCAAAAGAAAACATTAAAAATAGGGCTGGGAATGTGACTCAGTGGTGAAGCACCCCCATATTAAATCCTTAGTACCAAAAAAAAAAAAAAAAAAAGAAAAAAAGAAACCACTATAAATTTTTAAAGGCATGATAATGATATCATGGTTATTTTTGTTTGTTTTTACAGATTGTCTTTATCTTTTAGAGACAGATTGAAATGTTTCTGGATAAAATATCTGAAATTTGCTTCAGACTAATTCAGGGGGCTCAAAAAGGGGTACTGGAGTAATGGTGAAACAAATTTGGCCAAATCAAACCTAGGTGATAGGCATACAGCAGTGAGCGGTTCTCTTCTCTCCTTGTCCTCTGTGTAAGTTTGAATTTTTTATTTTATTTACTTATTTATTTATTTAGTAGTGGGGATGAAATCCAGGGCCTCACACATACTCTGCAAGCACTATGCCACTGAGTTTCACCTCAGCCCTTTAAAAAATACAACTTTTTTTTTTTTTAAGCCGGGCAGAGTGGTGGACACCTGTAACCCTAGCTACCAAGGAGACTGAGCAGGATTGCAAGTTTGAGACTGGCCTTGGCAACCTAGCAAGACCCTATCTCAAAACAAAAAACAAAGGGTAGCTTTGTGGTACAGTGCTTACCTAGCTTGCTCAAAGCTCTGGGTCTGATCCCCAATACCTCACACAAAAATTATTTTGAGACAGGGTCTCGCAAAGTTGCCCAAGCTAACCTTGAACTTGCAATCCTCCTGCCTCAGTTTCCCTAGTAGCTGGGATTATAGGTGTGTGTCACCATACCTGACTTTTCCATAATAAAAAAAAATGGTTGAAAAAGTATATGAGGAGCTGGAGCTGGGGCTCAGTGGCAGAGCACATGCCTAGCACGTGTGAGGCACAGGGTTTGATCCTCAGCACTGCATACAAAAATAAATGCTGTCCATCTACAACTACAAAAAAATAAATAAATAAAGTATGTGAAAACCAAAACTAGTTCATGATATCTCCTGTGTTTCTCTGACTCACTAATTCTTTTCCTTTGCAGTGCTGGAGATTGAGCCCAGGGCCTCATGCACACTAGCAAAGCCCTCTTCCACTGAGCTACAATCCCAGCCCAACTTCCTATGTTTAAAACCCTCCCCTGGTTTCTCACTCAGCTTAGACCCCTGCCCGGGTTCCTTGACCTCAAGTTCTCCATTCTCCCCATAATTCTATCTTCCCATCACAGAGGAATTCTGATTGTTAAAATTCTTTCAAGCATTTATTTGACACAGATTTATTGGCCATCTACTAAGTGCTAGGCCCTGTTCTGGATTCTGGGGACACAGAGATGAACAATATTGATAAGGCATCCATTTTAACAAAGCACACATTCTAGAAGACAGACAGTGATAAGGGAGAGGACACAGCAGAGGAATGGAGAGAAGGGTGGGCAGAGAAGCCTTCTGCCTTTATAACATCTGAACTGGGGGTGGAACAGGCCATCAAAGAGATGGAGGAAGAGCCCTTGGGAAAGAAGGAACAGCTAGTGCAGAGAAACTGAGGTAGGACTGACAGAGGCATACACAAGAACTGAAAGGAAAGCCAGAATCTGGGACATGACAAGATATGACAGGAGAGATCCTCTGAATGCAGCAAGGTCCTTCCCATCTTCAAGTCTGGTCACTTGCTATTCTTGGTACAACTCTGACCCCATCAGGCCTGTTTAATAACAATAAAAACAAAAATATTGATAGCATTTATTGAGCACTCTAGACACTTTCTATTCTCAACACTTTCTATTGATTATTTTATTTAATCCCAAGAACCCTCCTCCGTTTTATATATGAGAAAATTGAAACCCTGAAAGATGAAGTGACTTGCCCAAGACTAGAAAGTGGCAGAGCCAAGAGTTCAGACCAGTTACCCAGGCAATCTGGCTTCGGAACCCAAATAACCTGCCAAATCACTCCCACAGCTCCCAGGGCTCGCCAGACGTTGTTGTCAGGCTGGAGAGTCATCCATGCAGGGGACTTTAAAGGACACTTCATGGTCTTTCCAGCGTGGGGCAGGAATATGCACGTCACTGCCTGGGAAGAACGCCACCCCTGGGTCTGGCACCAGGAGAATGGACCTGGGCACCTCGGGACCACTCAGGCCCGGGGGAGGAAGGACGCGTGGAATGCGGGGTGCGGGGGTCGCTGAGAACCTCGAGCCACCCAGTGGTGAGGGTTGCCGGGACGCTATACAAATGCCGTGCCTTTTATTGGACACCAACTCGCTCTGAGCGAGTCCTCCCCCGCCCTCTCTCCAAGAAATGGTCAAATTCTTTTGCAAAGGCCTTTAAGGAAAACGAGCTTTTAAAACTGCCTCCGCAGATGGAACTCAGGCACTCCGGTGGAAAGAAGAAGGGCACTAAAAGAGAAGTGCAGATGCCGGGAGCTTTCTCACTGATCTCCAAGCGTAGTTAGTCCGTGTTAACCGCACGTGCTTGACTCCAGCCAGCCACCGTAGGCCCCGTACTCGCTCTGCACTTTACCGCGGTCCTTGGGCGGGCAGCTTTGCGCTTGATGGTGAACTTGCCTGCCAGGCTCACCCAGCCCCTCCTCCCATTCGGTCTTCCCCGCCGCAGCCTCTGCCGGCCGCAACTGCGCAGGCGTCCACGCGGGCGTGGGCGGAGGGAATGGAAATGAGGCTGGGCCCTGCGGCTCGCGGAACTCCCTCCTCCTCTGCCCTCCCCGTCGCGCGGTGGTGCAGCTCCGTGGGTCCGAAGGCAGCGCGACAGCGGCTGGGGCAGCCGGAGTGGCCGAGGAGGGAGGGGCTCGGAGCCCCGCCCCCGGGGAGGGGCGGTCCCGCAGGTGAGGAGGGTAGGGGTCCTGGCTCGGACGCCTAGTCCACGGAAAATAGAGTGGGGGCTAAAAGCCAGAATCTCTCGGAGGAGGGTCGATTTGGGTTCGGACACCTCGGTTCCGGGGGGACATGGCATTTGGTGCACGAATGCTACTATTCTGAGGGGTGCATTTTGTCCAGATGCTTGCAACCCCAAGGGAAATTCCACTGAAGAGCTCTTGATTGCTACACAGGCCAGGTTCCTTTCGTATCTTCCTCCAGGTCTCCCTTCTGTCTTCCACGGCTGCAATCCACACCGGGAATGAAATTTACCAGCAAGAAAGTCGAGGCTGACGCGGCGTCAAAGGACTGAGACTAAGCCCAAAACCTGGTAAAGCCACTTCTTGGACGTAAACTTCTGCCCACTGAGCTCATAGGCCCCTCCCCTGGGACAGAGCTGCAAAAGACACCGCCCACTCCCACTCAGAGGCCCGCCTCTGGCCAGAGTTTCAGAGCAATTGACTTTGGTCTTTTTGCATAGCCCCGCCCATTCCCGTGTTAGCGCTGACGGCCGTAGGGTTTGGAGGGGAAGGTTCCGCTCTGAACACAGGCCCCTCCTACTCCGCCCAAGGCGTCAACCCTGGGTTTAAACTGCAAAAGGTCTTTAGGTTAGATTTGCATAGCCTCGGCCATTCTGCTTTTAGGCCCCCGTCTTCCCACCACACCTGCCCTCACCTAAGGATCCCAGACTAAACAGACTGACCTAATTTTAGGCCCTTCAACCAACCCTATCCCTATCAACCTGGTAATAACCCGCATCGCCCCGCCGCCGCGCCCTGTCCCTAGGTTCCTGTGTCAGCAAGATGCTGGATCGAGGTGCGAAGTCAGAGGCTGAGGGCACAGATCCTAGTCCTACTGGCAAGGATCCGGTGACCAAAGCAGTTGAAAGCGGCCCTGCCTGTGAGTAGGGGTCATTCCCAGGAATGGGTGCTACAAGATCACGTGTTTTGGGAGATCATAGGCTGAAAGTTTCAAGTCTCAGGATCATGACATTTAGGATCCCCCAAACTGCATCTGTTCTGGAGAATCCTCCCATCTGGTTTTGGGAAATCTCCAGTGATCATTTGCTAGGACTCAGGAAATTATAGGAAGCATAAGGGGGATGTGGGACTTAGGGTGATCACTGGAAAGATACTGGAAATAGATGCCTCACTAACTTTGAGGACCTAGGAAGGTAACCCTTTGGAACCCCTCAGGATGATGCATGGGGGATGTGGGAAGCAGAAACATTGCCATTTGGAAAATCAGTGTGACATTAAAAATGCTAAGGTACGCTTTGGGTGGTGGGCTGCAACGTCAAGGTGGTGGCGGAGCCTAGCTTAAGCCCAGGGTGTGGGGCTGCTTCCTGGAGCCCACCAATCCTCCTGTCCCCCAGCTCCCCACCAGGCCCCGCTGCAGAAGCCCAACCAGTCGGCTCCAGGGCCCTCCAAGTCTGGGGGCATGCCTTCTCGGCCCCGCCGGCGGCCCCCACCCCAGCGCCTGCACCGCTGCCCTGACTGTGACAAGGCCTTCTCCTACCCGTCCAAGCTTGCCACTCACCGGCTAGCACACGGCGGCACCCGACCCCACCCGTGCCCCGACTGCCCCAAGGCCTTTTCCTACCCCTCCAAGCTGGCAGCCCACCGCCTCACACACAGTGGTGCCCGCCCGCACCCCTGCCCACACTGCCCAAAGGCCTTCGGCCACCGCTCCAAACTGGCAGCCCACCTCTGGACCCATGCTCCCACCCGTCCCTACCCATGCCCTGATTGCTCCAAGTCCTTCTGCTACCCCTCCAAACTGGCAGCCCACCGCCACACGCACCACGCCAATGATGCCCGCCCCTATCCTTGCCCACACTGCCCCAAGGCCTTCTCCTTTCCCTCCAAGCTGGCTGCCCACCGCCTATGTCACGACCCCCCCACCGCACCGGGCAGCCAGGCCACTGGCCAACACCGATGCTCCAACTGTGGCCAGGCCTTTGGCCAGAGACGCCTCCTGCTTGTTCATCAACGCAGCCACCACCAGGCAGAGGGCCAGGGGGAGAGAGAGTGAGCACTCCCTTTGGCTCACAGGTGGCCCTCTGCCAGCCAGCTCTGGTCAATAAAATGGTGGGATTTCTAAGCCCGGCTGTATGGACTTGGCTCTTCCGGATAGGGGGCAGGGTGAGAGATTTGCCATTTACACTGGGTTCAGACTCAGAAGCCTGAGGAACTTTGCTCACCTGGAGGGGTAGGTGTCAACCTGAGTTAACACTGGGTCCCAAACGTTGGACCTGGAGCTGTGGTTGATGGCACTGGTTCAGTGTGGTTCTTCCCACCCATTTCTAAGGCAAAGGTAAAGCCTGCTAGCATCCTGGGTTGCTGAGGAATGCAGGCAAACAGGCTCTCCTGTTGTTGGAAGTTTAACTTGGTGTCTCTACTTTGGCCGCATGACTGGATCTGAGACATTTAAAATACACATTTGCGTGTTTCAGCTATCCCACTTGTAGGGATTTCTCCCATAAACTCAAAATATGTGAAAAAGACATAAAGGTAAGGATGTCCACTGCAGTGTGATGGTTTCAAAAGACTGGGAACAGCCCATGTGCCCACCCATCAGCAGGGGCCAGCTAATGAATGACAGTGCAGCCCAGAATGGACTGTGCAGGGAGAAGGCAGCACTGCCTTAGAGTGGAAAGAGCCCGAGACGACTAAGTGATGAAGGCGAGCACAAGGAAATGCCCACACCACAGAACCGGCCCTGCCACTCCTCAGGAGTCTGGGGGCTAAGGACAAGATCTGTCACTTCTCTAAACTTGGATCTCCTATCTGTAAAATGGGAACGTTGTAAGGCATTTGTTGGGGGGCAGTCAGCTCTCCTTTTGGAGTCTTATTCTCCTACTACAAAATAAGGATGAGTGTGCTAACATTGGACAGCTCTGTTCCAGATATGTATTAAGCACCTACTGTGTGCTGCATCCCCATGGGGTGTTAGGGACATAGCAGTGAAGACAGAACTGGTCTAGTGAGGACAGTGGGCAGTAATCAAACCAAGCCTGACCCAAGCCAAAAAACAAGTCAGGTCTGTTTACAGGAACAAGTCTGGGAGCCCTGGTTTGCTGCCCCCTCCACAGGATTACTTTAAGGCTGTAGTAGTGACATCTTTCTTTGGTGTTGGCTTGGAAACAGGCCAATGGAAGGGAACTGAGAGTTCAGAAATTGACCTGTGCTTATACTGACCAACTATCTGTAGATCAGGGGTGGCCAGCGTTTCCTGTGAAGGGCCAGTGTGTATTCTTAGGTTATACAGGCCATGTATCTGCCAGCTAGTCACCTCTGCTGCTGGAGCAGCAAAGCAGTGCTACACATTATTATGCACACTTGAAGGAATGTGGCTGTGTTCCAATAAAACTTGCTCACCAAAACACTCAGTGAGCTGGATTTTGCCTGTAGGACCCAGTTTGCCAACCCCTACTGTGGATGAGTGGGGAAAGGACAGACTCAATAAAGAGGCTGATCAATCCCCAGCACCAAAAAAAAAAAAAAAGTTTAAAGAGGCTGAAAAATACGGAGTAAAATTAAATGGGATCCCGCGGTGTACAGAATAATGCCTCTCTGAAGATGCTCACGTTCTAGCACCAGAGCCTGTACGTTAGCTTATACGTGGCAAAAGGGATGCAGGCGGACAGATGCTGAAGGATTTCCTCCTGAGATGGGGAAATGATCCAGATTTTTTAGGTAAGCCCAATGGGATCACAAGTGTCCTTATATGGGAATGAGCAGCATAAGAGTCAGAGGAGGAGATGTCAAGATGGAAGCAGAGATTGGAGTGATAAAAGACCCCTAGCTGAGGAATCTAGGCAGCCTCTAGAAACTAGAAAGGGCAAGGAAATGAATTTTTCCTTAGAGCTGCAAGACCTGCTGAAGACTTGTGGACACCTTGATTTTAGGACAATGAAGCTGAGTTTGGACTACTGACCTCCAGAACTATAAGAAAATAAATATGTGTTGTTTAAAGCCATTAAGCTTGTAGTGATTTGCTACAACAACAATAAGAAATGAATAGAGATCCTGGCACCTCACACTATACACAAAATAAGTGTGGTTTTAAGATCTAAATTTGAGGAGCAAAACTCTAAAGTACTTAGAAGGAAGTAAAAGAGGATTATCTTAGTAACCACAGAAGCAGACATAGTATTCTTGGTGAGGGGAACATAAATTATAGACAAAAAGACAGGTAAATTTAACCATATATAAATGCAAAGTTATGACTATGAAAGAGACACAGAGTTATTAGAATGTATGGTTGAGTGCATCTGAATCCTACGGGATCCTAGAGGAGATGAGGTTGGAGCTGAGATCTGGAAGTTGTGGAGGATGGAACGAGGGGTAGGACTAGTGGGTCAGTGGAAGTTAGCAGGTCACTGTGCTGGGATCTACTCAGTAAGGTCCTGGGGGTAAGGGGAGAGGGCAAGGATTCTGCTCTCCTCTGAACCTGGCAGGGCTGCTTGTACCATGTTTACAGAAAGAGCAGTCCTGATAGTTATTCCAAACTTGCACTCATAAGGAACTGTTGACTTGGCCCAACCTTTCTGTACACATGAAGAAAACGAGGCTAAGAGAGAGGATTTACCTAAAACTAAACAGGGCAGTAGCTGAGTCTGGGTGGATGGTGGGTCTCTTGATAGTTTGATGTCTGGTGGCTCCTTAAGCACATCAGAGCTGCTCGTGCCTCAGGACCTTTGCACTTGCTTTCCATCTGCCTGCAAAGGCTCTCCTGTACATCTCCCAGGTCCCTGCAGAGATCAGCAAGTCCCATCTAAACTACCCTGCCCCTGCCCCACTGCTGTCACTGCCCTGCTGAATTTGCTGTCACTGAATTTTTCACTGCCCAGTGCACCAGACACTCCCCCAGCTCTCGTGGCGCAATGGTAGCCCCAGGAAACCAGAACTAGTGTCACATGTGCTGGGTACGGTAGGTAGAATTGTGGCCTCCCAGAGATGTCCACACCCTAATTCCTGGAACTTGTGAATATGTGGCAAAGGAGAATGGGGTAGAGAAGGAATGAAGGTTGTTAATCAGATGACCTTCAAACAGATTGTCCCAGACGATCCAGGTGGGCTCCGTGTGTTCACAGGGCCTTTATGTGAGGAAGAAAGCGAAAAGGCAGTGTCACAGCGATGCCACCTGAGAGTAAACTGTCCATGGCTGGCTTTGAACATGGAAGGGAAATAGAATGTGGACTGTCTTTAAAAGCTGAGACCAAGTAGAGTCACCTCTAGAGCCTCCAGGAGGATCACTGCCCTGCCTACACCTGGATTTTTAGCCCAGATCCCCAATGTGGATTTCAGACCTGTAAGATAAGTTTCTGTTGTTTGAAGCCACGGTTTGTGGTAACTTGATACAGCAGCAGCCCTAGGAGATGACAGTGATCTGAAAGAGGGTGATTGAATGAAGGAAAGAATGCATTCTAAAGCCATCTTTATCTCATAGTTGAAGAAACAAAGGTCCAGAAGGGGAAAGGAGGGAGACCTGACTTGGTGTGTTCCAGAAGAGATGACCCAAAGGTCAGATCTCAAACCCAGCTCTGACCCTGGCCTTTGCCCTGCTCAAGCCCCTCCCTGACTTCCCCACTACAGGATAAAGTCCAAGGTCCTGGACCAGGGGCGCACAATCCTTTGGGGCAGCCCTGTCCAAAGAGCCTTCCACAGTGACACAGCGCTCTCTCTGTGCTGTCAATACAGTAACCACTGAGCACTTGAAATGTGTGGCCAGTGTGACTGAGGAAGTTCGTTTCTATTTCATTTCGGTTCACTGAAGTAGCCACCTGTGTATAGTGGCCACCACTTGGACCACACAGAAGCAAGGAATATGCCCACCTTTCTGCTACGTCTGTCCTTTAAGCCTCTTTTCTAAGGGCAGCAATGTTCCCCTGCCTGCCTCAGGCAAGTCCCGCCTCTTGTCCCTTGCCATGGCCTGGTGCCTGCCTGCAGTGCCATCCCTTCTGTCCAGAATCCCTAACACTCAGCTCAGTTCCCACCTTCAATGTGGTGGAATCTTGAGGGGGGCTCCAGGCCATCACCCACAGAGGGAGAATCAAGATTCCGGAACAAGGATCAGAGGATCAGAACAAGAAGAGCAGTGCTGAGTAGCAGATTCTTAATTCTGTCTCTAGCCAGCACAGGGGTGTGAGGCCAGGGAGAAGAGAGCCCCTTCCCTCTCAGATCTCTGATGAAAGGGCCCGGTATTCTTCCCAGATGCCAGGACAGGGGCCTAATAGTAGCCCAGAGACCTGACCCTCACGCAGTGAAGCAAAACCAAACACGAGACATAAGCCAGAACCTCTTGGAATTCTGGGAGACTCCTGAGTATGACAGGGCAGCTGCTCCAAACACGTCACCTTTATTAAACTGTGTGTGCATGTGCGTGTGTGTGTGTGTGTACATGCACACCTGTGCACACAAGCTCCTCATTCAGGCCTGGGGCACGACCCCGTACAGCTGGTGAGGAAGTAACTTCTGCTTCTCGTTGCAACTGTAGATCCATCGAGGACGAACAAATGCCAGGGAGGGGTTGTCCATCAAGGCCTGTGGAGGGCGGGGCCCACATAAGCACGTATATTGGAGGAATGGCAGGAGTCAAGGCAGGTTCACCTCCTCAGGGCTCACCTCCTCGAAGCTGGGATCCCACTCCTGTGCTGTGATCACAAACTGAACCCGGTCGCTCATATAGTCCTCGAGCTCCCTGGTGGGAAAGAGGAAAAAGGCAGAGGGCATCAGGTGATCAGTGTCCCTTCTTAACACCCTACCCACCAACCATTCTCAGAGGCTGTCCTGTGCCCCCTCAAGCTACCCCACTTACCAGCCTTGCCAGGCCACCACAGTGGTAACAGCCCCACAGTGGTAACCCTGATGATGGCCCTCTCCACAGGAGATGGAGAATCTCACTTTAGAGGAGACTGGGGGGCTGCCCAGCACAGCAGGCAGGGCTGGCATTTGGTCTCTGCAGCCTGTGCCCACCCTGCCCGCCATGGTCCTTCTCCAGCCTCCTTCCTTCTCACAACCCCTCCACAGTGTCCCTGAGCCCTCCCTGGCCCCATCAGCTCCCCTCGCGCACTGACCCATTGAAAGCTGTGACATATCGAATGAGTTTCCGCCGCTCGTCTCCAGGGAACTCCCCATACAGGAAGAAGTGTTTGCCCTGGAAGAAGTCTGCAGGGGAGAAGGTGGAAGGGGCAAGTGTGAGGTCCCCGAGTTCCAAAGATTCAGTCCAGAGTGACCGAACACTTGGAGTGAAGACGGAGGCGGGCAGGGTGTCTGAGATCAGGGTGCACAGGGGCAGGAACCCATGACAAGCAGTGGTTCCCAGTCCAGGGGCCACCAGAGCCTTCTGGGAGGTTCGTCCATTCGCTTGCTTGCTTTATCAGTAGAAGACACCATTACCACGGTGGCAGTGTGTCCGACAGACCGGCTGCAGGCACTCTGTCAGCATGGCCTGGCTGGAACTCCAGAGCTGGCCACTTCATCTGGGCTGGCTCATTCTTACAGCCAGTGCCTTTCTCTTGCCCTGGCCTCCAGGGTGACTTTCTAGGCCATTGATTTGCTGCTGCTACTTCAGGGACTCTGGAGACCAAGGTGTTTTCCTGCCATCACCCATAAGGAGCTGGGGAAGCAGGTTTTCCAACAGCCCCAAACCTCACCTCCACTCAGACCCCGACCAGCTTTCTTCTCTCTCTGGTCTTCACCCCAAGAGGCTGTGTTTCCAGGCCTCTAGGCCCACAAACCCCTGTAGTTTTCCCATTTTCCTTTCTTCTTCTTTTAGATGTTGATAGACCTTTATTTTAGTCATTTATTTACATGTGATGCTAAGAATCGAACCCAGTGGCTCACACATGCTAAGTAGCCTTCTACTTTCTTATTCTTTTATCTTAGAAACACACACACACACACACACACACTCACACACAGCATCCCATGTCCCAGGCCATGAATATATTAAAGCAAACACATGTGCCCACCACTGAGGTCCCAAGGGCAGCAGTGCCCTGTCATCTGGAGTGTCTGGGTCTCCCCCTAGACAGAACTGAACGGGAGGAATGTGTGTGTATGGGAAGAACTGGCGGGATGTCAAGGCTGCTCACACCTGCAGGGGACCCCAGGGGTACCTCACCTGGCACTGGGCTGCAAGGGGGTGGGAGCAAGAGGCCAGGAAGGGACAAAAAGGGAAGTCACAGACAGGATGCTGAAACCTAAGGGAACAGGCTGAGGACAACAGCCAAGGTAGCAAGCCCAGAGCTGGCTGGGGTAAGCCACAGCTGGGAACTAAGGAGGCAAGTCCTAGCTTGGGGGATGACGGGATGTCCCACCTGGGAGCTCAGGGATCGGCAGGCCAGGAGACTCTGGGTCTTCCTCATTGTCAGTGTTCTCGTCTGTGGAGCCTGCATAAGGGTCCTCGCCGTTCTCCTCCTGCTCTGGGGGTGGCCTCTGCTCCCTCTGCTCAGCCACCCTGGCAGAGCCACGAGTGGTGGAAGGTGAGTGCCCAGAGCAGATCTCCTACACCCAAGGCCAGGTCGCCCTAACCCCAGTCCCAAGCCTACCTCCTCAGCTCATCCTCAGTGTCCCCAGAATCTTCTGCTCCATTGTCTTGTCCTGAGAGTAGAAGCTCAGTCCACAAGAGGTTGTGCCTCGTCTTCTGGGAAACTTAGTAACACTCCCTTCCCAGAAGGCACCAAGCACAGACCCAGGCACCCCAAACTCAACCTCAACTGCCCTCCAGATTCAGAATCTGGAGCCCAAGGCTCCCTCCTTCCACTCCACTTGTCTGGAATCCAGACTCCTCTTCCCTCAGACCAGGATTCCAGGACCCCAGCCTCCCTCCCTCAGACCCTGGAGTCCAGACCCCAGACCCTCCTCCCTCAGACTCTAACCTGACTGGTCCTCCTCAGTGTCAGTATCTTTCTGGGGTCCTGGCAAGGTTGTTTTGGTCTCTTCAGGGGTTGAGGGCCTTTGGGGTGAACTGGGTACCACTCCCTGGGGGGCCTTGGTTTTGGTTTGGGGGTGCTGAGGAGGAAGGGTTGTGGGTTAGGACAGTGGGAGCAGAGTTGTGTGAGTGGGGGCTGCCCACAGGGGTTGGCACCACAGCAGACAAGCCGCCCTCCCAATACTCCCTCCCCCACCCAGGCAGGGGCCACAGACCTTTCGAGGAAGCTTGGGGGCTTCATCCCCACTGCTGCCACTGTGAGAGGCCTCCTCATCCTCGCTGCTTGAGCCAGGCCCTGCCATGAGGTACCTAGGGGAAGAATGGGGCATAAGGCCAGGGGGCATCGAGTCCTCCATGGGAGCCGGGAGGGCAGGTGTCCAGGAGATGACAGCCAAGCCCGTTTACTAAACACAGGGTGGGGATCCTGCCCACTTCCAGGTGAAGAAGGGCCCCGGGCCCATCAGCCTAGCACTCCCACAGAAACCTGAGCACTCTCTCCCACCTCCTTCTTGGGGGAAGAAAATGTCTCATTTCAGAGAGGAAAGAAAAATATGAAAGAGGCATCCCCTTTGAGAATCAAAGTAAGTTTCTCATTAGGGAAAAATGCCTATCAGTTAAGGGAAAATTCTCAAAAGCAAATACAGTTGGCTCTTTGTAGATCTAACTAACTGTGAATGAAAAATATCTAGGGAGGGGGAAAGCAAAAAGCTCTATCTGTAGCGAACACAAATGTATACACATGCGCGCGCATGCGCTTTGCCGGAGATTGAACCCAGGGATGCTCTACAACCAAACCATATTCCCAACCCTTAATTTTTTTTTTTTTTAGACAGGGTCTTGCTCTGCTGTTGAGGCTGGCCTGGAACTTGTGATCTTCCTGATTCTGCCTCCATAGTTGCTGGAATTAGGGGCATGGTCATAGTGTCTGGCTGAACATGTATATATTTTTGTCATTATTCCCTAAACAACATAGCATAACAAGTATTTACACAGCACTGACATAATATTAGGTATTATAAGTGATCTAGAAATGATTTAAAATAATAGCAAGATATGTGTAGTATGCAAATACTGTACTGTTTTGTTTTATTTTATTGCCCAGGCTGGCCTTGAATTTGGGATCCTCCTCCTTACCCTCCTGAGTAGCTAAGATTATAGGTGTGCACCACCATGCCTGGCCTACAGTTTTATATATGGGACTTGAATATGCACAGATCCCCCAGTGTGTGTATGAGTGTCCTGAAACTCATCCCCCAGTCCCCAATGATACCAAAGGTCCCTGTGTAATTGAAGACCCTGATAACCTGCATGGTTCTGCATGCTGCAGATGCCTCAGGAAAGGAACGCTACCAGCTATAATAACAGTCACAGCTAAGGCTTATGTGGGACTTCATGTGCACTAGGAACTGTTCCAAGTGCTTGGCAAATACTGACTCACTGAATTCTGAAGTAGGAGCTATTTTTAGTACCACTTTACAAGTGAGGAAACTAAGGCAAAAAGAAATTATTTAATTTACCCCCAAATCACAGGGCAAAGCAGAAGCAAATACTGGCTTCGCTTTCCTAGGATTAAGACCTTCACGTATGACCTGGCTCTCTCAAGGCTGGAGAAACAGCATCCAGCTTTGTTTTTGTGCAGTGCTGGGGATCAAAACCAGGAGTACATGCATGCTAAGCAGGTGCTTTACCACTGAGCTGCGCTTCTTAAACTGAGTTTTTAAAAACTCAGTTTGTGATTATGATAGGAAAATCCATGCCCTGCACTCTTCTATCCTTGAATTTTTAAAATACAATGTTTTCTGAAATTTTTTGTGATAAAACCTAGTCATAGCTGGGTGTGGTGGCACACACCTGTAATCTCAGCAGCTCAGCAGGCTGAGGCAGAAGGATCTTGAGTTCAAAGCCAGCCTCAAAAAACGAGGCACTACGCAACTCAGTGAGATCCTGTCTCTAAATAAAATACAAAATAGGGCTGGGGATGTGGTTCAGTGGTCGAGTGCCCCCAAGTTCAATCCCTAGTACATACACATACAAAAAAACCTAATCATAAATCTAACAGTGTTGATCTTATTCCATTTCCTCCATGTCCTCCTTGGGGTATCCTAGTCAGTGATCCAAATCTGGTTTCTTCTGCCCCAAATGTATCCTAAATCCCCCCCACAACACTTTCTTTCCATCTCCAAGGCCCTAGTCTCATCAGGGTCCCTATCTGCAGTTTTCCCCTAACATTGCCTCCCTCCCAACAGAACCTGTCCCTGCCCCCCTCAAACCTTCTGTGGCTCCCCACTGAGACCCTTGAGACTAGACAGGTTTTAGAATTTTGATTTTTGGTTTTCATAGAGGCAAATGGCAGGTATACAGACTGTCACATAGCACCCTCAGAGAGATCTAGGGGAGTACCCTCTAGTCAAAGTCATGACTATGTCTGTAGTAAATATCATGACAGTCACCAGGAGATACACACAGCTCACATTAGCTCAGGATGGTTGTACAGCCAAGGGAGTTTGTGCCAAAGCCAGGAAAGAACCCAAGGAGTCCAGACACTTAGAGTCCTGAACAAGGTGCAAAAGGTTCATGGAGCTGGACAGAGCCCAGCACCTCAGCCAGGCTGAGCTGACCTTACCTGCCTTTCCAGTTTCGTTTTCCCCCAACGGAGAGTCTCCCTTAAAGAGAAGTGCAGGGTACAGACCTACTTCCGAACACACGCAGGCCCTGCAGTATGATTCACTCTCCCCTGCCAGCCACAGGTCTCAGGTATGATCCTCTCTTCCCTCGCTCAAAAGTCTTCCCAGGCTCCCACTTCCCACAGCCTCGTTCCTTTGCCATTTCACCCTCCACTGCAAGCTCAGCAGGTGCCCCTGGCTGCCCCACCCTGTCTCCTCTGCTCAGCAAGTCCTCTACCTCAGCTCAGATGGGCAAACCTCTTCTTGTCCTGGCTAGCTGTGGGTTTCTGAGGGCCTTCCCCATATTGGGTTTTAACAAGTTTGAACCTCATCAAAGTGACATGTCTTCAGAGCAAGGCTCAGAGTCTAGGTCCCCAGCACTGCATGGCCCAGCACAGCACCAGCCAAGCAGAGGCTTCAGGACCTGCTGTGAATGACAAATGACCAGTGCTCTGTTCTCCACCCAGCGCCTCCGTACCTGCTGTTCCTGCAGCCTGCCGTGTCCTCTTCCTTCTCCACTAGGCAGATTCCATGGAGCCTTCTGTTACCTTCCCAGAAAAGTCCCTTCCCAGCCCTGTCCCTCCTCTCTGAAGCTGCCTGGCTCTGGGCTTGGATCACCTGAGCTCTTGGTCAGCAGGCCCTAAGTCCTGGCACTGCCCAGCATGGGGACATGGTGCATGTGTGCCACGTGTGCCACGTGAATGTGTGTAGTGAGGCCTCACCTTCGGGAGGGCAGTCGCCGACGCATGCGGTGACAATCCAGCACCCATTCTTTACACACGATGCGACCTCCGAGGCCCAGGACCTGGCTGTACTTGGGGGTGTTGGCAAAGGCACAACTGGTGGGGACAGAATTGAGGGGTATGGTTAGGTGTGATCTGAGAGGCAAAGGGGAAAAAACAGATGAGTGACAGAGAGAGGGAGAGGATGAGTAAAGAGAGTGCAACAGACGCTGGAGTAACAGAAGGGACAGGAGACGAGACAGATGGAATTCGGAAGAGAAAAAGAGGCTGAGGCAGGTGAACCAGGGAGACAGACAAGCAGTGGGTGGCAGGGGAGGTGGAAAGAGAGCAATAGAGGATGGAGAGAAAGCCGACGGCAGGGTGTGGGCAAAGGCCTACATGAGGTGAGTGCTGTCCGGGGTCCAGTCTGGACGATACTTGGCGCCCAGCTCCAGAGCCTTGTCCCGGAGCTCTGAGCGGAAGGGGTTCTGGAAGCCACTCAGAACTACCACCACACCCTGAAGGATCTTCCCCAGCTCCTGAGGGCCACTTCGGGCTCCCCTGGTCTTGGTGCCATCTCCCCGGGGCTTCCCGGGCATTGTCCCCTGTGCTGTGGCAGGAACAGGGGCTGTGGATGGGGTACGGGCAGGAGCTGGTACTGGGAAGCAAAGGGGTAGAGATTCAGTTAATACCACTGGGCTAAATGTCCAGCCCCTGACCCTCAGACCCAGGAGTCCAGGCCATATGGAAATAAGGATCTAGTTTACTCACATTTGGGCCTCTTGAGGGCAGGTGGTGAGAGCTGGGCTGACGGTTTGTTGGGGGTCTTCTTTTCTTCTAGATTCATATCCAACTTCCTCTTCCCTTTGGAAGACTCCTGAGGCTGAAGGGGTAGGGATGGGCTGAGGCTTCCAGCTTCTTTTTTCCTCCATCCCACCAAAGTCTGATGATCTCACCTTGGAGGTGCTGCTGACAGTCCTGGAAACTGGAGAGGCTGAGGAGGTCACACTAGAGGCCTGGAGGGTGGCTGCTGCATAGCTGGGCCCTGCTGGGTCACTGGTTGTGGCTATAGAGGGAGAAAGCAGAACCCAGGTGAGAGGGCTGGAACCTGAGACTCTTCAGCTCCTACCAATGGGACATACAGTGTCAGTCCTAAAACTCAGCAACCTCTGCCCTCCTCCCTCAGACCCAGGGATCAAGGCCCCAGCCTCCTCCCTCAGACCCAGGGGTCCAGGCCCAGCCTCCTCCTCCCTCAGACCCAGGGGTCCAGGCCCAGCCTCCTCCCTCAGACCCAGGGGTCCAGCCACCTCCTCTCAGTCCTAGGAGTCCAGGTCCCAACCCTTGATTAACCCAGCACCCAGGTTTCCCACACGCACCCGGGGATGTCTTGTTGATCCGGCTGAAGAAGAGAGCCCCTGGTCTCAGGGAACTGGCACTGTCATCCTCCTCCTTTACACGGAACTGGCCAAGCTTGGTCACTGTCACCTTCTAAGGTCCCACAAGGTCAGTGCAGTGGAAGGATAGCTGGCAGGTAGGGGTGCAGAGGAAGGGGGTGGCAGGTAGAGCTTACCTGGGGTGGGGCCTCTGCCTCATCTTTGTCTGGGGGACTATGAAGCCGTATAAAACTCAGGCCATAGGGGGAGTCCTAGGAAAGCAGGAGTGACGGTCAGGGTGTCTGGGCCAAGGACAGAACCTGGCCCCAAGACCCTTTCACTTAGAAAGGCTCCTTTCTGGCTCTTTCTCTCTTAAGGACACAAATGTCTAAGGAGGTGTCCTAGGATGATGACGATGATATTGAACTTTACTGAGCCCTAACTCAGGGTCAGGTCAGCTCTATGCCCTTGACATGCCTTAGCTCCTTTAGCCCTCATGGCAACTGGCAAAGACTGCTGGGAAGACAAGCAAATTCACTTCCACAAGCTCAAATTCCTACCTAGGAATGGGAGGGAGTGCTGGGTACTACTTCCTGAACACAGAAATACTCCAAGTTCTTTCCTTCTCTGCCAGTTGGCTACAGAGCTAGAAAGGAGGAGGAATTCAGACTCTGCAAATGACCTCATGGAGAGGAGGTAGCTGACCAGGCCAGCTGGGTGGGCAAGAAGCACATCTTTATTGTGTGGGGCTATTACATATTTGGGTCTCACTGTCACCACAGCTGAGCCTCCCCTATAAGGATCAGAAAACAGAGGTCCAGAGAGGACAAGTCACTTGCCCATTTACACAGTTAAAAAGTGATACAGGCAGGTTTTGAACCCAGTGGTCAGACTCTAGATCCCATGATGTTAACAGTTAGTCCCTGGTAATGAGTCAGTTGCCCCTCCTCCAATTCCCTTCTGATGTACCACAGTTTACCTTTTGCTGGACTCCCTTCAGGGAACTAAGCCTCTCAGCACAGGGACGATCCCAAACCCATTTCCAGGAACGCAGGGATACAGCCTTGCCAAAAATCCCATGGGGATTCCAGTTATCTATTCCTCCCAGCCTCCTAGGACCCAAGATCGGACCCTCAGTTCCCTCCTCACCCAGAACCAAGGGTCCTGTGCCTTAGCGAGTACCTTGCTGTAGGGCTGGCTGCACACAATCTTGACACGGTCCCAGCGCTTCTCTGCTGCAGCCCGGACCAACTTGTCAGGCCCAAAAATGCGAACACGGTTGGGGTTTGAGCCACTACGGCTCTCAGAAGGAGACATGAAAGATGAGGTGACCAGAAGGACCTGAGAGAAGAAGGCATGGTGAATGAGAACCAGGGCTGGCTGGTTTGGATGACACCTCTTAGGGGCTGGGCAAGAGGACAAGGGACCCAAGAGCAGAGGGTAAGAGGCGATTAGACTCCAGTTTGAGCCTGGACAGTTCCAGACCCAGTAAGTATTGCCCTGACATAGGCTTCAGAGGTATTTTTAAAAACACATATCTTAATATTTTTAATTTTTTAAAAATTTTATTTATTTGTGGTGATCAAATATAGGGCGTAAAAACACTAGGCAAGCACTCTACTGCTGACCTACAACCCCAACCCACAATATAGACATATATTCCTATTTTTTAACTCACCTATAGTAATTGTACATATTTATGGGGTACAGTGTGACATTACAATACATGTAAACATGTCGGGGTTCCCGGGACCCCCAGCCTTGAGTGCGATCAAGATGGCGCCTGGCGCTGAGCCAAAAGCGGCCAGCTATACAGTAAACAACCAGCGAATTCCAATGATTGGCTAGTTAACGATGTGATTAGAGCATGCCCCCCTCGTGTACCTATTCTATGCCTGCAGCTGTCCGCGCGTTTACCTCGTGTGCTCTCCCCTGATTGGTTGAAGTGTATATAAGCTTGGTGGGTGGGGGAGTAAGGGGGGAGAGAAGCTGGGAGTAGGCGGAAGCTGGGAGTAACAAGAAGCCGAGAGAAGAAGAAGCTGAGGGTAGGAGAAGAAACGAGGAAGAAGAGTGCGAGCGAGGACGTGAGCCGAGCGGGAGAAGCGGAGCGGCCGAAGCAGGTGTGAGCCGAGCGGGAGGAGCGGAGCGACCGGAGCAGGCGAGAGTTAAGCAGAGGGAAAGAGAGCGAGAGAAAGAAAAGAGAGAAAGGGATTAGAAAAGAGGGAAAGAAAGGAAGACTGTGCACAATAAACTTCCAAAGCTTCAGACGTTTGTCGTGTCTCTCTCTGCGGCCAGAGGGAACGCGATAACTGGTGCCGAAACCTGGGAATATGAAGGATTTATAAAGAAGACAAGGTAAGATATCTTAAAAAATTTTTAATAAGTTAAACCGGTTATAAAAAAGTCAAAGGGTATCAGGATGCGCCATCAGCGGTCCTGGGGATACGCGGACTGCGATCCAGTTAAAGGGTATCAGGATGCGCCATCAGCGGTCCTGGGGATACGCGGAATGAGATCCAGTTAAAGGGTATCAGGATACGCCATCAGCGGTCCTGGGGACACGCGGGATGCGGTCCGGTTAAAATAAAAATAAGGACACACCGAAGGTGGTCCGGTATCGGGATATGCCAGCAGCGGTCCTGACGCGTGGAACGTGGTCCAATTAAAAGTGAAAGTAGAAACATGCTTGAAGCGGTCCAATTAGGGTATAGGTAGCACGTGAAAAGCCGCTATAAAAATTTTAATGCACACTTGATAGATAGTTTTCCTTTCAGTAATCTCGTTGCTCCTGGCAGCTTGGCCACTGTTTGTTATCGTAACTGCCATAACTGAAGCTATTCAAATTAGTAACAATGGGGTCTGAAACGTCTAAATTCAGAATGCAGCAACCCCTCAGGGAGCTATTAAAAAACCATGGGACGCCATTAAAGGAAAAAACAGCTAAAGTATTTCTCGATACTGTGGAAAGGGTTTCCCCTTGGTTTTTGGATGAGGGCCTTTTGAATACCCTAGTGGGAACAGCTGGGGGAGGACCTTCGTATAGCGGATAGGCAAAACCCTTTGCCAGTAGGCACTATGGCTATTTGGTCTCTTATTAAATCCTGTCTGCGAGATAAAACAAAAAACCTTCACTCACCGAGCCTTTAGCTGAGGGAAGACAGGTTTTGGAAGAAATAAAAGAGGAACGCTCATATCTTTCTCAAAATTCAGAAAAAGGAACTAATTCAGATGAGGAACTATCAGAACGGGAACTATCAGGAGAGGAACTGGAAAAAAGAGTACAAAGATTAAGACTAGATGAAAAGCCCCCTCTAGTGCCCGTGTTGCCTAGTGCACCTCCCACAAATAGGGAACCCCCTCATGAAGCGTCCGGTTTCGGATTACGCTCAGAATGGAGTCATCTTGGATCTGTAGCGTATCCTGTTTTTGAGGATGCTCAAAATCAAAGATTCCACCAACCCTTAGACTTCAAAATAGTGAAACAGTTAAAAGAAGCAGTTAGCACATATGGTCCTCAGTCAGCTTTTACTATAGCCTTAGTAGATACCTTGACATCATTAAACTTAGTGCCCCAGGACTGGACTAATCTTGCTAGGGCCGCTCTGTCTTATGTGGAAAACATCATGGCAAGAAATATCTACGGATACCGCCCGCCGAAATGCGGCAGCGGGGAATCCCCAAGTCGATAGGGACATGCTTATGGGCGTAGGACCTTATGAAACCCTTCAGGCACAGCTTAATTATCATCCAGCAGTCTATGCGCAAATTGCCGTGGCTGCAACCAAGGCCTGGAAAACATTACAAGGAGCAGGAGATTTGCAGGGCCAGTTGTCAAAGGTAACTCAAGGGAGTAGTGAGCCCTACGCGGACTTCGTCGATAGACTAATTCAGACAGCATCACGCATCTTCGGAGATGCAGAGCAAGCCATGCCCCTAGTAAAACAACTGGCTTACGAACAAGCCAACAAATGGTGTAGGGAGGCCATAAGACCATGGAGAAACAAAGACTTGTCCACCTACTTAAAAGTGTGTAGAGATATAAATGATACTTCGGCGCAGAGCAGTGCCTTTGTAGCAGCTATAGACAGACAAACCACCTTGTTGTCTGCCGCACTTGCACAAGCCCAGGGGAGGTTCCCTTCAAGAACTAATAAAGTCTTTAGGATCATGTTTTGTGTGCGGACAGAAGGGACATCTAAAAGCCACTTGTCCAAACAAAAGGCCACCCTTTGCCCAAGGTGGGAACATCTATACAAAGAATAACTTGGGAACCGGACCTGGGCTATGTCCAAGATGCAGAAGAGGAAGTCATTGGAATAGTGCCTGTCAGTCTATTAGAGATAGGGAGGATAATTTCCTAGGGTTGAATCCTAAACTTCAAAAAAACGGGAGACAGGGCCCTCCCCGGGGCCTGCAACAAATATACGGGGTAATTCAACAAGTTCCCCGACGGTGGTATCCTCCCACAGAGAAGGGGAGCGCAGAGCCACCTCAGGAAGTGCCGGATTGGACATCTGTGCCACTTCCAGACTCATACTAACCCCAGATATGGGGGTGCAGATGATTGATACTGATTGGCATGAAAAAATCCCACAGAACAGTGTAGGACTATTACTAGGTAGAGGTTCCTCAACACTAAAAGGACTTATAGTACACCCAGGGGTTATTGATCCTGATTTCACTGGACAAATAAAAGCCTTGGTCTCTTCACCAAAAGGAATTACGGTCATCTCTCCAGGGGATTGCATTGCACAAATGCTTATATTACCCAGTCGACATTCTTTGTGGCCCAGTAAAAATACAAATAAAAGACAAGGAGGTTTTGGATCAACAGGAACCACTTTAATAAACCTTACTATGGATATGGGACAGAGGCCCCTCCTAAAATTAAAAGTGGGAAATATGGAATTTACAGGTTTATTAGATACGGGAGCAGACAAAAGTATTATTAGTGCAATGGTCTGGCCAAAGCACTGGCCATTGATCACAGCATCAGAGCTTGAGAGGCTTAGGAGTAGCAGAAAGCCCCAATCAAAGTGCTTCCTCATTATCGTGGAAAGATACAGAGGGACACACAGGAATATTTCAGCCATATGTCTGTAATGTTCCTATTAGTCTATGGGGACGAGACGTCCTGCAGCAAATGGATATGAAACTCACCACTGATCAGACTTACCAAGGGACTCCTGTAAGAAATATGTTACAAAATATGAACTATGATGATAAAAAAGGATTAGGAAGACATAGTCAAGGATCTACCCAACCACTGCCTTTACTTCCACCAAAAAATGATTCTCATGGATTGGGTTTTTCCTAGGGGCCACTGATAAACCATCAATCCCTATAATATGGAAAGATGATAAGCCTCGCTGGATTCCACAGTGGCCCCTAACAAAAGAGAAGCTAGAGGCAGCTCATAAGTTAGTACAAGAGCAGGTACAAGCAGGTCATTTACAACATTCTACTTCTCCTTGGAATACTCCAATATTCTTAACAAAGAAAAAATCAGGAAAATGGAGGTTATTACATGATTTAAGAGCCATAAACGAACAAATGTACCCTATGGGACCCATCCAATGTGGACTCCCTCTTGTCACTGTGCTACCAAAAAATTGGCCTACTATTATTCTGGATTTAAAAGATTGCTTTTTCTCTATACCCTTACACAAAAATGATTGTTGGAGATTTGCCTTTACTTTGCCCTCTCTTAATCACACTCAGCCTGATCAGAGATTCGAATGGACCGTGTTGCCTCAAGGTATGGCTAACAGTCCTACTATATGTCAAATATACGTAGATAAAGCATTAACAACTACTAGACAAAAGTTTAAGAGATTGTTGATTTATCATTATATGGATGACATACTTATTTGCCATCCAGAAAAAGAAGTTTTGTTAGAAGCATTACAATTTATAACTCAAGCATTAGAAAAAAGAGGATTAACGATAGCCCCTGAAAAATTACAATTAGAGGAGATCCAAGAATATCTGGGTACAAGGCTCACTGCTACTACAGTCAGACCATCAAGGTTGACCATCAGGACAGATCAATTGAATACCTTGAACGATTTTCAGAAACTCTTAGGTGACATTAACTGGATCAGATCCTATTTAAAATTATCCACAGGGGAATTAAAACCTTTATTCGATATATTAAAAGGTAATCCTGACTTGAATTCCCCTAGGAAACTTACTTCCGAAGCACGGATATCCTTACAGCTAGTAGAGAATAGACTTCAGCAATGTTACGTTGATCGTTGTGATCCTACTCAACCATTAAGTTTAATCATAATCTCAGAGAAACATACCCCTTTTGGCATAGTTTGGCAAGGAGGACCTCTGCAAAGTATAAATCTCCCTAGCTCTCCAGCTAAAACATTACAATCATATCCCCAAGCTATTGCTCAGGTAATATTCAAGGGAATAGAATCTTGCATTACTGTTTTTGGAATCCATCCGTCTATTATTATAACTCCTTATTCCACTCAGCAAATTAAATGGCTAATTAATAATGATGATGATTGGTCAGTATTATATTGTTCCACCTCAGCTCAGTTCGATAACCATTATCCCCAACATCCCTGGATTCAATTCTGTAAAAATACTCCCATAGTTTTTCCAAAAGTGACTAGTGTCCAGCCTCTTAAAGACTGTGTAACCATTTTTACTGATGGCTCCAAAAATGGAGTAGGTGCAGTACTTATCAGTAAACAACTTCACACCATAATAGTTCCACCCAACTCCGCACAGGTTACTGAACTTGCAGCTGTAATATTAGCCTTTAAATTAGCAGATAATCAGCCATTCAATCTTCTATCTGATAGCTTATATATCGTCAACGCTTTACAGGTTCTTGAAACAGTACCCCATATTTCTTCCATGTCCACTGTAGCTTCTTATTTTACCACGCTACAAAACCTTATCCTACAGCGTAAACATCTATTCTATGTAGGACATATTAGAGCTCATTCTAATTTACCAGGACCTTTGGCCAATGCTAATGACTTGGTAGATATGGCCACCAAATCAATTTTTGTTTTTTCCAGAGAGGAACAAGCAAAACTCTTTCATGAAAAATTCCATGTAAATTCCACTACTTTGAGCAGAAAATTTCCTATATCTAAATGTATGGCTCAACAAATAGTAAAAAATTGTCAACATTGTGCTCCTTTAATCCCAGTACAATCCTTTGGAGTTAACCCCAGGGGACTGCTGCCTGGTCATATTTGGCAGATGGATGTAACCCATATTTCTGAATTTGGTACTGTTAAGTATGTACATGTGTCAGTAGACATTGCTTCAGGGGTCATTATGGCTTCCGCTCATTCTGGAGAAAAGGTAAAAGATGTCATTCAACACTGCCTACAAGCATTTGCTGGCTGGGGCATACCTAAAGTTATTAAAACAGATAATGGTCCTGTTTATACTTCCAAAAGCTTCCGGTTGTTTTTACAAACATTTAACATCCAATCAGTCACTGGCATCCCATCCCCTATAATCCTCAGGGACAGGGCATTGTGGAAAGAGCACATCTTACTTTAAAAAATTGTCTAAATAAACAAAAAGGGGGAATAGGAGCCTCCTACAAGTCTCCTAAAGATAAACTTAATTTAGTTCTTTTCATTCTAAATTTCTTAACTCTGGATAGGGACGGCCACTCTGCAGCTGATCGACATTATAATCCCCATGATACTCCTCAAGTATGGGCAAAATGGAAAGATATTCTGACAGGTTGTTGGAAAGGACCGGATCCAGTCCTTTGTTGGGTCCGAGGGTCTGTTTGTATTTTCCCACAGGATCAACAGACTCCAGTCTGGATTCCAGAAAGGCTAATCAGAGTTTTACAGCATGCAAGTGATGCTGCTCCTCCTCGCGATGGCGAGCCTGAGCCTTCCTCCAATAACAAAAACTCAGACGGAAAGGCAAACCCGGAACCTATGGGCCATTGTTAGCCTGGCCATATTTTTTACTTCTAACTAACACATTTTTTATCCTTCCTTTTCTTGTTTTTCACCAATTCCTCTACAAGCCTGTCAATTCTACTGATGATTTTTCAGGTCGTGCTGCTTTTGGTGACAAGGATATCTCTAGCCTTTCTTTGCTTTAACAGGAGGAATTTTTGCACTTTGCCGTTGGAATCATACTACAAATCAGACCCAGAGTAGAGCAACTCGTTCTGCTGACCCTAGCTGTAATATTGCTTTTCCTCCCACGTCAGCTTGTGTATTTCCTCCCTTTTATGTTTCTACCAACTAACATTTCTAATAACACCTCTTAACTGTTCACTAACCGTGTGCTATCTCTCACAATGCTGGAATGGTTCTTTTGCCACCCGTGCAATTTTGATGCACATTCCTATCTTCCTACCAGTCCTAGTTTCTGTTGCAGATATAGAATTGCCAGTGCTATTATCAAGAAACAGGAGAGGCTTTGACATTGCAACAGCCGTGATCATTGCCATCACAGTCCTTGCAGTAGCAGCATTGACACAACCATAACAACGATCATTTGGCCAAAAATACAGCTGCAGCCTTACAGACCATAGAGACTCTATCGGAGAGTGGACTTACTATAAGAACAAGTGGATACCTTGCAAGAACTTTTGGGACTGGGATGCGTTTATTCCCTGAGAGCTGTTTGTGTTGCCCGTATTGTAACTCTACTGGGATGTATATTGTTTCTGTATTTAATATGGCTACATGGTTTTTCTTCTGCTTATAGATTTATCAAACAGCGGGCAGGCTTAGGAGCTATGGTGGTACTCCTCTGCCTTGGCCTCCTTCTCTTCATTCGTTTTGGCATGCATCTACGAGCTAGCCAATAGAGAGATCAAATTATCTTTCATCAGGCCATGACCGCCCTAAAGGCCGACAGCCCCCCATTAGTATGGCTCTTGATGCTGGACCGGTAGTCAAAGACGGGTAATGAAGGAGGTGGCTGTGTACCAACCTAAGACAGGAGCTGCAGCATGCTCTGCAGGCTCTGATGACGGGTAAGGACATATGCTGACCACTCAGCCTAAGACAGGCACGGTCCCGAGCCTTAGTTTAATAATAAAGAAGGGGGATATGTCGGGGTTCCCGGGACCCCCAGCCTTGAGCGCGGTCAAGATGGCACCTGGCGCTGAGCCAAAAGCGGCCAGCTATACAGTAAACAACCAGCAAATTCCAATGATTGGCTAGTTAACGATGTGATTAGAGCATGCCCCCCTCGTGTACCTATTCTATGCCTGCAGTTGTCCGCGCGTTTACCTCATGTGCTCTCCCCTGATTGGTTGAAGTGTATATAAGCTTGGTGGGTGGGGGAGTAAGGGGGGAGAGAAGCTGGGAGTAGGCGGAAGCTGGGAGTAACAAGAAGCCGAGAGAAGAAGAAGCTGAGGGTAGGAGAAGAAACGAGGAAGAAGAGTGCGAGCGAGGACGTGAGCCGAGCGGGAGAAGCGGAGCGGCCGAAGCAGGTGTGAGCCGAGCGGGAGGAGCGGAGCGACCGGAGCAGGCGAGAGTTAAGCAGAGGGAAAGAGAGCGAGAGAAAGAAAAGAGAGAAAGGGATTAGAAAAGAGGGAAAGAAAGGAAGACTGTGCACAATAAACTTCCAAAGCTTCAGACGTTTGTCGTGTCTCTCTCTGCGGCCAGAGGGAACGCGATATAAACAGTCTGTAATGATCAGATCAGGATAACTGGCATATCCATCACCTCAGACAGTTATCATTTCTTTGTATTAGGAACATTCAAAATTGTCTCTACTAGCCATTTTGAAATGTACAATTAATTTTTGTCAACTGTAATTATTCTGTGCTATGGAGAAGTTATTCCTCAAATCGAACTGCAACCCTGCACCCATCAACCATTCTCTCTCCATCCCTCCTCCCGCACACCCTTCCCAGACTCTGGAAACCATGCTTCTATTTTCTCTATTTGCTAATTCTTTGAGATCAACTGTTAAGCTTCCACATTTAAGTGAGAACATGAGGCATTTGTCTTTCAGTACTTGGTTTATTAACTTTCACTGTGGGTACATGCAGTGTTTGCTGTACCTATTCATCCACTGCTGGACACTGCAATTGACTCCCTATCTTGGCTATTGTGAATCATGCTACAGTAAACATAGAACTGCAGATACATCTTAACAAACTGATTTTATTTCCTGTGGGTATTCACCCAGGAGTGGGATTGCTGGATCATCCGGTAGTCCAAAGGGCTCTTTCTAACCTCCGGGTCTGAATGATCTTTCTCTGAACTCTTCCACGGAGTTTTCAATATCAAACAATATGGCAGGCTACATGTCCTAAAGGACCCTCCCAGCAGAGAATATTCAGTGACTGGCACAATATTCAAATGCTTTGGGGAAATGTATGGCTGAGTCAGTGGAAAGGTCAAGAGAATTATAGAAGAATTATAGGAGGCCAGAAATTTTAAAGCAGAATCCAAAGAGCAGCGTCAATTATTAAGTGACTGCTTCTCCACTCACACCCACCTCACCCTCACTGTGATGTGGGCCACGCTTGGCTAGCCACATTTCTGTTGCCAGTTACACCTCACCAGGCTCTGCCAATAGGGGGAGCTAGAGAGAAGGGAAAGAATTAGCCTGCCCTGGGCTGCAAGCTAGGAGAGGGCTCTGCTCCCTCTTGTCCATTTGCAGACCCTACGACCACCACTCCAGATCCACATCTACTGAGGATCTTTCCCACAGCCCCAGATGAATCTAGTTTACAGCTTCCTGACATCTGTGGAGCCAGCCTCATTCTGCCCCTCTCAGCGACACCAGCAGCAGTGGATGGGTGAACAACTCCCGCTCAGGGTCTGAGTTTAGGCTTCACAGGACCCCACCTTCTGGTTTTTAATCAAGTACATTTCATTGATTCCAACTTCTTTCTCTGGTTCCTGCAACCTCAGGAGCCGCTCTCTCTATTGCTTTTTTGTTAGACCTCAGTCTTGAAGTAACAACTAGCTACTAACTCTTTTTTTTTTTTTTTTTCAAAATATTTTTATTAGTTGTTGATGAAACTTTATTTTATTTCCTTATTTCTATGTGGTGTTGAGAATCAAACCCAGTGCCTCACACATGCTAGGCAAGTGCTCTATCACTGAGCCCCAGCCCCCTGAGTTTTTATATTACATTCTCTTTGCTAAAATAACTGGTGTGGTCTCCTGGTGGGGGCATGCCTGCAATGGCACACTGACTTTGCTAGTCTATTCTGATGCTAATCCCAGTTAGCACAGAACTTGATTTTAAAGGGCCCTGATTCTCTGCTTCCTGGTGGCCAAGTCCTGAGCTGCTTTCTTCCACCATTCCCTTCTGCCATGATGTTCCGCCTCATCTTGGGCCCAGAGCAATGGAGTCAGCCATCTATGAACTGTGACCTCTGAAACCATGAGCCCCCAAAAAATCTTTTTCTCCTCGATGTTCTTGTCAGGACTTTTGGTCACAGCAATTAAAAAAACTGATGAATACACACTTGAATGTGTAATCCCTGGTTTTCTAAATAAATCTGTGCCTCTACTGAAAATAAAATACATAAATAAAGGGCTCTGTGTGGTGGTGGTAGAGAACGAGACAAAGCCTAGCCTCCAAGCAAGAAAGACAGCATCTCAAAGATCACTGCCACATCACAGAGAGCTGGGATCCCCAAAGGGTAACATCTTCAGTAGGTAAATTAAGGGAAATAGTGCCTGTGGAGTCTGGGAGAACTATCTTGGCCTTCACTGAGAAAAAATGAAAAATTCTCTCTGGAGAACTCCCAGGCACAAATCTTATTCTCAAACATTTGCAGTTAAAAATTATACTATCTACCTGTATTGAAAAACCAAGGGGAACATTTAAAGTGACCCTATGTGCACAGTACCACCTGACCTAGGGCAACTCTTCTTTGGAGGCATGTACTTCCAAGCAGGCCCTTAGAGAATTCCCAAAGAACAGAAGTCAGTGATTAGAAATACACACACATATGCACCTTTGAGGATGCAGCTGCCCTTGACTTAGGGTCAGCAGGAACCAAACTTATTCAAATTATAAAACATACAATGTAAAAGTAACTGTTTAATTATTTAAAGAAATAAATGGAGTCATTGATAATATGACAAAGGAACAAATGACAATCAGACCTGACCAGAAAGTTTTGAGAGAAGGTGTGTGCCCAACACAACAGAATAAATCATGATTGACCCAAGCAACCCCATCCCTCTGCCAGTGGTTGGACCAAGATCCAGTTCTACCCAGTCAGACAGAAGAGGAAGGCTGCTTGGGGCTTCTGGGAAAGATTTTCCCTCTTCATGAAAGAGAAACAGAGGAAGGAAGATGGCTACTGCATTTCTGCCATTCCACCTCCTCCCTGACTTCTTGCTTTGGATGCTACCAAGTGATAGATGGAGCAGCAACTATCATCTTGTGACCATGAGGCCAAATCCAGAGAATCAAGAGGTGCCAACAAAACACCCTAACTTCATTAAGCTGCCAGATCAACTCTGGGTCTGCCTAATGCTAGACCCCCAAGGAAAAAGGGTCCTTCCTTTTTCCTCCTTAGGAAAGAACAAATGTATTTCCCAATCCAGTAAGAAACTTTTGACTAGGTGTATTCTGTTACTTACTTAGGTTCTTTTCTAACTGACATACTGTGAAATTTATAAAATTAGAAAATAAAAACCTGTTGCTGAGAAAAATGCAGAATATAACCACATGTCTCTTTGTGTCCAGCTCTGATTGTGAAAAGAAAACAATGAAGACAAAGAAAATTATACAGAAGGGAAGCGACCACCCTGGTTTTGACTATATTTGCTTATAAAAGGCCTGATTCTCAGTGGGGCTTGGTGGTGCATGCTTGTAATCCCAGCAACTCTGGAGGCTGAGGCAGAAGGATTGTAAGTTTGAGTCCAGCATCAGCAATTTAGTGAGGCCCTAAGCAACTCAGCAAGACTTTGTCCCAAAATAACATAAAAAGGGCTGGGAATGTAGCTCAGTGCTAAAGTGCCCCTGGGTTCTATCCCTAATACCAAAAATTTTAAAAAATGTTTTAAAAGGCCAGATTCTGAGCTGACAGGGAAGCTGAATGACTGGAATAAAGGGACAATGCAGACTGTGACAGCAGCTCTATCCACACTAAGAGGTGGATTTCCTCTGACTATCTTCTCTCATGTGCTGTAAAGGGAAAACTCCTCTGATTGTCAGACTTGCTTATCCAAGGCTGCCTTTAAGCTTCCAAAATTAAACCTTTAATCTCTAGTCTGCACTAACCCCAGATCTCCTTTGTACAGTTTAGATGGTGAAAAAATAACATGTTGGTTTTGTAGAAAATGGTATTGGTTATTGCTATCATGTGCCTCATGCTTGATTTGTAGGTGATGTTAACCTTGACCACAACTTCTCCACCCTTTTTCCTTTTCTTTCTTGGTTCTTCCAGCTATATCTAATTTCTAGGTGGAAACCAAGCACTATAAGCCCCAGAGACCTCAATTCAATTGTGACTAGAAGCTGTAAAAGAAATCTGAGACCAGAGCAGAAGTTTAATTAAAAACCTTGAAAGGCCAGGTGTAGTGGCACACACCTGTTAATTCCAGTGGCTTGGGAGGCTGAGGCAGGAGGATCGAAAGTGCAAAGCCAGCCTCAGCATTTAGCAAGGCCCTAAGCAACTCAGCATGACCCTGTCTCTAAACAAAATATAAAAAAGGGATAGGGATGTGGTTCAGTGGTTAAGCACCGTTGGGTCCAATTCGCAGTACCAAAAACAAAACAAAACAAAACCTTAAAAGAATAAGACAGTTACCAGGTGTTTTTAGACCTTGGGAAGACAAAACTCTGAGATAGCCATTCCATCTTACTAGAAAGGCAAGCAGGGCAAAATAAACATTCACATATCAGGCATGATAATCTTAGCTTAAAATGTACTTACTCAGTTTTATTAAGAATATTGGTCTGCCAAGAGGAGAACTTTTTCACAATAATTCCAAAGACTGTTAACTTATCCCACCTTGAGAATAAAAATGTTTATTATAGGAAATCTCATCTGGTAAAATTTTGCTTGTAGCCAGGAACCATAATCCCAGCAACTTGATGAGGATGAAGCAGAAGGTTTCCAAGTTCGAGGTCTGCCTCAGCAACTTATTTTTTATTTTAAAAAATAAAAAAGGGATAGGGATGTAGCTCAGGTGTAGAACTATGTCAATTCCCAGTACTGAGAAAGAAAAAAATTCCTCATACAGCAGAGAAAGCACCTCACAAAATTCAAAACACTTTCATGATAAAAAATAAAAAGCTCTCAACAAACAGAAACAGAAAAAACTTACTCAGCCTGATGCTTCCCCCCAAAAAAATCTATAAAAAACAACCAAACCAGCCTCAGCAACTTTGTGAGACCCTAAGCAAGTTAGCAAGACCCTATCTCAAAAATAAAAAGGGTTGGGGATGTGATTCAGTAGTTATGAAGCACCTGGGTTCAATCCCTGGTCCCAAAAAACAAAAACCAAAACAAGCCTACAGTTACTTAATGGTGACCTCCTAATATCAGGAACAAGGCAAGGATGTCCACTTCATCACCCTTCACTCAATGATAGGGTGAGAAAAAGAAAGAGTGGAAAGGAAACCAGCGCATGGTGGTCCACACATATAATCTCAGCTATTCAGGAGGCTAAGACAGGAGGATTGCACATTCAAGTCCAGCCTGGGCAACTTAGTGAGATCCTCACTCAAAATAAAAAAGTCTGGGGATGTATCTCAGTGGTAGAGCACCTTCGGATTCAATCCCCAGTATCACACATAAGGACGAAAGGAAGGAAGGACGAGAAAAGAAAAAGAAAAAGAAATGTCTTTGTTTTTAGGGAAAACCCACTGGAATATGCAGGGATAAAGGATCTTCATACAATTTATTCTCACTTCAGAAAAAAAATGCACATGTGTTACATTTGGGGACCCTGAGTGAAGAGTATATGGAAATTACTTGCACAACTTTTGCAACTTTTCTGTAGATCTGAAATAAATCAAGTAACTGACAAGCTGTTTTTATACTTCATATGGAAATAAATGCAAAGGATCTTTTTTTTTTTTTTTGGGGGGGGTGCTGGGGATCGAACCCAGGGCCTTGTGCTTGCAAGGCAATGCAAAGGATCTTGAATAACCAAAAGAATCTTGAAGGAGGCTAGCATTAGAAGTCCAGCACAACTTGATTTCGGTATTTATTTTTTCTATTAAGACAGTGTGGTATAATCCCAGTGGCTCCGGAGGCTGAGGCAGGAGGATCGCAAGATCAAAGCCAGCCTCAGCAATTTAGCAAGGCCCTAAGCAACTATGTGAGACCCTGTCTCAAGCCCTGGCATGATTCCATCCTGCACAGCTCTACTCTGGAGCAGTAGTGGTGTATCTCGATCCTCCTTCTCTCCCACCTAAGTGTGAGCCACCACCTGTGGAGGATTCAAACAACACAGACCTGAGCGCTCTGAGGCTCCAGAACTATCTTTTTAGTTGTGAACTAAAGGTCAATGATTATTCCTTTAAGGTGGCTAAGAAGGAAAATGAGCACCAGTTGTAATTAAGGACGGTCACACAGGGGCTTGGCAATGGATGAACTGCACAGTTGGAAGCAGAGGCAGTGGGTTAGGAAGGCGGTTCAGTTAAACACACACTGGCAGCTTTGAAGTGTCTGTGTGGTCCAGGGCTTCCCGTGGGGGCTTTGAAATGCCATCACCTACAGCTCGAGTGGTTCAGAGTCCGTGCAAACAGTGAACAGCACTTCTGAGCTGTGGAGAAAGATGCAGTCAGAAGTAAGAGTAGGAGGATGTAAAACTCTCAATGCACCTGGAAAGCACCTACCATGGAAGTGCCACCTGAAGCCTCAGAAAGAGTCAAGACTGGTGCTGATGAAGATGAGGATGAAGATGATGATGATACAGAGGAGGAAGCAGACAAGGAAACTGAAGAAAAAGTTCCAGTGAAGAAATCTATATAAGATACACCAGCCCAAAAAATCCACAAAAATCAAACCAGAATGAAAGACTCAAAACCATCAACCCCAAGATCATCAATCCCGAGAATCCTTCAAAAAACAGGAAAAAAAAAAAAAGAATCCCAAACACCAAAATGACCGAGTTCTATAGAGGACATTAAAGCAAAAATACAAGCATGTATAGAAAATGTACACTGAACAGCTCTGGGGATTACTGGGAATGAAGTCGAGATAGGCAGAAGAAGAAGAGAGACAAATACAGTCCAGAGTCAGCATGGTGAGCAGTCCAGACCTGAGTCTTCTGTTTTAACCTCAATGTCCTCTCCTGAATGCCACCTGTCCCCTCCCAGCCAGAGCAATCTCACTCTCAATTTGCTAAGGCACCTTGTCAGTGAGCCTCACACACCACTTTCTATTATGTGTGCACTTGCCTTACATCTTTAACCATGTTTTAATCATCTTTGTATCTCCTCAGCTGCTCAAAAAATATTTAAATAAAAAAAGGATATTTGGGGCTGGGGTTGGGGCTCAGTGGTAGCATGCTTGTCTAGCACGCATGAGGCCCTGGGTTGGAACTTCAGCACCACATAAAAGTAAAGGTATTGTGTCCACCTACAACTAAAAAAAAAAAAAAAAAAAAACCGAATATATTATATATACATATTATATATACATATTATATATACATATTATATATATAAGGAATATTTAATTAGTATATACAAACATACAGAGGGTTAAGGACGTAGTTCAGGGGCAGTGCGCTTGCCGAGCATGTGTGAGGCCATAGGTTCAATCTCCAGTACCACCAAAAAAAAAAAAAAAAAAAGAAAAGCAGAAACAAAACTGGACCTTGTCCTCTGCTGCACGCAAACACAGAAAAATTCATTTGAGATGGAACAAAGATCTAAATGTAAATGCTAAAAATATAAATCTTCCAGGAGAAAACAGAGGAGGCAGTGGCAGGAAAAATAATGACCCCTTAAAGATGTCCACATCCTAATCCCTGCAAAAGGAACTCTGCAGATGTGAAGAAGTTAAAGATTTTTAGGATGAGGAAGACTAATGGGATTATCCAATGGGCCCATGTCTTCATGAAGGTTCCTCTTCTTTACTTTTCTTTTCTGAGATGAAATCTTGCTATGTTGCCCAGGCTGGTCTTAACACCTGGGCTCAAGGGATCCTCCCACCTCAACCTCCCAAAAGCTGAGAATAAGGTGTGTATCACCATGCCCAGCTCATCAGAAGGGACTTTTTATAAGAAAGAGGCAAGAAAGTCAAAGTTAGAGAAGAAATGATCATGGAAGCAGATGTTCAGTAATAGGAGTGCTAGTTCTGTTGGAAGAGGCCAGCAGGTGGCCCCTAGAAGCTAGAATAGATAAGAAGATGAATTCTCCCCTGGAGCCTCACAAAAGAACACGGTCCTGCCAATACCTTGATTTAAGCCCAGTGAGATTGATGTCCACAACTGCAAGATAATAAATTTGTGTTGTTTGAAGTCATTGAATTTGTGGTGATTTGTTACAGCAGTGCTAGGAAACTCACACAGAGAACATTATTACTTTGGAGCAGACTATTATTTCCTGTAGGACACAAAAGCCACTAAGCATTTTAAAAAAATTAAACCTTGAGGGATTGGACTTCACAGTTTCTGCTCACTAAAAGGCACTGATAATGTAGTTCAGAGGCAGAGTGCTTGCCTAGTAGGTGCAAGGCCCTGGGTTCCATCCCTAGTGCCACTGCCCCCACATACATGTGCATAGTTAAGATACTGAATAGGCAAGTCACAGATAAAAAGACAAAATAAAAAATAAGCCAAAGACTTGACCAGACACTTCATAAGATAAATGAATGACTAATAAGTACATGAAATGTACATAAAGTCTCTACTTTTCAGGAAAATGTAAATCAAAGCCACTAAACATCATTTGACTGGCTTAAATTAAAAAAAAAAAAAAAAAAAAAAAAAAAAAAAAAAAAAAGATTGCCGATATCAATACCAATAGGTAAAGATGTGGAGCACCAGAACTTTCATATACTGCTAAAGGAAACAAAATGGTACAACCACTTTGGAAACCTGTCCATATCTAATAAGATTAAAATATATATTTAGTCTAAGACCCCACAATTCAACTTGTAGATATTAACCATAAGAAATGACAATTTATCTCCATACAGAGGCTTGTACAAGAATTTTCACAGCAGATTTATTCATAATAGCAAAGCACAGAAGGCTTTGGGGATGTAGCTCAGTAGTAGAGCATTTGCCTAGCATGCAGGAGGCCCTGAGTTCCATCCCCAGCACAAGAAAACAAAATTAAAACTGGAAATAGCCCAGATGCCTATCAACAGGAGAGCAGATAAACAAACTGTGGCATATTCATATAATAGAATACTACTCAGCAACAAGATGGAACAAACCACTGGAATCTGCACAATGTGGAAGAATGCCAAAAAAGAGTATGTGTTGTGAAAGAAACAGTCATGAAAAAGGAGCACACTCTGCAAGAATCCATTGACATGAAATTTGTGGCTAGGAAAACCTATCCTTAGTGCCAGAAAATAACTCAGAGGTTGTCTTAAACTGGGATCGGAGGAGTGACTGCAAAGGGACAGAGGGAATTATAAGGAATGCTGGAAGTACTTGGGGGACTTTTACACTGTATCTACATACATCAAAACTATTTCCCTACACATGCAGATCTGTGCATTTTATTGAATGCAAAACTAAACCACAATTAAAAACTTTTTCCTATAACAAATGTGTCTTGTAGAAAACTGGTTTGTTCACTTAGACTCTGTGAATAGTAGGTTTATTTCTACCCACCACTGATTAACAAGCTGGCTAACTAGGACCTCACAAATCCGGTTCTAATGAACTCAACCAGTGAAAAGGGGACTGTGTAAGCCAGGTGCAGTGGCAGCACCTTCGTTCCAGCTACTCCAGAGGCTGAGAAGGATAACTTGAGCCCAGAAGTTCAGGGACAGTCTGGGCAACACAACAAGATCACATCTTTAAAAAATTGAAAATTAAAAAAATTAAAATGAGAAAGATAGTAGACTGAGACAGTCTTACCCTGTGTACATGTATGATTACATGAATGGCGTGAATCTACAGTATGCACAACTATAGAAATGAAAGCTGTACTCCATTTGTGTACAATGAATCAAAATGCAGTCTGTAAAAATAAAAAAAATTTTAAGATGAATTATGCTGACTTTTAAAAAGCTGTAATTGAGCTAAAGCATTCCTTCTTGTAAACATTTCTTGCAAATAAAATGCTTAACAGAGGCACCCCAAACAATGCAGAATCTCAATTTGCCAGGAACTCTGTGAGAACCCTGGGGACCTGACAAGAAGAGCTTTGCTCTCAAGCAGAACCCAGCGAGTGCCTCTGGGTTTTTTTTTTGTTTTTTTGTTTTTGTTTTTGTTTTTTTTTTGATCGATTAAGCATCTCTGGTTTTTATGTAACCATGACCGAAGCAACTCGGCTCTTCCCTGGGGGGGCCCTTTACCACCCATGTCTGCTCTTTTCTTCTCTGCACACCTGGCAACCCTCCAGAGGGCATCTAAAGGGTATGACTTCACCCTTGCAAGGCAACCTGGAGGCCCTTCAGGGACAGGCAGAGGTCAGCTTCTCCCAGTCCTGCTTACCTCATAGTCTTGCTCGCCGGCCCCACCAGCTGAGCTGCCCACCAGTACCTCCACGAAGGCAGAGCCATCATTCCCAATGTCCACGCTGTGTATCTGCTCCTCCTTCTCCAACTACGGGCAGGGAGAAAGGCCACCATCAATGTCTGCTCTGCCCTTGGGCTTGCTGTGGGACCAGAGACTGAAAAAGGGATGACCCCATCTGGGCTGCCAGGTCCCCTGGAATGTCATCAGTGTGTCAGTGGGAACCAGGGCTGAACAGGGTCACTGTGTTCCTGCATGTAGGACAGGGCATGGCAGACCTGTTCACCAAATGAATGCATCTACCCACACCCCAAACACAAATGCTTCCTTGGCTTCTTCAGACTCACATTCCATATTTATAACTTCATTCAAATTATCACATAGACTCCATGGAAGCTCCAGGGATAGATGGATGGATGGAAGGAGGCTTGTCCAGTTTTGCTAGGTTTGAATCCCAGATCTGCTGCACACTAGCTGTGTGGTCTTGCTGGCTAACCTCATGGAGCCTCAGTTTCCTCATCTATAAAATGGGGATAAGCACACTGAAGACCAGGCACATAAATAACGTGGCCACAGGGCACAGCATGTAGGTGCTCAACCGCTGTCAGTTAGGAAGCATTAGTAATTGATGCTGAATAATTATTTGTTGAAAGAAAGGAAGACCTATCTGTAATAAGGACTCCCTCAGGATCTGTCATTCCTTCCTGACTGCTGGAGTTGCAGAGATCTGTGCAGGGGTGGAAACAGTCAGGAAAGGCTGAGGCAAGCCTCCTGCCTTCCAGCTGGGGGCTCTTTTACTAGGATCCTAGAGTGTTGAGTTATTATAGTCTTCAAAGATCCCCAGTCTACCACCTTCTACTGCCCTACCCTGTCCCCAGGGACTATCTGCTGCTCCCATCTCCTCTCTCACCTTCCAGTCAAAAGGTCACCAAAACATCACTTGCCTGATGCTACCAAAAGGAATGTGGCTACATGGGAGGAAGGAGTCTGAACTTGGGGTGAGGTAGACCTGGGTTCCAAATCTAGCCCTGTCATTACCAATCTGAATCCAACGTCTCTGAAAAGCAATCTCCTCACAGGCAAAGGGGAAGGGTCAGCATAACAAGCCTCCTGAAGGGAGAGGAAATGACCCAGAACAAAAACTGCAGTAACTGCAGCCAGCATCTGAGTGCTCGCAAGGTGCCAGATGTGTAAGAATAACATAAGTGGCTACTCTCCTCACTATGCTCTGCCAGGCAGGTGCTATAATTATCTCCTCTTCATACATGAGCAGCCACAGACAGGAAGCAGTTACATAATGTCACAGCTGGTGTGGGCAAAACCTGAGAGAACCCAGGCAGGCTGGCTACAGAGTGCCTGCACTCACGCACCACAGCACTACTGGGCGGAGGAAGAGGCAGCAAGGACAGGGCCTTCCCAAGGCTGAGCTCCGCTGACCTCCGGCAAGCCAGTCACACCGGCCTGTGTCCTGTCCAGGAAAGGCTGGCTCCTTCCTCCTTCAGGGGCTTTGCATATGCCCCTGCCCCCACCTGCAGGTCACTCTTCCCCACTCCTTTCCCTTGCTGGTACCTTCCATCCTTTAGGTCTCTTTTCAGACCAAGGGATTCTCCCTTATCTCCTATCAGATACCACTATTTATTCCTAAGCCTGTTTTATTTCTTTATTGGCACCACTTTGTATTTAAATACTTAAAAATTTTTTCTTGGTTTATATTAAGTAACATTTTTCTCCACTGCTAGATTTTTTTTTTTGTTGGTGCTTGGGATGGAACCCAGGGCCTTGCACATGGTAGGCAAGTGATCTACCGCTGAGCTACTTCCCCACACTAGACTTTTAACCCCATTAGCAAGGACAATGTCTGAATTGTTCCAAGCTGTGTACCAAAGTCAAGAAAGGGTCTGGCCTTCCCAGTTCTACTCGCTTAATGCGGTGTGATCCTAGAGCAAAAGATTTCATTTCACACGGCTGGGGCTGGGGCTCAGAGGTAGAGCACTTGCCTAGCAGGTATGAGGCACTCGGTTTGATTCTCAGCACCACATATAAATAAATTAATAAAATAAAGGTCCATCAACATCTAAAAAAAATTTTTTTAAAAATAGATTTCATTTTACCCTTGCTGCCTGTTTCCTAACCTGTAAAGTGGGGACAGTAATGACTTCTACTTTAAGGGTGGTATTTCTTTTCCCTGATAAGTAAAAATACTTATACATGGAAGGAGCCCAAACATTTATCAACTGATGAATGGATAAACATTGTATAGTATATTTTTCTTATTTATAATTATTAATTTTATCTTTCCTTTCCACTGTATGGTATATTAATGGAATGTTATTCAATTAAAAAAAGGAAGATGGGCTGAGGGTGTAGCTCAGTAGTAGGGCACATGCTTAGCACGCTTTAATATGATTAGCCTCAAAAACATCATGCTAAGTAAATGAAGGCAGATACACACATAAATGAAATGCCCCAAACAGGCAAATACACAGACAGAAAGTAGATCAGTGGTTGCCAAGGTAACCTGGGGGTAGGATATAGGAAGTGGCCACTTCATGGTTATGTGGTTTCTTTTGGGGGTGATGAAAATAATCTGAATTAGAGAGTGGAGACACTGCCAATATACTAAAAACCACTGGATCAGACACTTTAAATGGCTAGAGTGGTGCATTTTGTATTGTGTGACATTTATCTCAAAAAAGGAAGGGAGTTCTCAGGAAGTGACATCTGTCCGGTGAAGGCTTAAGCAAAGGGTGACCATCACCTGCAGCCCAGGTCTGTGAGAATGCTCTTTTCTCAGGAAGACACAATGCATGAGAGGGAAACAAAGGAGATATAGAAGGCTGGTAAAGTTCCTGAAAGACAGTCTGTGAAAAAAACGGTTCCATGTTCATGAAATGTAATGTTAAGCATCATTTAAAAGAATAAGGGGGACTTATATAAGTGATGGTGGGCCTGCATGATACAGTTCTTCATAAAGAGAGACAAAGAAAAGAAAGAAGGGGAAGAACAGTGTATATACCGTGTATTTTTATTTCTTTATTTATTTTGCAGTGCTGGGAATTAAACCCAGAGCCTCACACAAGTTAGGCAAGAGCTCTACCACCGAGCTACCCTGCCAGTCAATTTTTTTCTGATACTACATATTTTTAAAAAGGAGTGGAGAGGGTAGTTATAAACACTTGTATGTAAACAGAACAAGCCAGGCAGGAAACAATGAACTGCTAACAGTGGTTGCCTCAAGAGTGAGCCACTGAGTGGGAGGAGGGGACAGATCGGAGGGACAGGGAGATACTCTTTTTTCAAAAAGTAAAGATAAGGGGCTGAGGTTGTGATTCAGTGGTAAGCACTTGCCTAGTATGTGTGAGGTACTGGGTTCGAGTCTCAGCACCACATATAAAAAAATAGATAAAAATAAAGTTCACCCACAATATATATAAATGTATATATATATACGTGTATATATGTTTATGTAAAGATACTATATATACATGTATATATAAAAGTAAAGATAATAAAACCATATTGGTTGTATCCACAGAATGGAAGGCTATACAGAAATAAGAAGGAACCACCCACAGCTACACCCAACACCACAGACGGCATTCGCTATGTAGAGCATAAGAGGCCAAACACCAAAGAGCACGTATTGCACAGTTCCACTCATGGAAAACTCAAAATCAGGCAGAACTAATCCATGCTGTTAAACATTAGGACAGCCAGGAGTAGTGGTACATGCCTGTAATCTCGGTGATGCCAGAGGCTGAGGCAGGAGGAACCAAGTGCAAGGACAGCAAAACCTGCAGCAACTTGGTGAGACCCTGTCTCAAAATAAAAAAACCAAAAGAAGACTATAGATATAGCTCAGTGGCTATGTGCCCCTGAGCCTGATCTCTAATACCAATAATAATAGTGATAATAATAAAAATTTAAAAATAAAAATCCAGGACAGTGGTTACCCTTTATGAGGGGTAGTGACAGGAAGGAGCATGAAGGGACTTTGGGGGTTAGGCAGTCTGTAATTGACCTGGTTGTTGAATATATGGGCTCCAGTTGAAGATTCATTGAACTGTACACTTACGAGTGCAATTTGCTATATGTATGTTATACATTCTTTTAAAAAAAGGTAAAAACAAATTTAAAACACTACAGTCATGAGTTGAGTGATTAGAAAAACACTCGAAACCAAAACCAAGATGTGTGTCACCATGCTGATGAACACTGCTTCTAAAGAAAGCGCCTCCAGTGGCACACAGGGGCTCCACCTGGATCATGTCCTGGTCATACCCTCCAGAGCAGGGGAGGGCTGCTCCTCCAATGTCTCCAATGGAGTCTCTGTCTCCTCTCCAGGAGGGGTAGGCAAAGAGGCTGAACTCCTTGCCTTGGGAGCAGGTGACCAGTTAGTGATAGTCTCCTATCGCTGCTGCAAACAAAAAAGGTGTGCAGGGCTGTCACAAACGGAGGACTGAACCCCATGTGGCAATACCCAGATGGTGCACAAGAGTGTTTGGAGACAATACAGGGTAATAGAAAAACCCCAAAAGCAGCCTTGATGTCCAGAAATTATGGCCTTATGATTCACTTCAAAAGAAGACTTAAGTCAGATCCTGTCCCTCCTCTGCTCAGAGCCTCCAGTGGCTCCCATCTCTGTCTCCTCCCCAGATAGGTACACAGCTCACTCTGCTCCAATGTCGCCTTCTTGGGACAGCCTTCCATGACTACTCCCATTTAAATAAAAACTTCTGGCCACCAGCCCTCCCCAGCTGGACACTCACATTTCCCTTAATTGTTTAATTCCTTCCACAGCATTCATCTGACACAGGTTCTGCTTACTGACTTATTTTCTATCTTTCTGTACTAACAAAACAGCTCCATAGAACTGACAGGATTTTTTTTTGGGGGGGGGGGTGTGGAGTCTTAGTGCTGTTCACTGATATACAGTTCCAGGGGTTAACACAGTACTTTGTCTACAAAAAACACTTAACAAATACTTGTGGAATAAATGAGTAAATGAATGAACTAATAAATCCATTTACTCATGAGTGTGTGAGTCAGTCTTCATGGTGACAACTTCTTGTATTTTGTACTGGGGATTGAATCCAGGGGCATTTAACCACCGAACCACATCCCCAGTCCTTTTTATATTTTATTTTGAGTTGCTTAGGGCCTCACTAAGTTGCTGAGACTGGCTTTGAACTCCAGATCCTCCTGGCTCAAGCTCCCAAGCTGCTAGGATTATAGGCATGTGCCACCGCAGCCATCCACAGTGACAACTTCTATACCTCTATTTCCAGCTTTGAATCTGATCCTTAATTCCCAAAATTATCGAAGTTGCATATACCAACCAAAAGGCATCACCTTGCCAAGCTGCTCCCACTCTAGGTTTCCTATTTCAGTGACAGCTGCAATACTCCTCCAGTCTCTTTCAGGCCAGTAAATCCTGTGTCTTGCTCCCTGGCTCCCTCTCTCTCCATGTATTGTCTCTTCTGTCTCCATTTCTCTGCTCCTACTTCAGTTGGGCAAACAGAAATGAATGTCATTTTCCTATGGTCACCTGATCATAAGGGAGCCCAGCAGAGTGATCACCCCATAATAAAACCATAAATCCCTCCCTTTGTACAAACACCTACGTGTTGACAAAGCACTTCTGCAGACATTATGTCACCAAATTTTCACAACCACCTGGGTTTGGATGTCATTATTCCCAATGGACAGATGAGACAACATGTTAAGAGAAATGAAAAAATTTGCCTGAGGTCACAGAGTGAGTAAGTTTGGAGTTGAATCCAGGTCCTAAAACTAAACTGTCATCAACCTAGATCTCCCAGTTTAAAAGACTGGCTCTCAGGCAAGTTGCATAATTTCTCTGGCCCTTGGTTTCCTCATCTGTAAAATGGGAATAATAACAGACCCCAGGTCATGGGATTTTTATGAGTATTAAGTGAATTAAACCATGTGAGGCTGGGTGTGGTGGAATATACCTATAATCCCAGCTACTCAGGAGGCTGAGGCAAAAGGATCACAAATTGGAGGTCGGCCTTGGCAACTCAGCAAGACCCATTCTCAAAAAAATAACGTAGCTAGTGGTAGAGTAACCTGGGTTCAATCCCCAGTACAGCAAAAACAAACCAACCATGTGAGATGTGTAGCATGATGACTGGCAGGTTATAAAATATTGAATAATGCTAGCTTTCATTATTATTCTTATGTTAGAGATTTAGGAGATGCTTAAACACCTAAAGTCAGTCAGGAAATTTTGTGGGTCTGTGTATTTTTCCCGGGAAGAGAATCTTCAGTTTCTATTCTCAAAAGGCTCTCTGACTTGGAACTGAGCAAAAGAGAGACCAAGAATGTTCAGGGCTTGGCACACACCTGTTACCCAGCTACTTGAGAGGCAAAAGCATGAGGATCACAGGTTTGAGGTCAACTTCAGCAATTTAGTGAGACCCTGCCTCAAAACAAAAACTAAAATGGGTTGGGGATTTAGCTCAATGGTAGTGTTCCCTTGAGTTCAGTTCCCAGAACCAAAAAGGAAAAAGAAAGAATATGTTCACAAGTAAGCCTTGTCCCTACCAACATCCCTCCCCAAACACTCCTCCATTCAGAACTAAGGAATGTGGTTAGCATCAAGAAAGTCACTGTGTGGAGCTGGGGGTGTGGTTCAGTGGTACAGAACCCACTTAGAACGCACAATGCCCTAAATCCCCAGAAAGCAAGTTCAGGGGCTGGGGAGCAGTATGTGAACACCATGTAGTACAATAAAGTGGTTAAAAGCACCACTAAAAAAAAAAAAAAAAAAAAAAAGGACCACTACTCAGTTGTGATCTCAACTCTTAGCACTGTCATTTAATAATGGTGAGAATGGCCCTAGCAGTCATTTATTAGTGGTGAGAATGAATCATGCCACTCACTCATACCAGGGCACCACCTGACAAAGGGCAGATTTTTCAAACCCACTTAGCTCTGTTTCTTACACCTGACAAAACAGCCTGTTTGGAATTCTGTAACTATCGCTGGCCAAACCACCCTTTCCAGCTTGCCTGCCTCCAAATTCACAGGGTTATGGGTATGAATTCTATGAAAGCATATAAAAAAGCACTCAGAACCCAACCCACATTCCAGAAATGGTAGCTTAGACTGGCCACTTCATTTCCCTTCCTTATGCTTCAGTTTCACCCTCTTTTAAACGAAGTTGATTTGCTTAAATGACCTTCCTGGACACCTTCCCATCTTCAGCCCACTGATTTAAGGGAGGTACATGGCAATGATTCTGTTACAAGTGAGGAAACTACTTATCCAGGACCACACAGTGATTGGTAGGGTCATCTCTGGGCCTAGTTCTCTAGTCTCCTTTTTTCCTCTGCTGAGGGAAACAGGGATTGCACTTGCCCATCTCCCAGGTAGGGAAGCTGAGGCCCAAAAGGGAAAGTGACTCAACCTACTGCCAGGTGGCTCAGCAGAATCTGGACCTTGGGATTCCATACCCCTAGTCAGTAGGAGGTAAGGGGAGGGCAGGATCACCTGCAGCACCACAGAGATGGTCTTTTCGCCAGCCTTGGCTGCCCTCCATTTCCGGTAAGTGTCTGCCTTGAGAAGGTTTTCTGCACAGTGGGTCTGGAGACAAGAGGAAGAATGGAGGGTTAGGGCAGAGATGGGAGCTGGGCCTCCAGCTTTCACATTATTCCTCTGCGTCCTCCCAGGCCCTCTAGGATGACCCAGACTTAAGTTGCCCCGTCTGTCTCCCCCACCCACACACACACACACACCCCGCCTAGAGTTTTCCACACATTTCCCTCTGGAAGTTAACTATGGGTTTTCCTATTCCTCTATTCCTCTCCGGAAGTTCCAAAAGTTCAATTCCACATCTCTCTCAGAATTCACTTACAGCCTCTGGAAATCTCCCTATGCCCCTCCTTCAACTTCCATGAAGTTCCCTTTTAGACCCCAAAGTTTTTACGGGCCCACTTCACTAATTCCCTTGCGTCTTCCAACCTCCCCAACGCCAGTCCCTTACCGAGTCCTGGCTGCTGCAGGACACGACGTGGCGGAGGCGAATCTCTGGCATGTCAATGTCGTGGGCTTTGCCAGGACAGGGGGATGAAGAAGGGTCCCGGCTTGGGGGGCGGGGAGGGAGTGCGCCCTGCGCGGGCTTAAGTGCGCAAGCGCCGGAGGCTCGGGCCTTTCAAACCGCGGCGCGCCGACGCTCGCGTCGACACTGCGCAAGCCCAGTAGAACTTTTTCAGAGCGAGGCGCTGCGTTCCCTAGCAACAAGCTTTCTCTCTGGCCCCGCCTCCTTCGGATCCCACCACTCTCCAGGCCGGCTTCCGGATGACGATAACACACTGCTTTCCCGGCGCCTAGCAACTGGAGAAGCCTCAGAGATTGGTGCCTAAGAGAAATTCGCCATTCTCATTGGACAGGGTAGTCACCGCCCAAACTGAAGCTTAGAAGGCAGTTCGCAGGAAGCCTGGATCCTAGTGAAACAGGATCTCCTCCACCTGTTCTGCGGCTACTCTTCTTCCCTTATCGCGCGGGCGCGCGCGCGCCCACACACACACACACACACACACACACGCCACACGATAAAAATCTCAGATCCCTTATTAGGGGGGTTGGGTTTGTGGCTCAGTGGTAGAGCGCTTGCACGTGTGAGGCACTGGGTTCGATCCTAAGCACCACATAAAAATAACTAAAAAAAAAAAAAAAAAAAAAAAAACCTCGGATCCCTCTCAGCCCAATTCCTGAGACCAAGAGGAAGAAGGGACAGAACACGAAGCATGTTTACAAACCGCACAAACCGCACACGCCTAGAGTGCTTCCACAAATGCCTCAGTTTCCCAATATGTGACCTGCGGGCATTTGTCTTCTACCACACCCGCATCTGACCGCTGACAAGTACCTCTCTGTTCGGTCCCCTCAAGACCCAGGGATGCCGTCCTGGGCGGGGTTGAAACAGGAGACAGTCCAAACACAGAAGAGGGAGTATGAGCCAAGCATACGAAGGAGAAGGGAAGGGAGACAAGGCATCCAGCCCCCGCAGGACTAGTCTGGACATGCTGGGTGCTCCCAGGTAGGACCTCACCCACGCTGGGCGCCTCCTTGAGAAGAGAGAGGAGATGGGGAGAGGGGATCCCAGTCTTTGCAGTTGTTCTACAACTCACAGGGAATCAAGTAATCGGACTCCGACCTTGAACTTAGGGGAGGGGTGGAAAGGTGAGAAAACTGGGCAGAGTGACCTGGGTCCTGAAGGAAGAGGGGACAGGAAGACTCCTGAGGTTCCTGTGGAGAATCGAACTGGACACAAGGTGAGGTCCCTTTTGGATGCTGGTTCCGCCTCTTCAATCCGGAGGCTTCAGAGGACTGCCCTGGGTTCTGACCTCAACTATTTCTCACCCCAGGGTGAAGGTGGGTCTGGACCCGCCCCTCCTCAGCTTCCTATAAGGGCAGAAGACCAGGAACTGCAGGTTCACACACCATGAAGCCATCCGCAAGACAGGGCACCTTTCTGCTGTCCTTCACTCTGCTCTGCACCCTCTTGGACCTCGGTAAGTGACAAGGGACCCCAGCAAAGAGAATGGTGAGAGAGAATTCTGCACAATCTTCAAGAAGGAAAGGGGAGGTACCCTGGGAATTCAGATTCCTGGACGAGGCAGAGGGCAAGAAGGAGAAAACCTGGGCCTAAGAAGAAAAGCTCACAGTGATTGGATCCCTGAGAGAGGGATTTGGTGGGCTCAGAATCCTTTGTCCCATAGACAGGGTCCCAAAATAAGACACCTGAATTCTTTCTCTCTGGACTGAGTTCAGGCACCTGGATACCTTCTTCGTGTAGATCCAGAGTCCAAGGCAGCTTCACTCTTCCTTGGATTCAGGTGTTTAGGTCTGAGTTTCCCTTTTCTCAGGACCTTGGAGTCCATGCCCTCAATCCTTCCTGGTCCTCCTCATGCTCCCACCTTGTCCTCGGTCGCAGACCCCAGCCTCAGGTACCCTGCCTGAACTCCTACCATCTGTAAGACCTGAGCAGTACCTGTGAGGAGAGTCCCACACCCAAGAACCAGCTGGACCTGAAGTTTCACAAAAGTCCATGAAAACCTTTGGCACGACCCCTCCCTGCCCCCGAGCTTGCTCAAAGGACCCTGGCGTCCAAAGTCCCCAGCCTTGTAATTAAAGAAACAGGCTCCATGGCAGAGTCGCTTCCCGCCCCTGGAAGCCGCTTTGCGGGCAGCACTACCGCTTCCTTGTCAAACTCTGGACAGTTCCCTGGACAGAAATCAATGCCCCACCCATGAATAAAATGAGGGAAACGCTGGTCCCTCCTCCATCAGGACCCAAAATCCTTCCCCGCTGCCCCTCTAAGCGCTGAAGTCGAATTCGTGGTCTGAAGACCACGCCACTTATGACTACAGACTCGCCCTCTACACTGCAGGATGGCCTCTAAGCTGCGAGGTGTGTAAAGGCTCCGGGCACACGTGCAGCGGAAAAATGAAGACTTGCGAGGCTGGCAAGGACGCATGCGTGGTTCTCGTGAGCGAGTCCAGCACAAGTAGGAGAGCGTGGCGTCCAGCCACAGGGGCGGGGCGGGCGTGGCTTCAGGGGAGAGGGTGACTCCACGAGGAGGGGAGAGCATCCCAGTTCTCAGGATGGGTGAAGCGTGGGAAGGAAATCAGAGGACGGCAGGAAAGGAGGGGAGAGCATCCCAGTTCTCAGGATGGGTGAAGCGTGGGAAGGAAATCAGAGGACGGCAGGAAAGAGGCAAAGGCATTAGGAAGATAATTGAGTGATGCGAGAGAAACTATTGTCTTAAGGGATTCTCAAGATGTGACTGTCCAAAGGAGGAGATGCTGGTGGTGTGGAGCTAGGTAAGGAAAGGACATGGGGGAAAAGAGAAAGAGCCAGAAGGAAAGACTCCAACAAACCACCGGTAGAAGTAGGGCAGGGGTAGAAAAGGAAAGGCTGTGCTGGGGTCAGGGAATGTGATCAGGGAAGAGACCATTCCTGACAGGAGGACAGATGGTGTAGGGTTAGGGGAAGAGACAGAAGAGCGACCACCCCAGAATGAAGAGAGAAGGTAATTCTGAAGTATGGAGCAAATCCCAGCAAGGAGAAGTAGAAATGGAGAAGTGGAGAGGCCCATGAGAAAACGGAAGGGAGAGCATGGGTCTGACAGAGCCCCGCTGAGGTCTGAGAAAGAACGGGGAGGAAGGCAGTAACACAAGCCACCCCGCAAGCAGTTATGATCCTTCAAAGCTGAAAGATCCTTAGTCCCAGGAGGAGAGATGCTGGGGACCTGGCGAGGGAATGTGGCTGCTACAGATGAAGGTCAACTCTGCGATCAGGAAGAAACTATCCAAACAGGAGGGGATGTGAGAGGAAGTTGGGCTAGAAGATTGCTATCCCATCCTGCCCACCCAGCAAGTGCTGGCGGGCGAGGGAAGGACCCAAGAGTCTTGCAGAGACCCTCCCAGGCATAGAGATGGCAAATGGACCTTTGGGGTCATGGGAAGAAGCAGCTGGGGAAAAGCAGTCCTCAGAGGAGTAAGAAGGGGAAAATTTGAATTAGCAAAGGGAGGCTGTGTAGACTGGAAGCTAACACCCAGACAAGGCCTGGGGCTAGCCAAGAGGGACAGCAAGAGACCACCGATGGGAGGAGTTCTGGGGAGTAACCATGAAAGAATCTGAGATATGAGTGTGGAGGTTGTTAGAAGAGACTCCTGGGAGTGGGAGCAAAGTCTGAAAATCACGCAGACTTGCAAAAGCCCCCCACTGGCAGGGCAGGGAGAGAAGCACAGGGGGGCGGTGAGGTGGAGTGGTTGGAAGAGACCATACTGGGTAGGCACATACTGGGTAGGAGTTGGCCATGGGACCATGGGAAGACCACCAAAGGCCCACTCTACTCCATGGCACCAAGGAGGAGGGCTATCTAATAAACCACTCCAGACCAAACACCAGGCAGATGAGGGACTGTGGTTTTAGGGGACTGAAAGGGACCATCCTAGGGAGTTGTGGTGTTGGGGAAGTGTAGGGTTAGGAGATCTCCAGGCAGTGGTTGGCTAGAGCCACCTGCTCTCTGCTTCTGTCCCCACTGCACAGAGGGCCGGCAGGCGGTGAGCACATTTAAGGCCTGCATGAAGTTCAGCGACTGCTACTCGGGCTTCGTATCTACCACCATGGGCCCCAATGACTACATGGTATCGAATGCACACTGTTGCCAGAGTGACGGCTGCAATCGAGGCTCTGTGCCCCGTAAGTGCCAACTCAGCCCTGCTCCAGGGGCCCACTGTGTGTGATGTGGCCCATACCGTAACACCTGGCAAAGGACCTCACTGGTACTGAGCCTCAGTGTCCTTACCTGTAAAATGCAGTGTCCATTAGCAACCCTGGCGTTCCCAGAGGTCTGGGGAGGTTCGGGCAAGGGCATAAACACTCCTGTTCACTGCGCACGTCACTCTCATCTGCAGCTCCCGAGAACAATCGTACTGAGAATGGCCTGATGTGCCCCTCCTGCATCGTGCCCTTCCAGGAGACGTGCCCGGGAACGCAGGCAGCCCGCTGCGTTGGCCAGGAAACCCACTGCATCTACTTTGCTGGCAATGTGCAGGCTGGTGAGGGCACAGGGGCCCCAGAACTGGCAACCTATACTTCTCTGTTCCAGGGAGGAGGGGCTCCTGAGAACTGGGCAAGGAGGTGGTAGGGGCGGGGACTCCTGGGCCACCAGAGGGGCTGGCTCTAGTCTGAAACCCTCCTCCCAGGTATCTTCAACACCAAATTTGCCACTCGAGGCTGTGCTACAGAGAGTGCCTGCTACACAAAGGCTGGGGCCGAGGTGCCCTCAGCTTCCTACCTCTACTTCCTCCGCCGGGCAGACTGCCTTCCAGCTCCCTATCCCCCTGGTCGGGCTGAGTGAAGAACTGAGGAATATATGGCTTGAGGTCCCCATTTGTCCCAGTCTGCAGCTTCCCTATAAATTAAACAAGTTATCAGAACAAGCCTGAGTACTTGTGACATGACTCATCTTGGGGAGGTGGGATGCAGAGGGTACAGGTCTTAACCCTCTTTTCAAAGGATAGAGGGAAGACCTTGCATTTTATTAAGGAACTCTCTTTGCCAGGCCCTTCTGCTAAGTGTTTTCTATGCTGTACCTCAATTTATGATCACAAATCTATGGAATTGATATTATACCCACTTTTCTGATGGACAAACTGAGGCAGATTGTGGATACCACTTGCCTAGGGTTTAACAAGTAGGAAAGGTCAGAACCCTGATTTGAACCTGAGTCTGTCAGACTCTGGAGTTCTTGATTACTTTTTGCCTGTTTTCACGTCTACAAAATGTAAATAATAGTTATAACCTTACAAGGTTTTTGTAAGAGGTAAATGAAAGAACACTTTAAATCACTTAGTACAGTGCCTTCCACCTTGAAGAGAATGATGGTCCTGTGAGCAATATGTCTAAGTAAATACTAATTATCATAATGGCTGCCACCTACTGAGTGGCCATCAGTTTGCAGGCACTAAACCCTGGCACCAGTTGGGACAGACTAGATTATGTTATGATGACAAACAAATCCCTATTTTGTGGTTTAAAACAACAAAGTTGCCAGGTGTGGTGGCACACACCTATAATCCCAGGAATTCAGGAGGGAGCACAGAAAGTTCAAGGTCAGCCTCAGCAATTTAGCAAGACCTGTGACAAAGCAAAAAATACAAGAGTTGGGATGTAACTTAGTGGTAGAGTCCCCTGGGTTTAATCCCCTGCACCCAAATAAATAAATAAACAAAGTCATATGAATCACCTAATGCTGCAATAATGCTGTGTAACAAAACATCCCAAATCTGAGACAATATTTTTTGCCTAAGGGTTTATGGGTTGGTTGGGTAGCTCTATTTCTGTGTTGGCTGATTTGGGTCTAGTGTGGGAGGAGGACTCTTCTCCTTCATGCATGTCCACAATCTTCCGGATCAGTGGCTCCCTGGCAACTATCCTCATAGCAGGTCACAGAAGTATATAAGTCAAGTATATTGAAGACCCTTGCTGAAGCTAGGACTACTAACATTCCCTTGAGCAAGATAAGTCATATAGCCTAATCCAACAGTAAAGAGTAGGAAAGTATTCTCCCCCTCTGGTGGGAGAGAAAGGAGTGGGTGTTTGCTGAATGAGTGCCCATTCACAGAAAATTAACTCTTCCTTCCTCTACATGTTCGGCACCATCCAGTGTTCAGCTCATTAGTCATTGAGCAGCCACCAACTTGAACATGGCCAATTTTTTAAAATATATATTTTAGTTGTAGGTGAACATAACACATTTTATTTTTATGTGGTGCTGAGGATCGAACCCAGGGCCTCATGCATGCTAGACAAGCGTTCTACCACTGAGCCTCAACTCCAGCCCTTGAACATGGCCAGTTTCTATACCCAAAGCAAAGAGCCCAGGAAAATCTCACAGGTGTGATTAAAAGCTGTGATACAGGCAGGCATGGTGGTGTATGCCTGTGATGTGATCCCAGCAACTTGGGATGCTGAAGCAGGAGGATTCCAAGTTCAAAGCCAGCCTCAGCAATTTAGCGAGGCCCTAAGCAACTTAGGAAGATCCCGTCTCAAAAACATAAAAGCGGCTGAGGATGTGGTTTAGTGGTGGAACACCCCTGGGTTAACACTTTTTTTTTTTTTTTTTTTGCCCATACTGGTTGAACACAGGGGTGTTCTGCCACTGAGCTACACCCTCAACCCTTCTTATTTGAGACAAGGTCTTGCTAAGCTGCTGAGGCTAGCCTTGAACTTGTGATCCTCTTGCCTCGGGGTCCCTGGTCCTATTATTACAGGGGTTGCACCAACCACCACACTCAGCAACACTTACAACTGATGTGACAGAGCTCGTCACATAGCCTAATGCAACCACAGGGGAGCCAGGAAGTGCAATCCTGCCCCAGGACTAGACTGACAGCTAATGTTTCATGAATACCATGTAGGACCACCATGGCCTCTTAGGGCTTCTCAGGTTATCTTCACAACTCTATGTGACAGGCACTGTTATTCTTATCCTTGTTCTCAAAGGATGAATCTGAAGCTCAGAGAAGGGATGTCACATTGAAGATTTCAAACACTGGGCTATGGTGAGAGGGAGAAAGAGACCACATCACAGAAGAGAGTAAACCACATAACAAACAACTCCAAAATTCTGTAGTTTATAACAATCATCTTTTATTTAGCTCACGATTCTGTGTACTGGCAAACTGGTCGGGGAACAAGCTGGGCGGTTCTTCTGCTGGTCTCAGCTGCCAGTCGACTAGGCAGGTGTGTTTCAGAGGGTTGGCTGCTGAGAGTTGGAGTGCCAAGGATAACTGGGATACATGTCCCTTTATTACCCAGCAAGTCAGCCTGGGTTTCTTAATCTGGCAGTGGGGGCAGGGGTCACAGGGACAGCAGGAGGTCCCAATGCACAAGCACTTTTCTAGTCTCCCCTTGCATCGAATTAGCTGTTGCTCCAGTGGATGAATAAGAGGGGACAATCCAAGGCCACGGCAACAGATAGGCTGAACAAATAGGGTCATGCTGGTTCTGGAGTGAATGTGCTTGACCTCTACAAACCCTCAAGGTCCTAACGGCCATTGAGTCCACCTTCCAGGATGGCAAAACTCAGATCCTACAATTAAAAGTTCCTAATCTTAGCCTAAGGAACTGGTTCCTGGACAGATTCCCCATCAGTTTTCCTCTTTCAGGACCAGAAATCCCCACCCTCAGCCCCCAGAGTTCAGGCTCCCAGCCTAGTCATAGTCCTCAGAGTATCCCTCCCCCTTCAAAGCCCAAAGAACACACAACAGGATCTCTACACATTTTTATTCATTCCTCAAAAACACACCATAGGCCACCATACCCTTGATTTGTCCTTCCTGGTTCCTCACTGCAATGGACACAAGCCCCTCCATTACTCCAAAATGTACAAAGCTCTGCTATGGTGATGAGGGCATCTCATTCATTCTCCCATATTTTGGGGGGTCTTTTCTGCTTTGGCAATGGCAACACCAAGGTACATCATACAAACCCATCCCAATGGTAGCCAGTGACCTGTCCACAGGGAATTCTAGAGTTGGATGCTCCCAGAGACAGATGCCTCACTCACACAACTTTATGACTCCCCAATTTCTAAACTGAATCCATCAAAAGTCATCATTTTAAAGGTCACCACCAGGGCTGGGGATGTAAATCGGTGGTAGAGCACTTAGCACATGAGGTTCAATCAATCCCCCAGGACAGGGGCGGCGGGGGGCGGGAGACAAAAATGTAGAAACAACCACCAAAACCAGTAGTCATGAAACCCAAAGGTGCCAACAGACAACTGTGTAAACACAACTGGCATTCAACACACAATTATCTTCCTTTCTTTGATTTTATCTCTGGCATGAGGGCACAGGGAATGTATAGCAGCAAAGCAGAGTTGTCAGTAGGACAATCTGAGCAAAGGCTTGCGGGTGACAGGTGCCTAAGCTAGAGACCTTTTCATGCTGTCCAGGGCTGAAGATGTGTGGACAGAAGCAAGAGGTCTAACATTTGAGGCCCCAGGCTGCCTTCTTGGGAGGGGTTGTAGCGCGTTGCCTGTCCACATATGTACATACAGTGAATTCTCATCACCTTTGTGAGGTAGATGCCATTTGCTGAATGACTTCCCCAAGATCACCCCCAGTCAGCAGGCCTGTCTGACCCTAGAGATATGCTCGTACGTTTCCTGTGATCATAAAAATGTTCTATATTAGCTGGGCACAGTGGCACATGCCTGTAATCCCAGCGACTTGGGAGGCTGAGACAAGAAGACTGCAAGTTCAAACCCAGCCTCAGCAACTTAGTGAGACTCTGTCTCTAATAAGATGTTAAAACAAAGGGCTGGAGATGTGATGTGGCTCTGTTGTTAAGTGCCCCTGGGTTCAATCCCTAGTACATTAAAAAAAAAAAAAAAAAAAAAAAAAAAAAAAAAAAAGCAATGTTTTATATTGATATTGGCCAACACTGCAGCCACTAACCACACGTGAAAATGAGAAACTGAATTTTATTTACTTTTAATTAATTTAAACATTAATACTCATCTTAGTTACTGAAGAAATATTAAACAATTTGAACTTGGGTATATGAATCTGTCATCTATGAATTTTATTTACTTTTTTCAGTACTGGGGATTGAACCCTGGGCACTCTACCAAGCTAGACCCCCAGTTCCGTATCTTCTTTGAGACAGGGTCTTGAGAAATTGCTGAGGCTGGTCTTCTTGCAATCCTCTTGCCTCAGCCTCTAAGTAGCTGGAATTATAAGACTACACCACTGTGCCCAGCCTGAATTTTATGAAATTTAAAGAGGTCAAACTTTCCTAATAAAAATGTATTATCTGAATTGAGATGCTCTAAGTTTAAAGTAAATAATGGATCTTGACCTTAGTATAAATGAATGCAAAATATCTCACTACTACCTTTAAAATATTATGCGTTGAAATGATATTTTGGATATCAGGTTAAATAAAATATATTAAAAAGAATCTCACATTTCCTTTCAGCCAGATGTGACAGATAAGGATGAACCCCATTCTAAGGCTAAATGAGTTCTGTGTACAAAGCCTGGAGCCACTTGGCACCAAGCCAAGTGGTTTTCCCCATCATGGCCATCTTGACTTTGATGGGACAATTTGTGCCAGTGGTAGGATTTCAAGCAGCAGATGGGGTACTGTCCCCCAACTATCTGTCCCTCTGATCAGTAATCCTTGTATTCAGCTGTCAAGGAAAACGGGATCTCAGAAGCATTCATAGTTCTCATCCAGCCCTTTCATCTCCTAGATGGGATAATAAGGCACAGGTCCAAGTGACAGTGAGAGTGGCATAGCCACACTTGCTTCCCAGGTCCCCTGCCCAACTCTGGGGTGTTTTCTTCCATCAAATGCTTGCTTCTCTCCATCTTGTTCCTCTGTCCTTTCTGAGAAGCCAACAATATAAATTCCACCCTAGTTCTCCCACTATTCAGTGAATTTACAATTATGTACTGAGCACCTACTGTGCGCCAGACACTGTTCTAGGTACACACCAGAGAACAAGACAAGCTTATAGCCAATAAGCAGGTGAATAAATAAATACATAAGGTCATTTATTATAGTACTACAAGGTAAATCAACTGGCCAGAACCAGTAGTGAGGATGTGCAAGCTATATCAGTTAAAATGGTCAGGGAAGGCCTTCCTGAGGGGACATTTGAGTGGAGACCTGATGGTCAAGGAGCCAGTCATGGGAAGATATGGAAACAGTGTATTCCAGGGAAAAATAACAAGTGCAAAGGTCCTGAGGCAGGACTCAGGACAGCCTACTCAAGTGTCAGAAGAATCTATTGGGCTGACTGTAGACAGGATAGGGCAAGGAATGAGAAGAGGCAGGAGCCAGATCACACGAAGTCTTGCTATGACTGTAGGGTCTCTAGCCTACCCTCTGGACTTGCTCTCCCCATTTGTTAGAGCTTCCTTTTGTTTTTTGACACTATAATCTATAATTTGAGATTTCCTGCTAATACACAGCTAGCAGCTTCAAACATTACAGGCACTGCAGTTTTTGCCTTTGCCTCACCCCTGGCACATTCCCACCACCTGGAACACCTGCACAGCTGTTCCGTGGGAACACTACTGGCCGCAGCACCCTTTGTGTATACCAGAAGGCAGAGTCTCTTAGGGATACCTGAGAAGGCCACACAAAAATGTCTGGACTAGTGCAGCAGTATAGCTGTTTCTTTAAAAAGGTAGATGTGCAGAATGCCAAAGCCCAAAAGGGTTAAGGCTATTATGACAAAAGAAATGGAAACCAAAAAAAAAAAAAAAAAAAAAAGTAACAGAACCCTTAAGGAAAGACAGGGATGCCTGCCCTGGAGGTACCCAGAATCACACAGCACCTATAAATTGGGGGTAGTTATACCCCTTTCCCAAACTTCAGGGAGCAGCTGCCAGGATCCCAGTACGGTAGGGAGATGAGCGTGGCATCTCTGAAGTGTGGTTCCTGCTCTGCCACACCCAGGCCTCATTCCTGGCCTCTGGCTACCCCAGAGCCCACCATGCCCAGACCTTTTGCCCCACTTTTACTTTTGAGGGCCCATTCTTCCTACAACAGACCCTTGAAGAGCGAATATGACACCGCTTCACTTCCCCAAAGACCACGGAGTCTTGGGCTGTCTCTCCTGTAGGCTCCCTGTTCCTTTTTCCACATGTGGCCCTCCCATCATCCAAGAACTGGCAACCAAGGTCCATAGCCCCTGAGAATCAGGAACCTGAGACCCCAGACACACAAACCCCACCCCACAAAAGATTCAAGGCCCACTGCCCCTTGGATCCTGGGAGACTGTGTGCAGGAATTTTCCTTCCAGGAGACAGATCCTGTTTCCCTTTGAGACCCAGATTCAAGGGTTCTGGCTCCCTGGAGTACCAGACCTACCTCCCCCATACAGAGCCCAAGATCTACCCCGTCAAGAATCAAGACTTCTCGCCTGCCTTCCTGGTAATGCCCAATAATGCCACTTGGAGACCAAGATGCATCCTGCTTTTAGGACTCCAGGTCCCCAAGTCCCTTCAGGACAAGGGTCTGGATGGCATACTCCCTGGTCTGCAGAGAAATCAGGAGTCCTGTCCCCTAGACTCGATTCTCCTCCAAAAACCCAGATGACTAGACTCTATTCCCCTCCAAATATCGAGATGACTAAAAGTCAGAGCCTGCATCCTCAAACCCCCAAAATTCCGAGTACTGGGCACCCCCATCTTTTATCTCAAAGGGGCAGACTTCCAAGCCGCCTCCCATCTTACTGGGCTTGGGTCCTCAACCCCAGAAGCCCCGGCTCCAATCCCACCCCTCACTGGGTGGGTTCAGAGGGTGCCAGCACAGCCTCAGCATCTGCCCGCATCTCATCTAGCGCCTGCAGCAGGACACCATGTGCAGCTCGGTAGCCCAGACCACCTGTTGCAGCTGCGCCACCCGCCGGCCACAGGAAGGACAGTGCGCCCAGTGCTGCACCACCTGCAGTGCCCTCACCGGCCCAGGCACCCAGTCTGGCTTCCACCTCTGCACGCGTCACTGGGCCTGGGAAGTGTGTACGGGCGGCTAGCTCCCCAGGAGCCAGGCCCAGGGCGCGCTCGCGTCGCGCCAGGGCCCCAGGTTCAAGCCCCAGAGCCCGCCGCCACTCGGCCAGCTGCCCCCGGAGAAGCGCCACGTCGCACGCCCAGCCTAGCCCTGGTACAGGGGCTGCCGCTGCCGCCAGACTAGCCAACAGGGCAGGTCTCCACGCCCCGGCGCGCAGCGCTGCAGCCTTTCTGCGGGCAGCGCCTGGAGACGTGGGTGGCAGGGCCAGCAGCAGCGCTCCCGCCTGGGCAGGGGGCAGTGTGCGCTGCAGCCATTCGCACAGCGCGGGGAGCCCACCAGGCCGTAGGGGAAACACTGGCGGGGGAGCCTCCTCCAGCACCTCCCACGTCTCATCCTCTGGACTCAAAGCGGCAGTGCCCCCTGAGTCCCCACTGCTTGGTTTCTTAGCGCTGATAACTGCGCTGTCAGCTTTCTCTGAACCTTCCCCACTGCCTTTCTGCCATCCAGTGCCAGGTTTTTCCTTTCCCTCGCTGGGCACATCCTCCAGCCCTCCTTTATCTTTCTTCTTTAGGTTTTCGTCGCTGGGCTTTATCTTTTCTTCTTCCAGAGACTCCAGATCCTCACCCTCACCGTCTGTTCGCACGCAGACAAGGGGTGCATCTGGTACCACCAAGGAGCGGACCTGGGCCCAGTCCTTCTCAGTGGGGGCCCCATGAGTGACAAGGATGAGGGCATCATAGTGAGTGGGGTGAGGGGCAGTGGCAGGGAAAGTACCTGTGGGACCCAGAGGCACCGTCCAGAGCACTACATTGGGGCGCTCTGGTGCTGGGAAGGGGGTGGGCGCTGTGGGGACAGAAGGAGGCACTGCACCAGGGTCACTGGGATCCAAACCAAGTAGCGTGTCCAGCACAAGGCCCATGTCAGTTGTACCGGCCACTGCCAGGTCCAGTCGTGCACTGCCCAGGCGCTCCAGGCCTGAGCGCACCCAAGACAAAGCTGCCTCAAGGCCACCGGTCTCAAAGGCCTCCCGCACAGCCTCCAGCTCAGCTGCGCCCAGCACCTCAAAACCATCCTGGGCCGGTGGCAGGAGCCTGTGGGAGCAGGGAAGAATGGGGTCAAAAGCAGCGAAACATGGGAAGGCCAGGCTGGGGGAACAAAGCATGGGCTATGGTGACAGGTTGGAGCTTTCCAAATAATCCTGGTGTGCGGCAGGAGCAGGAAAGGGAGAGGCCAGACTAATCCCCAGAGTTCTGCTCCTAGTTCCAGATCTCCAGGGCCTTGATGAACCCACTGGTTGACTTGGGTTCTGGTTTCCAACAGTCAAAAATGAGGACTCCCCCAAGACCAAGATTTATGTGGGATACAATGTGGGGTGTGTGTGGGGGGGCTTTTCTCCGGGGTGTGCTAGCTGGAACAAACTTCACAGGGGCCTGGCTTAGAGCAAGGACAGAATGGCAACTGTATTGTAGCCTAAAGGAATTGAGCACTATTGACAAATGACTTTAAGAGGGTCCCCAAGGGTGTTCTTTCAAGAAGCCAGGTGTTAGGAGGGCCAGTGAGGGGAGAATATGACTGATACTAGCTCCTATGAAGGACCTGAGGCTAAGGAGACACAAAGCAGGTGAAGCAAAGGAAAAAAGATGCCCCCTTCTAAGTCCCAATTTGCCATCCATAAAATAAGTTGGCTGACAGTTGGGGAGTGGGAATCTAGGAGATAGCCAGCAAGTAGAAACAAATGAGGGAATTGGAGAAAAAAGGCAGGACTTCAAGATATAATAATGGTCATTACAGGCATGCCTTTGGGGCAACTGAGGTCACTTGAGAGCCAAGTTGATGGTAGGGAGGAGGGCTTGAGAGTTTGAGTCCGAGTAAAATCTTCGTTGGGATCACAAACTTCCTGGAGGAATGGAGTCCTCCTTTAAAAACTTGCCTGTGGGCAGTATTTGCAGACTAGCTCCAGGCCTGTCCTAGAATTCTTGGTAGGCAGCAGAGCTTGTGACCTCAGAGGGCTCCCAGAAGTGGGGAGCTTCATGACAGGACTGACAGGCCCACCAACTGACCCTTGCCTGAGGCGGGGCCTAAATGATAAACAAGGGTCAAGTAGAGCACAGGTTTGGGATGGAGCCTCTTCGACCTCAAAACCTACGCGGATCTTGTGGGGTCTGGGCAACGGAGCGAAGCCTGGGCAGTAGTCTCTCCTCAAAGTCCCCAGGGGTGGGGTCTAGACTAAAGGGATCACGCCTCCCCACCCGGCCTGGAACCCTGTCACTCACCTCTGCAGCGCCTCCGCCTGGCTCCGCAGCGCCACCCTCAGGCGTTCTAGCTCCTCGCAGCAATCGCTGCTGCAGCCGTCCGCCCGCAGCACAAAGAGAGTGGCCGCTCCTAACCCGGCGCTGTTCAGTAAGGCTGCTGTCTGAGACCGGGCATCATTCTGCGAATCCCCAGGGCGGAGGTTCCGCACAGCAAGCAGCGGGGTCCCTCGGGCTAGGGCGGCCCTCGCTGCCTCTGCCAGGGCTGGGTCCAAGAGCTCCTCGTCCCCCTCGGGTCCGGGTAGCACCAATACCAGAACATTGGCCTCCGCTGCCCAGGGCCCCGGCACTGCGGGTGGACAACTCAGTTCACCCAGGAAGAGACCTGGGCCCGCAGCTCTCAAACTAGGGATCCCGGAGTCTGGCCGTCCCTCGGGGATCTCTACCGTCTCCACATCCTTGTCACACAGTGCTGCAATTAGCGCAGACTTTCCCGAGCCCGGAGGCCCGAGGAACAAGGCGGTCACGTCACCCCGCGGCGGAAGCATTGCTGGAAAGCAAGGGGGTGGGGAAGACACGAGTCAGACAACACCTAGTCTTTTTCTTTTCTAGCCCAGACTTCAGTTCTTCACCTTGTATCCAATTTCCATTCTTGGGTGTCACCCTCCAGGACCTAGAAACCCAGCATATTGATTGGGCTTATTCCCTGGGGACACTGGCGCTTATTCACCCTATTTCTAAGTGCAAGCGTTTCCCTTTCTGCTTCAACACCTCAGAAATCCATCCTTCAATCTCCCATCCCTCGGGGACACGGGGATGATCCTTCTCCCTCCCAAATCACCAACGGAGCAAAAGAGCCGACACACCAGGAGCACAGCTGGTGGCGGCTGGTCAGTCGCAGAGGAGTCCCGCACCTGGGGCCCGGAGGACAGAAGCCGAAGAGACCAGAAGGCCCAGATTTAGAGACGTCGGGACGCGATCGGATGGTTCTAACCTGACGTCACTCCCTCTACGAGGCGGGGTATCTTGGAGCCCCACGGCGGAGAAACGGTGTTCTTCGTGGCGGAACACCTGAGACGTGCTCGCTGCTGGGACTCTGCGGCCCCCGCGCCTACAACAATGAGGGGGCCGAGGCGCCTGCGCGCCGCGAGCGCCCACCTAACCCTGCGCAGGAAACTCAGATTTGTACGGTACGCTGGGCTCACAACGTCATCATAGTGCGTCCAGGACAGGGAAGGTCTCCCCCCAAACCCCGCCCATGATTCTGAGGACCGGGCCGGCGTGACTGTACTGCTGCCGGACAGCAATCCCTGACCTCGACCTCTAGAGGCTCTTCCGGAGAAAGGACGCGGAGACCCCGGGGACCTCGAGACTCGGTGGGCCCTACCCTACTCCCCTCGGTGGCGGCGCTGTGGCGCGCGACTGACAGGCGCAGCGAAAGGCAGCCCGCTGCTGGACCGAGAGCAGCGGAGGCCGGGCCGACCGGCTCGGGAGCAGGGGGCTGAGGCCGGGCTGCCGGGAGCGGGACGCTGCGGCTGGAAGCGTGCCTGGGAGGCAGGGACTCCGGGTGGAACAAGTCGCAGGATGCCAAAGAAAGATGTCTCCCGGGAAGAGGAGGGTTAAAGGGTGGGTACCACGACTCTCCCCAACACGCGTGAGACCAGAATGAGATTAGTGTCAAGACCAAGGGTCCCACCCTTTCAGGGAGTTAGTTGGGTGGAGGAGGTCAGAGGTCATACAGGTGAGAAGGCCCTAGGAGAACTGCCAAACCCAGGGAATCTAATCTGGGTGGGTTGAAGCCTGTCTAGTGAAAAAGCGCCTTCAGCGAGTTCAAGGAGATGGGTGTGTGGGGGCACCAAAGGATTAGCAGGCTCTTTAAGGCTGGTGACAAATGAGGAGCCCTCACACAGGCGTGCTCTTCTCTTGACCAGAGGAATCTCAGTCCCCATGGAGGACTCACACCCTGAAGACACCATGGAGCAACAGGATTCACCCAAGGAGAGGAGGCCCAGCAGCCCAGGAGGCAATGTCTGTGAGTACTGCCGGCCGGAGGAGGGTGGGCGCAGAAACCTATGCATTCCGTGTCTGTGGTGCTACCGGGCCCTGCCTGTTGGGAAGGGGCTGGAACGACCTGGAACTGCCCTGCCAGGAACTGTCTCTCCTCACGCTTATGCTCAGGTGTACTCATCCTGCTCTGGCCACAGAGCAGAAAGGGGAGGCAGTTTAGAGGGATAGGGTGGCTTCCAAGAGAGGTTTGGAGTAGAAATGTGGCTGGGAAAATCTATACTGTGAGGGAAACCCCAAAGTTCTGGCCCCAACTCTGACCTAGATTTTCAGTGTGATGACCCCCCTTGTCAAAAGAGGCTGCCACACTGAGCTCAGTGGCACAGGCCTATAATCCCAGCATTTCTGGCTGAGGCATGAGGGTCACAAGTTCAAGGACAACCTCAGCAACTTAGCAAGACCCTGTCCCAAAATAAAAAATGAAAAGTGTTGGGGATGTATAGCTGGTACAGCACCCCTGCATTCAGTCCCTAGTACTGGGGATGGGAAGGGTGGGACCTGCCACTACCCACCTCACAGGGCTGTTTATGGGATTAGCTGCAGAAAAGGGGAAAGGCTGATTTTAATAAAGGTACACTGTTTGACATACAGTAGCAGCAGCTCCTACTGAATGCTTAGTATGTGCTTGGTGCATTCATTACCATACTGAGTTTAACACTCATTCAATACTCCTAATCATTGACCCTGTGTAACTGGTACTGTCACTTTAAGGGAACTGAGTCAGAAATTAAGAATCTGTAACAAGTGCCCTAGTGTCAGGGCCCTCTAGCTAGACCACTGGCCACACATCTGTCTTGAACTAATTGGGCTTATTGTTCACACATCATGGGGAACTAGGATGTCTCAGGATGAGTGTTTAAGAAGGATTTATAGGGAACCAGGTCAGTGGTGCATGCCTGTTATCCCAGTGACTTGGGAGACTGAGGCAGGAGGATCACAAGTTAGAAGCCAGTGTCAGCAACTCAGTGAGGCCCTGTCTCAAAATAAAAAAAGAACTGGGGATGTGGCTTAGTGATTAAGTGCCCCTGGGTTTAATTCCGAGTCCAAAAAAAAAAAAAAAAAATTGGGTGTGGCTTGCTTGTGGTGATTTGGGGAATGGGTTAAAGAATGGGGCTTTTGCTCAGGATTAGATGCTGCCAGGAAGTAGGAACAACTCTAACTGGCTCTCATAATCTTATCTAGGAGGAGGGAAAAAGTGAGATCAGGTTGTGATTGATGAAGCAGCAGCGGTCACTCACATTAGCAAGAACAGGGGGGTGGCCAGTCATTTTCATGGCTTAGATAATGTTCATGTTTTATTTGTATCCAGATATTATGATAGTGTGGTCTTGTCTTGATTCATCCCAGTCACAGCAACACCTTGTCTGTCACTGTTTTCTGTGGAATGATGTTCACTAGAACACCTACGCCTTGCCCTGTCAGGTCAGCTCCCTGGAACAGGTGTTTTTCCCTGCCTTGGGAGTAATAACTGCAAACATTGTTTAAAGCAGCACTATATAAATTAACTCATTTCTTGCAACAATCCTAAGAGGAGACACTGTTATCATCCCATTTTCCAGGTGAGAAAACAGTTGTGCTTGCCTAGGAAGTGGTGGAGCTGGGGTCCAGTCCCCGGCAGTGCGCTAGCCACCACACTGTTGTCAGATGGGCAGACTCCCTGGGTTCAATTCCTGGTCCCATCTTTTCATTTCCCTACCTTGTGACTGTAGGCAACTTGCCTGACCTATTTGAGCCTTGTGTCTACTCATCCATAAAATAGGTTCGTAACAGTTCTGTACTGTTGTTTGGCACTAGCAAGAGCCTAGCACATCTAGCATTCAGTGGTGGTTGCTGGCATGATTCTGGGGCTTGGGAGAGGTCCTGGATACTCCTGCTGGCCTTCCCCGACCTCTCCCCACATCCCTTAGGCCACCTAGGGGCCCCGCAGTGCACCCGCTGCCTCATCACCTTCGCCGATTCCAAGTTCCAGGAGCGTCACATGAAGCGTGAGCACCCAGCGGACTTCGTGGCCCAGAAACTGCAGGGGGCTCTCTTCATCTGCTTCACCTGCGCCCGCTCCTTCCCCTCCTCCAAGGCCCTGATCATCCACCAGCGCAGCCACGGTCCAGCAGCCAGGCCCTCCTTGCCAGGTGCACCCACCACTGCCCAGCCCACCTTCCCTTGTCCTGACTGTGGTAAGACCTTTGGGCAGGCTGCTTCTCTGAGGCGGCACCGCCAGGTGCACGAGGCCTGCACTGCCCCTGGTCCCTTTGCCTGTACGGAGTGTGGTCAGGACTTTGCCCAGGAAGCAGGGCTCCATCAACACTACATTCGACATGCTCGGGGGGAGCTCTGAGTACAGCCTAAGCCCTTCACAGTAATGCAGGCTCTGGCTGGTGGGACCTACCCATGGTAAGGCACAGGTCTCCTGGGGGCTCTGGAGGGATCTGCTTCCCACCCTGGGAAGGCCAAAAGGCTCTTGACAAGTAGGACCTGGAGGGCTGTCATTTAGATTTTCAGTCTTCGGAGGATATAGGGCCTTTAGGGAAACAGTGAAATTGGAAAACCATGAGATCTTTTTAAGAAAATGAGCAAGGAAAAAAAAAAAAAAGAAAGAAAATGAGCAACAGAGAAGGAAAAATTATTCTCCCTCATTCCCAGTTAAATAACTAGCTGCAGATTGTGTAATCACCTTTAATGTTTCCCAGATGGATGCCATGGGCTGCAGGAGCAAATTGCCCTGGATCTGTGCCTGAGTAGGGGGCAGGGAAGGGAGGTATTGCTGTTCTGCAATGAGACTGGGTAAATCCCAGACCTGGAGCAACATGGGCCTCTGCTGGGCCTCTGCAGATGGGGCAGCAAGGTGGGGGCCAGACCCCAGGTCCCAGAGGCTTTGCAGTTTAGGTCCTGTCTCCTCCCTGTCTGCCGGCCCTCCCCACTCATACAGCAGCCATGGCATTGGCGGCACAAGTTCATTTAAGTCCTATTTAAATAATTTTGTGTACCATTCTAGGAATGGGATTTTTTTTTTTTTTTTGTATGTGTAGGGGAGACGGCATGAATAAGCTAACAGAAATAGTATCTAAAAACTAAACATCCATATTAAAACGTCTAAACAGGGAGTTCTGGCTTTTGAGTGGGAATTGCTAGAGAACATAAGGATGTGGGGAGGAGGGAGCTCAGGGCAGAGCTGGCCTAGTCCTGAAGGGAAACTAGTTTGGAGTCAAACAGAGATGCCTTCTGTTTCTATTTCATTTGGCCAACTCTGGGAGCTTTCCCATTAAGATCTTATTTTCAGTTCTCTTAAAAAGACCAGCACAGGACTTACGTTGTCAGCATGGTCAGGGCAAATGCCGCAAGCTGGAGCCAAGCAGGGAGTGTCACCCTCAGACTGGAGATAAGTCCTGCCAGGCCCATTTTCATCTCTAACATGACCTGCCTTGCCTCTGGAGACAATAGCTGATGCCCTGCATTCATTACTCAGGCCATATTTGAATTGAGGGATGTTTTTAAAACCCACAGGGATATGGGAGAAACTGATAGCTAACTCAATTTCTAGTTAGGCATGTGGGAGTTAAAGACCACATTTCCCAGACTCCCTTGCAGCTAGATGTGGTCCTGTGGCCAAGTTCTAGCTAAATTCCTAGGTAGAAGAGTCAAGCCTGAAAAAGGCAAGTGCCTTTCCTCTAACTGGAATGTGGACATGGTACCCAGTCACCTGGGACTGAGGACGAGCAGCATGTGGGAGGGCAGAGCAACAACACAGCAGGAGCCTGGGTCAATGGCCCAACTCACAGTACACTACCATACCAGCCCCCACTCCGATAACATGTAAGAGAAACAACTCTCCATCTTGTTGAAGCCACCATTATTTTGGGTCTGTTACAGGCAGCAGAATTTCAAGCCTAAGGCAGGGGTCTGCAAACTATGGCCAAATCTAGCCAGCTGCTGCTTAGTTTTACAAATAAAGGTTTTTTGGAACCCACTTGGCTCTTTTTTTGTTTTTGGTCTATGACCGCTTTCACATTGAATGGCAGATTTGAGTAGCTGCAGCAGAGACCTCATGGCCCACAAATCCATTTGGCCCTTTAGCATGAAAGTCTGCAAACCCTTTGTCTAATTGAATACTCCTATTGGACTCCTCCTCTTTTCAGACCTACTCTGAGTCTGGAATCAGGGTTTCCCACCTGGGAAACACTAGCTGTACCTGGTGTGTGTATGTGTGTAGGATTTGGGACAGGGCTAGCCTGGAACTCTTCTTGTGGTGACTTATGGAGAAACAGGTTTATAGTCAGTTGGCCATCACTTCTCCCCCAAGATATCAACTTCACCAAAGCCAAACAATGTTTCCAATTCAGATGTTTTCATATCACTCCCACAGTGGCTCCCCCAATCCCAAACAAGGGGTACACGTTCTCCCATCATAGTGGTCTGCCCAGTTTCCCCCTGGGCTTCCTGTTCTCTCTGATGTCATATATTCCTAAGACTAGATAGCATCACTGGTGGCTTCCAAATATTTACAGCCCAAACCCCAGGCATGTGGTACAGGCACCTAGATGATGAATGGGAACCTCAAAATGGGTCAACATGATTCCTACAGCCCCTGGCCCCCTGCACAACTACCTGCATGACTCTAAGATCTTGAGTCTCCTAACTGCTCCCCTTGCTACCACTCCTCCCTCCACTCTCCACTACCCTGTGTGTAAAGTCAGCTCACATCACTCCTCTTATAACACACACTACAGTGGCACCCTGTAAGTATTATCTGAAACCTGATCGAAGCCCACAAAACCTGACTGAGTTCCAGTACACTCAGTAACCAACTCCCCCCCCTTTTTTTTTTTTTTTATTCTTTGGTGCTGGGGATCGAACCCAGGGCCTTGTGCTTACAAGGCAAGCGCTCTACCGACTGAGCTAAATCCCCAGCCCCCTTCCGCCTCTTTTCACTATATTCCAGCTGCACAGGCCAGGCTAACTTCTGCCTCAGGGTCTTGGTGCTTGCTGTTCGTTTTGGAATGCTTTTACGCCAGAATTTTGCAAAGCTGACTCCTCATCCATCAGTTCTCAACACAGCTACCTCCTAAGAGAAGTCCACCTCAGCCAGCGTGATTAGAGGGTCACTCCACCCCTTGTTCTGACATTTTCTGCATAGAACTCTTTAGCAGCTGGAATCACCACACTTTGGTTGGTGTGATTATCTGCGTCCTTACATTCCAATAGTTCCTGAGAGCAGGAAGTATCATATCTCAGACCCGCACCACTTCATCCTTTGACTAGGATGGTGCTAGGATGGAGGACTTGAAAATACTCATTGACTAAGTCTCCATGATGCTAGAGCTTCCCACAAACTATTTCCCAGATTCCCTTGCTGCCAGGTGCCTGGCTTCAAATGGGATTAAGTGCCCTTATAAAAGGGCTCCAAGGAACTAGCTAGGCCCTTCTATCTCTTCCACCATATGAGGACACAGCAAAAGGCACCATCTTGGAAGCAGAGAGCAGCCCTCACCAGCCACTGATCTGATGGTACCTTGTCCTTAGTCTTTAGAACTGTGAGAAATACATTTTTAATCTTTATAAGGCACCCAGTTCTCAGGTATTTTGTTATAAATATGACATCTTGTTTTTACCAGCTGTGAATTTCTGCCTTGACACTTCTGAGGTTCTGTGATGCTCAGCTGTAGTGGTTATAAAAGTTCCATTTCAAAGACTGGATGTCAGGTTCTGTGACTTGGATGAGAAGTGTGGGTTTTGAAAGACACTTTGGTCCAAGATCCTGTGACAGGTATCAAAATGCAAATGTTCTATGCCAAGCAGACAAGGCATAGGGCACCCAAGAATGAATGCCTCCCCGTAGGAGGTGGTCCCTACTCAGCTCTATCAAACTCCTGCCTCGCAGGAAGATGGATTCAGCAGTCCAACTCTCATAATTTTTCAAGAAAAAACAAAAACCTCCATTTTTATGTGAAATTTCCCATTTTTCAATGTTGGTAATCAGTGTTATTAGCTAGCCAGGCACGTGGTGTGTGGCTGTATTCCCAGCTATTCAGGAGGCTGAGGCAGGAGAAATCACAAGTTCCAGACCAGCCTCGGCAATGTAGGGGGACCCTGTCTCAAAACAAAAAATAATCAGGATTATAGCTCAGTGGTAAAGCACCCCTAGGTTCAATCCTTAATACTGCAAAAAATAAGCCCTCAGTAGTTTTTTGGAGACAGGTACATTCTGTCAGTCAGTCAGACTAGCTGTGGGCAACCACGCTGCTGTACCTGGTGTGCAGCTTAGTAGTGGAATGTATGCCCTGCACCTGGTTGTCTGGGTTAAAACCTGAGCTCTGCTCTGTGACTTGTAGCAGGTCACTCAATGGCTCTACGCTCCTGTTGTAGCAGTTGTAAAATGGTGGTGAAAACTGCCTGTCTATCTCTAAGGGTTATTACAAGGACTGAGAGGAAGCCAAGGTACCTAAGCCCCACGGCACAGCCCCGCGTTGCTCTGCCTCACCTCCTGCCAGTCCTCCCCTGGCTCCCAGAGCTCCAGCCTCATGGCCCACAAGCAGGGGCCCCAGGCGGCCCTGTGGCTTACTCCTTTCCCTTGTCCAGGTCCTGCTTTGACGGACCTTCTCAGTTACTTGGCCTTGTGGTCCCTGACACCATGTTGAAAACTACAGCCTTCACACACACCAGCTTCCCACTGCCCTTCCTATTTCTCCAAAGCACTTCCGGCCTTCTAACAGTCTACATATTTTGTATATTTTACTTAATTATCTGCTTACTGTCTTCCCCACTGTAATATAACCTCCATGAAGGCAGGAGTGTGTGTTTGTGTTCACTACAGCAGTCCAAGCTCCCAGAACAGTGCCTATATCTCTCAGGTACTTAGTAAATCACTGCCGAATGAATGAGAAAATAAATAACAGTCCCTACACCTCAGAAGGATCCCAAGGATTTGTCCACATAAAGCACTTAGCCCAGGGCCTGGTCTGCTGGAAGCACTGACTTCATGATGCCATTATGGTAATTCAGGTCCTATTCTTGAAGGTTCTTAGTTGCCAAGCTTCAATGAGTTAACACATGTAAAGCACCAGAGAACAGGGCTTGGCACGTGTAAATGTTCAGTAAATGGTAACTACCATTATAATCAGGCATCTATTTTTCAAAGCAGCGTTAGTGCCAAGCCTATGGGAATCCAGAGAGCCCAAGTTTCACCAAGGTTGTGATGAGCCAGCCCTCTGCTATCCTCTGACCCTCACTGATCCTTTGGCTCAGCCCTCCTCACTCCCTTCCTGCCATGCTGGGCAGACCCTTGCTTCATCCAACTGTATCTCTCTCTTCCTCCCCCACGCACAGCTCCTCCCTCTTCCTTCTCAGTCACCTTCTCAGGGAGGACTGTGCTACTTAAAATGGCAACCCTTTCCAGAACTGTTCTCCCCTCTCTCCCTCTCCTTTATTTTCTCTACAGCATTTACCACCATCCAGCATATGCTATATCTTGTTTTCTGTCTGTCTCCAATGACAGCCCCTGCTCACCCACATCAGCTCCATGAAGACAAGGATCTTATTCACTGGTGCATTCTCAGTGCTTAGCACACAGCAGGTAATCAAAAATTATTTGTTAAATGAATACATTATAATCCCTACTTGACAAAGTTATTCTAAGAACCAGATGATCTCATGCAAATAGAGTACAGCACTGTGCAAGTCCTGGGAAGATGGCAGCTAGAATTATCACGAAGGTTCTATTTTTGTAAGTTCCTAGATGCATAATTTCTGAGTCCATATACATAAAGCCCTTGGCCTGGCACCAGACTCCCAGGAAGTGCTTGCAGAGCCTTGCATGATTCTGATGGCCGTCCTCTTTGTGGAGGTGCTCAGGCAATGTGACACTAGCTGTCCCCCACACACCATTTCCTGCTTTCTGGGGTCTGGCTAGACTGCCCTTCCTAGGCTACTTTGCAGTTGGCTGTGGCCATGTAACTAACTCCTCGGTCAAGGCAGGGCAGGGCTTGCAGAATGGTGTACTTCCAGGCTCCCTGTCCTCCCCCGTCAGCAGGACCCAAGCATGGCCACCCACTCTGTGTGGATGATGGCAGTCTTAAGGGGCAGCCTGGTTCCCAAATCACCCACCCGGGACCATTATATGAGTGAGAAACAAAATTCTGTTGTGTTGGAGCCTGTATATCCTGAAGTCTGAGTAAATACACGAACCACAAGGATGGTCAGCAGGGAGGAAATGCAAAGTTATCTTGGCCACAGTGACCTTGAGCTGCCACAAAGAGGAGCCTGGGATGGGGGTGGGGATAAAGGCCCAGGTGTGTACTACACATCTCACATACACACACACACACCCAAACACATGCTGGGCCAACACACGCAGAATCTGCATTTTATTCTGGCCTTCACACATCTACTACTAAGACAACACAGATCAGCAGTACCCCATTTCCGGGACCATGCTGACTTCCTCAGCCCCCTCCTCCCGCCCCACCCCTTCTGCCCAGCTCCCTAGGTTGGGGGCTCTGTCTACACCTCCCCCCGGGCATGCAGCATGAAGTGGCCATGCAGCTCGCCGAGGTTGTCAAAGGAGTCCTCACACTCTGTACAGTGGTAAGTGCCCTCCTCCTCCTCCTCTTCCTCCTCCTCCCCCCGCCCAGCTGGCCGTCCCTCCCCAGCTCGAGGTGGCTCCTCCTCTTCCTCCCTGAGGGCCCTGCCTTCAGGGGCTGGTGCTTCCTGGGGGGCTGTAGCAGGGCAGCAGAGCCGGCAAGGTGGGGTGCCCGGTGGGGCCTCCCCAAGTGGTGAGCGGCCACAGAGCTGGCAAGGCTGGGCTGGGGGACCTGGGGGCTGGGCTGCACGGGGAGGCCGGCGAGACGGGCCTCCCCGGCCCCCACCAAGGCGCTGCTTCACCTTGTAGCCCGGGTCATATTCGGGATCGTCAGTGGTCTCCTCTTCCTCCTCCTCCTCATCTTCTTCTTCTTCGGAATCCGGCTCTGAGAGAGTATATTCGGAGTCAGAGGAATGCTCAGGGCCTGTCAGGACAGATGGGGAAAGACAGTGGCATCAGAGGACAGAGGGCTATGCCCAGCTGCCCCCGCTTCAGATTCACCCAATGGAGAGGGCAGCCTGGCACAACCTTCCTTCTCCACAGACGGGGCCTCCGGGCCTGACACAGAAGACGCTCCATGTCTGTGTCCAGAGAACGAATGTCTAGCATGAACTGCATCTGGGGTGCAGTGGGGTCACAGCAACAATAAAGCATTCACTGCTATCCTGTACACACACACACACACACACACACACACACACAAATCCTTACAACGACCCTTGGAAGGAGGGTGCTATTGTTACTCCACCTGACAAATGTGGAAACTGAGGCACGGAGCAGCAAGGCGACTCTCTTGCCTGGGGTCACTCAGCTCTAATATGGACAGCTACATGGGTGATGGCCAATATCCCATTCACTTCAGGGAGACACATTTGAACAGGTAGTTAAATTAAAACACACACACATACGCACTTATTTTGATGTGCGTATTTTGATGTGCGTGGTCATATACATATACATATAATTAAAATATTTCTAAGTATAGATACATTACTGTGATTTCATGTGTATGAAGGACACGCCTAGGACGAGTTTAGGTTTAAAAAAAGAGGAAAAATTTTGAAGCTGACATACAGGAAAAGGTGGTATCAGCAAGTGGTCTGGGGGCATACATGCAGAGCAGCCCCCATGATGACAGGGAAGCACTGGTGTCCTCTCCCAAAGGCTCTCACAGGATGGCACCAAGCCTCGCCCTCATCCACAGAGCTGGCCAGGGCACCTGTGCCACAGGCCTTCCGGCACCTCTCTGACCTCCTTTTCTGTCCTCTCCAGCCACAATGGGCTCCTGGCTGTCTCTTGACACCCCAGGTATGAACCCACCTCAGAGCCTTCACTATTGACCAAACTCACTCCCTCTTCCCCTTGACTCTGCTCAACTGTCTCAGGAACTCTGGTCACGCTGCCTAACCAGCAGTCCCTCCCCAGCACTCCCTATGCCCCTTACTCTACTTTTCTTTCAGACTTAATTCACTGCTCACAGCATGTGCCTGTGGGTGTGTTTATTGTCTGCTGAGAGCAGGGACCTAGGCTCACCATGGTGGCCTGCATCTGGCACTCTCTGTACCTGCAGGTTGTGGAATGGGAACCTTTGCACCAATTTTCCAGGCCTCTTCTGAGAATGGCTATTCCCTCTGCTGTGAACGTCCTGCCCTACTTTCCAGTTAGGACCCAGGAGGAGGCTCCCCTCCTTGGTGACACTGTCCCAGACCTCCTCACCCCAGGCAGCTAATCACCATTTCTACTGCTCTCATGCTGTCCCAGCTGTCCCCAGCTCTGGGCCCACAGGGCTATGCATTTGTGTCCAGGTTCCATCCCCACCAGACCAGGGATAGTTCTGTGTGGCTCACTGCTGGGTTCCTGCCCTCACCAGCCCAGAAGGGTTATAATACCTGCTGAACAGCCTCCCCTCAGCTCCGGCTGCTCCTGCCCCATCCTGCTACATCCCTGCTGTTTACCAAACGTTTCCTGAGGCCCTGATTTGTGCTGATCCCTATGTGTGGAATGCTGTCCCTGACTCTTTCCACCTGTCACCTATTCACTCTTTAGGACCCAGCACAGGCTGTTCTCCCTAAGCCATTACCCTGATTCCTCCAGCTACCAGCCAGGGGTCTCTCCAAACTCACTCTGCCCTGGCTACCCCACCTAAGATCCCCCATAACTGTCCTTACAGTGTAACTCTGGGACCCCATATGTCTCCCCCATCAGACTGGGAACCCCTCAAGGACAGGTCTGACCTCAGGTCCCACCACTGTTTAGCAGAGGACATGAAGGTCAATGGCTGACAGTGGCCCTGACCTCCCTCCCCAGGGCACCCTTTCCTGCTCTGCAGGCAACAACGGCTACTCTTCAAGGCCCAGCTCACATGCCACCTCTGCAAAGTCCATCCCAGCTCCCAGGGGTTGATGTTTTTGTTCACTGGATTCCTTCAACCCTTGGACCCCCATCTCACCCTGACCACACTGGGCACTGACAGAGCAGGTCTGCAGACTGAAGACTCTTCAAGGAAGGGCTATTACCAACCCCTCCCTGTCCCCAGCAATGTTGAGCATGTGTGTTCCAGAGACATTTGCTGAAACAGCTGCAAAATGGTGGCAATATCCCCAACCTTGGTCCAGGGCCCCTCCTGCCCCTCACACCTGACTTCACACTGCCCACCCTCCAGGAGCCTCCATACCCACTATGACTTCACACAGCGGGCCCATGACAGGCAATCAGGTCACTGTCCATGGCTACCAAGTCTTGCATGTCCCCCATGACTTCTAGGACCACAAGCCCTTTTGTACCCATCATGCCTTCACCTAAGAGATCCTCAAAGCCCAGCATGTCTGCGGCATCCACTGGATCCTCCAAGCCTGCTATGGTTCCCACGTCTCCTGCCACCTTAAAGGTCACCAAATCAGCAATGCCCAACACCTCCTCAGTAGCCCCCAAGCCATCAACGTCCCCCAACTCAGTCATGAGCCCGAGCAGTTCCAAGTCCACCAAATCAACATGTACAAAGACGGCCCCTTCTAACCAGCCCCACAGCAAGTCCCAAGTCCGCAATAAGGTAAGAACGCCCAGCAGGGCGAGCACTGACACGAGGACCAGCAAAGGCAGCAAGATCACCAGCACGAAACGCCACCAGCAGAGAGGCACGCACAGCCGGGGCCGCACTCCTGGCAGAAGGGGCAGTCGCAACTCTAAGAGGTCACCCAGCAGGGCCAGCACTCCCAGCAGGAAGAGAACTCATGGTGCCAGACCAGGCTTAGCCAAAAGGGCGAGAACTCCTACTTCCCGTCCAAAACAGAGTCGGGGCAAGAGTTACAGCCGGCCTAGAACCAGCACCCAGGAAAAGAGCGACAGCCAGCTCAAAAACATGAGCACGAAAAAGAGTTACAGCCCGCCAGAAGCCTTAGGTATGGGGAGCAGTTCCAGGCTGGTTGTAACCCCCAGTCGGTCAAAGAGTTACAGCCCAACCAGAATACCCTTCCAGGAGAAGGGTAACAGCCAGTCTCCAACGTCATCAAGGAAGGTGAAGAGTTCTAGTCAGATGGCAGCCCCCAGCAGGGAACCAAGTTACAGCCCGACTGAAGTGGCCAGCAGGCTCAAGAATTACACCCAGCCTACCACCCCCAGCAGGACGCGGAGTCACAGCCAATCCAGCACCCCCAGCAGGACGCGGAGTCACAGCCTCTCGAGCACCCCCAGCAGGACCCAGAGTCACAGCCTCTCTAGCACCCCCAGCAGGACCCGAAGTCACAGCCGGTCCAGCACCCCCAGCAGGACCCGAAGTCACAGCGAATCCAGAACCCCCAGAAGGACGCGAAGTCACAGCGAATCCAGAACCCCCAGAAGGACGCGAAGTCACAGCGAATCCAGAACCCCCAGAAGGACGCGAAGTCACAGCGAATCCAGAACCCCCAGAAGGACGCGAAGTCACAGCGAATCCGGAACCCCCAGAAGGACGCGAAGTCACAGTCGGAGGAGGACCCACAGCAGGGTGAGAAGTCACAGTTGGAAGAGAAATCACAGTAGGGCAAGAAGTTACAACGGGAAGGAAACTCCCAGACAGGTTAGAAGATATAGTCAGTCAAGAACCCACAGCAAGGGGAAAAGTCAAAACCAGTCTAGAAACCTCAGAAAGGAAAGAAGTCATAATTGGTCTAGAACCCCCAGTGAGGAAAGAAGCCACAGCCAGTCCAGAACTTCCAGCAAGGAGAGAGATCCTAGCCCGTCTAGAACCTCCAGCAAGGAGACAGAGCACAGCCAATCTAGAACCTCCAGCATGGAGAGAGATCCTGGCCAGTCTACAACCTCCAAGAGTTTCAGCGGGAAGAGATCTCCTAGCAGGACAAGGAATCCCGGTCAGGCCAGAGCCCACAGCAAGACAAGGAGCCACTCCCCACCAAAACTGCCCACTGGGGCCCAATACCTAGGCCAGGATAATAGTCAGGACCATACCCCTACTGCCAAAGCCACCTCACCTGGGGAGAGGTCTTCATCATCGTCTTCTAAGCTGGCGTAGCCCCCAGTCTCAGCTGGCTCCCGAGTCTCTGTCATGGCCAGGGGAGGGGACGGGAGACAGGAGAAGAGCAGCAGCTGGGCAGCGTCCCTCCCCGGCCAGCTCTCCAGTCACACCTCCGGCCACCAATTCTTCTAATACAGGATGTTGGCAGGTAGAGAGGGATGCTGGACAGGGGAAAGGAAAGGCCTGTGGTGACTCAATAAATTTTTACATAGTGCTCGTCCCTATTCCAAGCCCCGCCGTGTGCTAAGTGCTGGGATGAGGCTCTCAGACTGCTGTCAGAGCCCCAGCTGCAGCCCTGACCCCTCTGGAGGGCTTCATTTCCTCACCTGGGCCACAAGACTGTTTGGTGGTTCTTATTCAATGGGGTAGGAAGAGGTGACATCCCATATTTTTAACAGTACGGACTGGCATAGATACTAATCAGAATTAAGAGTGGGGCAGGCATTAACCCTTTTGGTGCTGGATTGTGGGGAGGTGCAGGGCTGGAAGAGGATCCAAAGTGGTTGTTTGTGATACAGAATACTTGGTACAGCAGTTCATACACCATCAGTCTGGAAGTATTTCAGTATTGAAACAACTGAAGCCGGGTACCATGGCGCACACCTGTAATCCCAGCGACTCAGAAGGCTGAGGCAGGAGGATTGCAAGATCGAGGCCAGCCTCAGCAATTTAGTGAGACCCTCAGCAACTTGATGAGATCCTGTCTCAAATAAAAAAATAAAAAATAAAAAGGGCTGGGAAGGTAGCTCAGTGGTAAAATGCCTCTGGCATTTAGAAAAATTAAACAATTGATATGGCTGCACTAGTTTGTGAATGTCAGCCTTAGTTGTGCATCAAGTGTCAAGATAAGTGTCTAGGTATGAATCCTAAATCTGTCACTCTAGCTAGGGAGCTTCAAACAAAGGACCTAACTACTTTCTCTGTAGGAAAGACTTGCACAAACCTCAAAACCATGTCGACACATTATCTTCTTTGTGCAGATGAGGAAGGTGAAGTAGAGGATAAATGAGTAGTCCAAGGTCACAGCACCTGGCAGGTGGTCTAACTAGGATTTGAAGCCATGTCATCTTACCTCTCATAAAATGATTTTAATGGCTCAAAATTTTTTTGAAGATTCGGTAGACTCACATATTGCTGGTATGTGGCAGAAAAACTCCATGAACAGTGACTGATAATACTCCCAAAGCCTACCCCTGCTACAAACTCCAGGTTCTCCCTGTGCGCAGCAGGTCTTATCGCATCTGAAGCACTTGGTGCACCCTGCTGTTGCCGTCTGGAATGTCTTCTTTTGCCCCTGTAGATCCGGAGAGCTCCTTTTCACCCTTCAAAGTACACCACAAACACAAGAACCTCTACGCTTCTTCCCAGTCCGAGCACTCCTCCGCCTCTCCCAGGAAGACTTTCCCAGTCCTCGTCCTTTCTCTCCTCTTTACCAAAAGATGCCCCCAGACATACAGACAGCACTTCTTGTTTCTCCTACTGCATTCCATAGTGGTGGAAGGCCATCCAGGCCACTTAGTGAAGAGGGTGGCAGCCTCCACTGCACCTCTTACATGACAAAGGCTGTGCTGAGCACTGGGGATATGATAGTGGAAAATACCTGTCTTCAAAGCCAAGTTCACTGCTAGGGACCTAAGAGAAGACTCACACTGAATCTTGGAAGAAGATGGAGCATGAGAGAAATGACATCATTGGCAGGGGAACTTCCTAAAGAAGGCAACTAGAAGCTGGGCACTGTGGTACAGTACACTTCTGTAATACCAGCTACTCAGGAGGCTGAGGCAAGAGAATGAAAAGTTCAAGGCCAGCCTTCCTAACTTAAGAGACCTTGTCTCAAAAGAAATTTTAAAAGGGTTGGGGATGCAGCTCAGTGGTAGAAAGTCTCTGGGTTCAATCCCCAGTAACACACACACAGACACCTGGATCTGTGTCTGTAAGGACAGGATTAATAATTGGCAGAGAAGAGTTCTTGTAATATTCTAGTCATAGAGGGAATTCTAATTTGGGAATTTTATTGTACGCCTGGATAAAATGGACAGAATTTAGCAAATAAAAACAGGATACCCAGTTAAATTTGAATTTCAGATAATTATTTAATATATGTATGTTTATGCACTATTTGGGATGTTCTTTGTCTCCATTTTTTGGGGGTACAGATGGGTGGGTTCTGGGGATTGAACCCAAATGTGCTCTGCCACTGAGCCCTTTTTTATTTTTATTTTTTTGACACAGGGTCTCTAAGTTGCCCACGCTGGCTATGAACTTGCAATCCTCCTGCCTCAGCCTCCGGAGTAGCTGAGATCATAGGCACCTGCGTACTTTTCTAAGATTCCTGTTTACCTGAAATTCAAATTCAAACGTTCTAATTCTACCTGGCAACCATACAACAGGGACAATCAGGATTTCCTGTGAGGTTACCAGAAGACAATGCCCACCATTCCAGCCCACCCCTCCCCAACCCACAACACACAAGGCCCCTTTCGGAGTATTCCAGACTCTGGAATACTAAGTACCTAAGTCCCACTCCTACAACAACTAGGGTGGTCAGACTGGCTCCCAAGATCTTAGAGGAGTGTGAATGAAGCTCCCTCATAACCGAAAAGGCAAAAGCGGTGACCTGGACCCGACAATGCCCTGACCCTATAACAACCAACTCCCAAAATGGCCCGCTTGCACACAGTAGGCACGCATGAGCACAAGGCTGAGTCAGGGACCCTGTACAGAACAATAAGGACCAGTCCCACAATGCCCTGCGGCAATGCTTCCCAGGATGCTTCGAGCCTGTAATGACCACCTTCAAGACGCCCTACACCGAGGCACTCCCGACTCCAGGACGCTCGGGGGAAGGCGCACGACCAAAGGGACCGGACCCCCACAAGGACTTAGGGCGGTCCTTCCCGGGATACACCAGGCCTGTAACGACTCCCACAATACTGTAAGGCGCAGTGCCGGCTTTCCCAGGATGCCCCAGGAGCGTGCGAAGCCGCGTCGGGGGAGGAAAGGAGTCTGGTCTCGCCCTCAGGTCATCTCGGCTCAAGACCGCTGCCGGCTCCTCGGTGACGGCTGCCGCCACTCCCATCATGCAGCGGGGCCGTAGCGCCCGCTTCCCGGCATGCCCCGCGCACCCCGACCCCGGACACTCACCGGGGCTGGCGGCCCCAGCTCGGGCTCGGCGGTGGCGGCTGCACGCCCGGGCTCTGCGCCTGCGTTGCAAGCGGAGTAGGAGGGAGAGCGAGGGGCGTGAGGAGCCTAGGGCGCTTGCGCAGGCAGATGGACCATTCCTGTCGCACTGTGGGAAGAGGGGCTATCTGAGTCGGGCCATGGAGGAAACCGGCGCACGGGTTGCCGTGCTTTGCCCCTCACTGCCGGCGTTTACTTGGTACAGTCCGTGGCCTGAAGGCTCGAGAAGCTACTGGGCCCGCGCGTGCGTGTGCGGAGCTGGAACGCGCTTTATGAAAATGGGATGCGCTGTGGGTGGAGGGCGACAACTCGGCCTGGATCGGACTGGAGGCTTCTCATTTACATAATCCTAGCGCGGGACAAAGGAAGGCCTCCCGCACTGGAAGGAGTGATTTGCATATTCCTGGGAGAGGCTGTACTCCCCAGCGCAGTGATTAGCATATGGGGGGGTTGCTTGAGAAAGGCGCATGCGCTTAAGGAACCACAGATTAGTGTGAAGTGGGCAAACCTTGTCATAGTTCACATCCGAAGGCAGTTCACAAGGGCCTTGATCCCTATCTTCACACCCCTCCCAAGGAGGGTAAGTATTTATTGATCTGTTATGTGTCAGACCGTGTGCTGGTAAACACTTTTTTTTGCAGTTAACAGCACAAATCTGGTCCGCATCTTCGTGGTGCCCTGGTCAACTGAAGATCTGCACATAATTAGACTACTACATAAAACGGTCAGATCTGGAATGGTTGGCGCATAGGAAACTGTGGGTGCTAGAAGAAGCGCCTGCCTCAGCCTTGGGTACTGGAAAGAATTCCAAAAGGTGGCGATTTTTGAGCCAAGTATGAATGGGAGCCAACTAGAATGGGTGTCTTTCTGGCAGAAGAAACATAAAGGGAAAAAGCCCAGAGGCCAAAAAAAAAAAAAGCATAGTTTGGGGAAGTGAAAGCAGCTTACTGTGCCTGGAACACAACTGGAGAGGGAAAAGACGCCTATGGGTGATTTCAAAGAGCTTAGACTTTATTGAGTATAAGAAGCTAATCACAACGTTCCAACCTTCCCAGAAGAAACTTTGTCACCTGGCAATTTAAAACTCTTCAATGGAATCCTGTTACACCTTTAAAAAAAAATCCAAACTCATTATCATGGCCTCAGGGTCTATCATGTGGTCCTGGCCCCATAGCTCTTTCAGATCTCACCTACCCTCCTTTTTATCCACTCCTATCTAGCTCCACTTGACTTCAAATACCCCAGTCTCTTTACCATCTCATGCCTTTGATCTTGCTGTTCCCTTTACCTGAAAATGCTTTTCCCTCTGATCTTTTAATAATTGTGCTTACTATTCCTATCTTGGCACACCTGTCAATCTGAAGTCAGAATTGGGGACAGGCAGTTAGTGTGAAAATGGGGGATCGGGTCAGATCGAGGAAATGGAGGCCATGAAAGCCATCTGCCTCTGGAAGTTGGAGATCGCCCTGGGAGAATGGAATGTCAAGGACCTGCAGAGCTCATTGGTTACCAAATTTACCTGCCTTTGTCAGGGACTACAGGCAAGGAGATGCTAATTAATGCCCCCTGGGCCCTCCCCCTGCCCATTGCTTCTCACCTTATGCAAAACCAGGCCTAATCACATAGGCAGGAAGGAAAGAGATAAGGGGGAAAGAACAGCAGAATAAAACCTATAAAAAGGACAAGATTTGCTCAATCAGATGGATTCCGCCTCGGGGTACCCTTCTTCCACCAGGGAGAAGTCTGCTTTTACTTTTCTCTACGCTCGCCTCAGCAGGCTTCTCTGGTGTTATACTTCAACACCTGAGGAAGCAGGACTCACTACCAGTAAACAACGGTATCAAATCTAAGAAGATTTCCCTGATTATAATAGCATCTTCCGATTAGGGCAAGGTTATGAATAAAGCAAGACGGGCGTTGAGTTGTTTGTTGAAACTGGAGCAAAGGGTGCACGGGACTTCATGGCCCTTTCGCTCTACTGCTGTATAATTGAAGTTTTCATAGTAACAAGCTAAAATGGTATTGCACATCCCCTTTCTCTACATATTTTTTAAATTTATTTTTGGTGTTACTGGGAATTGAGCCCAGGAGCACTCTAGCCCCTGATCCACATCCCCACCCTTTTTATTCTTTATTTTGAGACAGGGTCTCCCTTAGTTGCCAAACCCAGCCTAGAACTTGACCTTCTGCTCCAACCTCCTGAGTAGCTGTGTGTCATCATGCCCAGCTACATTTTTTCCTTAATGGTCCTCATGACAGTCTGACATTAATTCCTCACGAAATCTTCATGAGGGTAAAAACGGAGTCACCTTTTCACTTTAGGTGCTTAGTACCTAGAACAGGATCAAATTTCAGATTAGTGCTAAACTACCTGTAATACCTAGCATTTGCCTGTTTTATTCACCCTGGAGTCTGCAGAATTTGAGAAACACATTGTAAGAGGCAACATTTGGCACATTGTGAAAGGTTATTTTTGTTTTTAAGAGACAGGATCTCATGTTGCCCAAGCTGGCCTTGAACTCTTGGGCTCAGATGATCCTCCTACTTAGCTTCATAGGCACACACCCTGCTTTGTAAGAGGTTATATTGTCATCTAAAGTTCAAATAATACATCTAAAATTGAGACAAATGAATGAGATATCAGACTAAAGGGTTTTAACTTGAACTAGCAGTGATAGGGAGCTAAGGACAGGGACAGGATGAGATGCAAATCAAAGTTGCCCTGAAAACTAATGTCAGAGGGACAGACACACAGCCACCCCAAACACTTTGTTCTCTCCTCAGTTTAATGGTGGTTAGTGGGATTGCCAAACCCCCTCCCAGTTCCCCTTCCCGCCCCGTACAAAAATGTGTGTGTTTTTTAAAACAAGAAAAAGGGGCAAAAGCCAAGAGTGGGGGGAGGGGTGCAATCTGATATTTTCATACAGATTTTTGATTTTTTTAATATATTATATATAAAACCATAGAGACCACATATCCCCCCAAACTCCTTTCCCTCTCCCCGGGGGGCCTGGAGGAGAGATGGGGAAGGCCCCCCCAGGAGTGGGTGGAAAGACAAATATGGGTGGGACAGGTGTAGGGGAGGAGGTGGAGGGAAGGGGAGCCCAGGAACCTGGGGAAGGGAGATTGGAGATAAGGGTTGGGGCTGTCTCCCTCACTGCCCCCATCAGTTATGACACAAAGACACAGAATCCCTGTTTCCAAACCCTCCCCCCACCCTTCCTCCCACCGTGCAAACATGGCTTTGCAAAGAGGTGCCCAGAGCTCTGTGGAACTCTTACAATGGCTGGCGTGGGGTCTGGGACCCCCAAAGAAATCTGTGTTCCCCTTCCCTGCCCACCCCACTGTTCCCAGAATCTGACCCCCTCCCCACAGGACCTGGTTCTGTAGCCTGAGGGCCCTGGCCTTCCCCCAGTTATCTTCCCCCAACCCAATCCCTACTGCCCTCCCTGGACTTGGGGGATCTGGACCTTTGGCCCCTGCCCCAGAGGGACCCAGAATGCTGGGCCCTCACTTCTGGCCAGGCATCCAACACCCCCATCCCTGACCAAACGTCTGAGGTGTTAGTGGTGAGGGGGAGAAGCCCACCATCCCAGACTCTGATAAATGTCTTTGCTGGTTCCTTGCAGCTGGCAGTGGGGGGACCCCAGCCTAGGTCCAGGCCTGGGGTGGGGGTAGGGTCAGATGAAGAATTCTTCTTTCCTCTTGTGTCCATCGCTGCCATTGAGGAAGGCTTCTCTTGCTTCTCCCTGCTCATCCAAGCCACTGGCCTCGTGGGTCAGATAGGAGCCTGAGGGGTGACAGACCCCAGGGCAGCGGGACATATATGTGGGCCCAGAAGTTGTAAAGAAATATATGGAGAGAGGGAGACAAACATGAAAAGAGGGAGAAATGGAACATTCAGGACGGGGTAGACAGGGAATAGCAAACAGTGAAGAGCACAACAGTGGCAGAGAAGGAGGTAAAAGCAGAATTAGGAAGACTCCAAAAGTTCATGGAAAGATCCACCCTAGCCCTTTACTTGGTGGTATACCCTTGCTGTGCTCACAATGAATCCAGCAATCAGGAAGATAAGTTGTTTTATTCAAATCCCTGCCTTTAATTGGGCTTCTATATCACCCTTTTCAGAATCCTGGACCAAGACCCCTTTGGAATCTCGGCCTGATTTTGAATCAGGTCGAGGCCCCGCCCCCTTATACTGCCTCTAGGCCCGCCCTCTTCTGAATTAGAGCTCTAAGCTCCGCCCCTTTCCAAGTCCCACAACCAGCACACCCTTCCTTGAATCCAGGCCCCGCCCCCACTCACCCTTCTGTCGTACAGAGCACCAGACCATGCCCACTAGCACACATATGATCAGAAACACCAGTAGTGCCAGGATACCGCCCACAATGGCGTAAGGAACCGACGTCTGAGCCTCTACCACCGCACCAGGATCTGCCAGAGAGGGCGCAAGCCCAGGTCATCAGAGGATGATTCCATCACTGCCAAGCTCTTAAGCACACACCACTTCTAACCTCTCTCCTGATGTACCCTGTCCCTCAGAAATACTGCCACCTTGTAGTCCCTTCTCATGATTTCCCTCTTTCCAGATATCTCTTCCTCAAAGAATAGTTGTTGGTTTGTACAGTCTGATCCCAATTCCTGCCCTCCCTCCTTCCTCCTCCTCCATCCCCCAGAGGACAGAAACAGCACATCCCTTTTCTTTGCCTCAGTCCCGCTGAGGGCTCCCCAACCCCACCTGAGAATGTCCAAGGAACAGGTCTCTTCCCACCTTGTCTAAAATGTTCCAGGTATTTAAAGTGCTCAGATAGGGCTTAACCACTTCCAAAATCCCTGCTGCACAGTAAAAGTGCTAAACACATAACTTATTTTGTGGAAGGGGATATCCAGTTAGTTCATAAAATCTAAAAACTTAATGAGGTGGGGGCTGTTGTCTCCACTTTACCCAGAAGGAAAATAAGGCATAAAGTTATCTGCAACAGAATGCTGCAGAGCCAAATCTGAACCCATTCTGGCCCACAAATTGTAATAACTCTATGGGCTCCTTACCCACTAAGTCTTTGCTCAAGCCCCGCCCCTAAAGCCCCGCCCCTGCCCTGAGCCCCACCCCCAGGGGTGCAGCGGCCTGCCCTCACCATAGACTACCAGCACGTAGAGCGCCCTCGCGTGGCCGTGTTTGTTGGACGCCTCACACGTATAGGTGCCGTTATCTGCTGATACTAGGCCAGGCAACGTTAGAGTCTCCCCCAGCGCCTCAGCCCTCTCTGGGAGGGACTCATTCCCGCGGTTCCAGCGGATCTGGTTTGGCCTGGGCAGGGGTAAATTACAAGCAGAGTTAGGACTCCAGTGCCAGCACCCACGTCTGGCTTCTCAGACTTAACACCTCCAGTTAAGAGGCTCCTCACTAGCCCCTTCCTTTATGGAAAAGCAAGTCCCAAGTTCCATTGTCATCTTGCCCTTTCCTTTTGGGAAAACCAAGTCCTGGGTCCAGCTTTCAATGTCACCAGTGTCTCAGGAATTAGCCCTTCCAGTTCCTTGCATCTCGAGAACCCAGGAGCCTGGGACTCCACAGCCTTCTTCCTCAGGATCCAGGAGTAGGAGTCCCCAGGCCCTTTTCTCCTTCTGGACCCAGAAGTCTGGAACCCAGCTCCTGTTCACTAAGGCTGTTGGTTCCTGAGACTCAGGTGTCCGTGTTCCTGGCCCTCTTCTCAGGAAAGGAGTCTTGGGCTCTAGAGCTCACCTGGGGTTCCCCGTGACAGCACAGGTCAGCACCAATGTGTCTCCCTCCCTCACCACAGCCTGGGAGGCATGGATCCGGGCCGTGGGAGAATCTGAAGGCAGAAGGAAGAAGGAGGAGTGGTTTCCCCATCATGCTGGTTGGTGGCTGGTGTGGGACCCCCAGGACCCTGCCAGCTGAGCACTTACACTGCACGTCCAGCACGTACTGCGTCTGCTTGCTGTGCCCGGAGGGCAGCGCCTGGTTCTGTGCCTCGCAAATGACAATACCGCCATCGTCTTTGCGGTCCACACGGAACCGCACTGTGCTAGCCACGCTCCAGACCTTGCCATTTTCCTGGCCGCTGCTCACTCCTGCCACGCCACGCCGGGAGACACTGTCAGGCCAGGATTTCGGCTCTGCCCACCGCCCCCACCAATCATAAAAGGCCATTTGCCAAGCTCCGCCCCCACCCATAGGCCCCACCTCTTTCCCTCCAAACCCTTCCCAAACCAGGGGCTCCAGTACCTCTTCCCAAAGTCCCTTCCTCTCTCACTCCCACATTAATTCATTCGATAACTGCATATTGAAAGGCTAGCTGTCAGATCCTATGCACTTTTCTAAGGGCTCTGCCCACATAAAAACGAGCATCCTTCCTAAGCCCCGCCTTCTCTCAAGTCCCGCCCCTCACCAGCAACCTGCCTCAGGTACCTTTCAGCTCTTTGCGGTCCCGGTACCAGCGCAGGACTGCGGCAGGTCGCGACCGTGGAACTAAGCAGCTGAGCTCCACCTCACCGCCCTCCACGGCCTGCTCTCGGACCTCCACCACTGGATTCTCCGGGGCCACTGCCGCAGGGAGAAGGGGGTTAAGGGGGCAATGAAGTAGGCCCAGGGCAACCAGAGTGCGGCATCCCAGGGACCAAAGAGAGCTAGGGTACCAGGTGTCTAGGGTCAGATGCAAAGGCCAGCCGGTAAGGTCGGCCATATCAACGGAGCCAGATGTCCAGAGGTTAAAAACAACCGAGTCAGAAGGTCTCAGGATGAGAGAAGCAGAGGAGAGAGAGGAGGGCACGGGTCTGAGGAGGTGGAAGCCATTACCTAGTACAGTGAGCGTGGCAATCTGGTGGTGGGTATCCTCCGTGTACAGCTGGCAGAAGTAGCCCCCTTCATCTTCCAGGCGGGCATCTGAGAGTCGGATTCTCACCCGGCGCGGGGAGAACTCCTCAAGCTGGAAACGCTCGTCCTTCAGGGCTAGACGAGAGAGGAAGGAGTAAGCTCAAGGAGTTCTGGCCTCAAGCTTTTCACCTCCCTCCAGGTCCAGCCCTCTCCCTCTTCTCCAGCCATACCTATGAGTCTGAGGAGTCCATTTACTTATCCCCTTGGAGACCCAGGAATTACTCAGGCCTTCTTGCCTGCAGGGCCAGGAGTGCAGCCCCCCAGCGCTTTCCTCCCTCCAGACTCAGCTGTGTCTTCTTTGGGGATACAGGAGCCCAGGTCCCAGGACTCACCACGGGTGCCATTGAAGAAGAGGGTCTGCCGGGCTGGGTTCTGGATGACAACTATAGACCCATCATACTGGTGCAAACGGCAGGTGATCTCTGCCACCCCGCCCTCAGCCACTGTCACGTTCTCTGTCTGTACTTCTTGTCCAGAACCTAGACCAGGAGACAGAGAGGCAAGGACTCATTGAAAGCTGCAATTCAATCTCTTCTTTCTTCTTTCCTCTCCCATCCAACCCTCCAATCCTCCTTCAGTTCGTTACACCCACATTTCCTACCATCTAGAGTCTGGGATTGGGTGGAAAATCTGTTCTCTAGAGGAGCTGAGCAAGATCTAGTGTATATGCGCTAGTGTGGCAACATAGGACACACCAGGAACACAGAGGAAGGGGAGACTAGAACCGCCCAGGGAGATGGGTGGTCTTCTGTGAAGACTTCTTCTGGAAGAAAATGCCATTGAATCTGGATTTTAAAGAGTGAGCCAGTGTTCACAGGTGTTGGAGGCTGTTGCGTTCACCACAGCCATCTTTCACACTCGGGCACCAAGTGTAGCTTGTCTGCAAAGATGGCCATCGTATTTTTCCCATTCTCAGGTATGCCCTTTGCAAACTGACTTTGTTGTTCCTCCTATTAAGGAGGCATTTCACCTCCTTGAATCTGGGCAGGCCTGTGACTTGCATTGACAAGCAGAATTTGCTAGAAGTGATATTGTATAAACAACAGGCTCTGAAGAGGCCTTGTAACTTCCACTTGTGCCCTCTGTTGCCCGGAGCTGTTGGGCGAAGATGCCACAACTAGCCGTGTTTAGGGAAAGAGCCCACATGGCCAGAGAAGGTGAGCCAGCAGCCAGTACCAACCACCTTCTGTGTGCATGAGGCAACCCTGGATCATCCAGCCCAGCTGCAACACCAGGTGAGCAAAGCCACACAGATGAACCTAGTTGAGACCAAGAGAAGTCTGCTCGCCTAACCCAGCACAGATTGCTGACCCAGAGTCATGAACAGAAAGAGTGGTTGTTGTTTTGAGCCACTAAATTTTGGGTGGTCTATTCCACTGTAAAGTTAATGGATACATAACACACCTATGAAACTTTTCCCAGCATCCCTAGTACTTGGGTGGAACCATGTGACTGATTTCTGGCCAATGGGATGTAAGTGGAAGACAGAAACACTTCTTCCCACCTGACCCATCTCCCTCACAATCCTTCAGGCTCTCTGACTGGAGATGACTCTAGGGAGCTTAGAGGAACACAGAATGTTAAGGTAGAAGGAGCCCCAGTCCCTGACTGTCTTCCATGACCTTCCCATACAGGACTGTGACATGGCAAGAAATACACTTTTCTGTTAAGTTATTGAGATTTTTGGCCTGTTAGTTATAGCAGTTAACCCACCCTGAATAATCCATCAGAGGAGCAAGGTGTAGGGTGAGAAAGACGATGTTGGGTTGGGGGTGTGGCTTAGAGGTAGGGCACTTGCCTAGCACTGGGTTCGATTCCTAGTACTGAAGGTGGGGTGGGGGGAGGGAAAGTTTTCTAACACTATCAGAGGAAACAGCCTAGAGGGGAAAACAGAAAGCCAAGAATAATCAGCAGCAGCATCACCATCACTGTCCTATCCAAAATAAGAAAAACCACTACACCTACTGCATATTATTAGGTACTGCTGTGCTAGGCCCTGTGCTAAAGGTCATTTCCTACATAATTTCCATTTAATCTTCACGATACCTGTCTAAGTTATGCATTATTTTCAATCCCCATTCTTCCCCATTTCTATTTTTAATAATTAATTAATTAATGCTAGGAATTGAACACAGGGTCTCAAGGCCTAGTTCCAATTTTATAAGTAAGAAAATTGGCCCAGAGAGATGACATGACTTGGCCACAGTCACAGCCAGAGTGTCAGAGCCAGGATCTGCACCTAGTCTCTCTGATTCCATATCCAGCATATATATCCACTCCTGGCTGTCTGGGTGAAGTACGGCACTGGCCATGGGCGTGGGATATGCTTCTGATGGGTTGCAAATGATAAGTCTTTTATCCTAAAGGTCAGTGGAGGTTTTGAAGCAGGAAAATGATCATATTTGGTTGTCTTTAAAGGCTGAATAACTATCCATGTCTTTTACATTGTGTTTCACGGTTTCATTCATTCAATGAGTATTTACCGAGCAACTAGTAGGTTTCAGGGACTGGATACCCAGAGATGAGTCAAATGAGGCCCCTACCCTGGAAAGCCTTTAAGGTTTATGGGGAAGTAGACACAAATCAATGAAATATCCCATCAAAAGTGTGATATTTCCTGTTAAGAGGATAGGTAACCTAATTTGGGGGTCAAGCGGTAGAAAAGATGAATTCTACAGACAAGAGACTGCTTGCTTCCTGTCCAAACATCCATTTTTTTCCCATTTTGTCCAGTAAGAGAACCCTGATTATATTTTATGGTCCAGCAGAAAGTGTTATTTCTGTCTCCCTTACAGCTAGGTGAAGAAGGGGACAAATTCTTTTTCTACTGGGTCACTGTCATGCCACCTGGAACTAGGATGTGAGGCATAGAATTCTGGTAGCCATCTTGTGCCATGAGGATAAGGGCAATAGGACTGATGGAACCAATAGCCAAAAGATGTCTGGGCCTCTGGTGTAGAGCTGCTGCAAGAGCCCTGGACTCTGACTTCTGGACTTTTTAATGTTTAAGGATAATAGTTCTAGACCACTATTTTGTTGGGTATTTGGTTCAGTATTTTTTTGTTGTTGTTCTTTTCTTTTTTTGCTAAGCCACTATTTGAGGCTTATCTAGCAACCTAGCACCTCCTGGAACATCAAACTTGACATATCCAATCCTTGCCCCAAATATTTTCCTCCCCAAGTTTTTACAACCTCAATAAATGTGACAACCATCCACCCAGTTGCTCAGGTCAAAAATCTAGAAATTATCCATATTCTCTTCCTTTTCTGCACCCCCAACACTCTCTTTCCATCAGCAATATGTCCCTTTTGCCCTAAAACATCCAAATCTATTCACCTCTATCTACCTCTCCTGCCCTCCTCCTCCTTCAACATCATTTCTCACCAGGACCCGTCAAGAGCCTACTCAGGGGTCCCTCTGCCCTGTGCCTGCCTCCTTCCAGGCCATGTTCCACACAGCAGCCAAGTGAACTTCTCAAAAAGTCAGATCAAGTCGCCTCTCTGCTTAAAGCCCTTCAGGGGACTAGGGAATGTAGCTCTTGGTAAAGTCTTTGCCTAGCTTGCACAAGATCCTGGGTTCAATCCCCAGCACCACAACCACCAAACAAACAGAAAATCCTCTGAGGGTGGGTGCGGTGGCACACAGCTGTGATCCCAGCAACTCAGGAGGCTGAAGCAGGAGGACCACAAATCCAAGGGCAGCCTCAGCAACTCAGCGAGGCCCTAAGCAACTCAGTGAGGCCTTAAGCAACTCAGGGAGACCCTGTCTCTAAATGACAAAAAAAAAAGTTAAAAAGGGCTGGGAATGTGGCTCAGAAGATGAGCACCCCTGGGTTCAATCCCTGGTACCCAAAACAAAAGCAAACCCTCTGAGGGCTGCCCATTACACTTAGGATAAAATCAAAACCCCTCCCTGGCCCTTCAAGGTGCTATGTGGCCCCTGTCTCAACTCAGTGGCCTCCATGTCCCTCGAACGTGCTGCCCTTGCTCCCACTCCCAGGCCTTGGCACTGCACTTCCTCTACCTGGAATGTTCCTTCCCGCCCTCTGTCCCAGGCTGTCACCTCTGCAGAGCAGCCTTCCTCACTCCTGTCCCTTCACTTTCAGAACACTTTCTAGTTCCTCCCTGTGGGTTTGTATCTTCCAGGTTAATGTCACTGAGTGACCTGCTCACTGGTGTACTGTCTGTCCCCCATCGCTACAGACTCCACGAAGGCAGCAGAGTGATCCACTGGGTTTACTGTGACACCTAGAGCAGGCCTGACACTTGGTAAGTATCTGGGGAGCTTGCTGAAAGAGTGGCCTGTGTCTGACGGGATCCCATTTCAGCCCCACAGCGCCTTCAGGACGACATTAGTCTCATCTTAAACACCGGGTTGACCTCAGCGCCACCATTTGCCATCTGTGTGACCTTGAGCAAGTGTGCTAACCTTTTGGAGTCTGGATCACCCCCTCTGTAAAATGAAAACGATGCCAGTGCCTGTCTCGTAGGGATTAGCTGGGTGCCTGAAGCTCCGGGAGTCCTCCTGGAGCACCCCCTGCATGTGAAAACTGGCCTGCAAGTTCTAGAAGTATCTAGAAGCTTCTGCATGGGTCCTGGACCTCAGGGCTAGTATAATGCTAGCCCCTCCATTCTACAGATGTGGAGAATGAGGCTCAGGGGGGTCCCAGGCAAGTCAGTGACAAAACTCACCATCTCCTGGGAGCCACTGGGACCTCTGGATCTGCCCCCCCAAAATCTATCCACTGTTCTGTGCTTGAGGGTGCACATGGGGTGAGGGTGGGGGGCTTTTGTTTTATTCCCTCCCCGTCCTGAGGAGTCAGTAACCAACAGTGTCTGTGCTTGGAATATTAATGTCCCCGGAGCTTTTGTTTTTGGGGCTGGGGGGGTGGTGGGGGCGGGACTTTCTGGTCACAGAGGGGCTGAGCTTTTGGGACTGGGGCACTGGCCCTTTAAACTGTGTTGACAGCCAGGAGTCGTCATGGGGATGTTGCCTGGAAAAAGGGACAGGGGAGGGTTTGGGAAAGAGTGGCTGAGCAGGTGATGGGTAGGGAACCAGGAATCCGGCATCCTCTGTCCTTCGACCCAGAATCCAGCTCCCAGCCCCTCCTTTCTCAGGACCAGGGAGTCCAGATTCCTAGCCCTTCCTCCAGCAGGTCCCAGGAGTCTGCCCCCCTCTTCTTCCCTTAGGCCCAGAAATCTAGCTCCCACCCTCCTCCTCTCCTGGGCTCCAGCAGTCCAGGTCTCAGCCCCTCCTCCTTCAGCACCCAGGAGTCTGAGCCCCCAGCCTTCTCCCGCCTCAAAATCAGAAGTCTGAGCTTCCAACCCCTCCTCCCTCTGGACCCAGGAGCCAGGGGTCCAGAGTACACAGCTGGTGGATGTTTCCACGGAGAATAAGCGAGGTGGGGGGAGCACTTCCTGGGTCCTGAGTCAGCGAATACCCAAGGGAGTCTCAAGGTCACAGTTCTGGGAAGGTCACTGCCACCCTCTCTGTATCCGCTCCCCAGGGGGCTCCTGGCATCTTGCCTCCTTCCTCCTTCCTCCCCTAGGGAGGTGGTACATCCCTGCGTCCTGATTGAACCCCCCCAGCCCCCCATCAATGGCGGAGTCCGAACATCCTTGCACAAAGCATCAATTCTTCCCCAGCTCAGCCTTGTAAAGGCGCCTGTATTCGCAGGACCTAGGCATCAGGGTCCCAGCCCCTCCTCCTTTGGAAACCTGGAGTGGGCCCCCCACCCAGTCCTTTCTTCTCTCAGGACTCAGGAGTCCGTACCCTTCCACCCTTGAGACCTAGAAGTATGGACTCCCAGCCCTTTCCTCCTTCAGCACCAGGAGTGCGGACCCTAGTCCTCCTCCCTCAAACCCTGGGGTCCAGGCTCCAGTCCTCCTCCTTCAGACTCCGGAGTCTGAACCCCTGGCCCCTCCCTCAGACCCATGGGTCTAAACCCTAGCCCCTCCTCCGTCAGACCCAGGGGTCCGGGACCCAGCTCTGTTCCCTCAGACCAAGGGATCCCAGGACCCACCCTTCTCCGTCAGGCCCAGAGGTCCAGGTCCCCAGCCCCTCCTTTCCTGGAAACTTTCGATTCCAAGTCCACAGCCCTCAACCTCCAGAATCACAGTCCTGCCTTCCTCAGTTCTTTGTCTCCCTCCTCTCTGGGGACCCAAGCATCAGGTGGGGGCGTAGGGGTGAGTCAGCAGCCTCACACACAAAGTCTTCCCTGTGGCCCCCGCGTTCCAGGGATATTCGGGACTCCCTAGATTCCAGGCCTCACGCCCAGAAAGGAGGCGGGAGTCCTCTGGAGGCTCACCCTGGGCATGGGGTTGAGGGGTAAATTCCCGCTCCTGGAAGGGTACAAGCCCACACTGAGCACCCCCTGTCTGATCCTCCACCCTGAGTGCCCTCTGTTCACTCCCTTCCCAGAGCAGCACAGGCTCTGCCCCTGTCCCCTTGTCCCACTGGGTGTATGCAGAAGAGCCTGGGTGCCTGGTTCTCATGGGCCTGGGGTCTGTATGAGCTAAAACCAAGGGTGCTTGGGTCCGGGTGCCACAAGCCATTGGATGCTGGCGGGTCTAGCTGTCTCCAACCCCCCCCACCAAGCCAGAGAAAGAAAGCTGCCTTTGTGTTCCCCAAGACGGGGACAGGCCAGGCTCGCACGACATTAACCCACCCCTGGGCCCAAGCCCTGCTCTGTCTAAGGTCTTTAAATCCATGGTGGAACCTGACCCCCATCCCCAGGCTGGGGACTCAAGCATCCAGCTCAGGGGTGGGTGGGGGTCAGTGATAGAAATCTCCTAGGACCTGTTCTTTGGGGTGACTCACAATGAGGAAGGATCCCCCTGTTTTCAGAATCACTGGTCAGAACTTTAGCAGGGAAAAGTGAGTCACCCTGGGAGGGAAACATTATTCGGGATCACAAGCTCCCCCTCCACAGGCTCCCCAACTCCTAACAGCCTCTTTATTCTTTCTTGGTATCTGCATATCTGGTTGCTTCTTTCTGTTCTGCCCAGTTTCTGGCCTGTGGCTCTGTTTCTCCCTGTGTGCATCTCTGGGCAGGCGATTCATCTCTTTCTCACTTCCTCTCTCCTGCCCATCTTAGACCCTTTTGCCATGAATCTCACCACCTTCTTCTGGTATTCTCAGCAGATAAATAAGCCAGGAAAGAGCAAATACATTTTTGAAAGGGCACAGACAGACTTCATCTCCCATTCCCACTCCTGCTGGTTAAGTAAGGTGAGAGAGGAAAGAGGAGATGAAGGGGGAAATGCGGAAACCACCCATGCCTTCTAAAATTTGGTGGCCAAGACCATTCAGAAATATCGGATGAAAAGGAAAGCACGCAGGGCCCTCAGAGGCCAGTGCCCCAGCTCCAGATTCCAGGCTCTACCAAAGGGGAAAGTGAGGCTCGGAGAAGGACAGAGACTGACAAAACTATACCAGTGAGGACTGGGCGAGGCTGGGACACAGCTCCTTAGCTCCTAGCCTGGAGTTCTTCCCATGATACCAAGCTTGCTCTCCACTTGTAAAGCCCTGCACCATGTAATTTAGAGGACATTTACAGAGAGGATTAGGCAGGAAGCAGTGATCTTAATATCAAACCAAGGACAAGGCTTAGTTATTTCCCAGAAGTGCTGGAGGTGTTGGAGAAAGCAATCTTGAATGGGGGAGGTGGTCAACTGAGGCTACATTTTGATTCAGAGAATCCCAAATCCCATGATTCCAAATGGTCAAGATGCTACATGGCAGAGAGATCAAGATCCAAGAACTCAACAGGTCAAGGTCTCAGAATTTTTAAGATGTCAAGATTATGGAATGCTAACAACATTAAGGTTCTAGAACTCGAAAGGTGTCAAGGTTCTAAAGACTTCTGGATTCTAGAATCCTAAAGATGTCAACATTCTAAATAGGAACACTCTTTTATTTCCTGGATTCAATGGTTCCAGGAGCCTATGAAACTGGTTTTCAGCCTAAAAAAAAAAAAAAATAAAGAAAATTAAAAATTGATGGAAATGCAGCTAAAGTACCAAAGCTGTCATGTGGGAAATTGGGGCATGTCTGCTGCAAAGAAAGGAGATACTGACAAAAGTTAAGAAGCAACCACAGAAGACTACGGAAGAAAGGCAGAGCATGGGAAATCCGCTTCACCCACACTTGTCCAGAGGCAAGGGAGGCTCTGCCCGAAACCTTGGATGGAGGAAGGTGTCACTGCACTCAACTTGCTGGAAGCCCCTTCACATCCAAGCAAGGCATTATTCCCTTTCAGGTCACTGAGTTCAACATCCTCACTTTACAGAAAAGGCAACTGAAGCCGGGAGTGGGGGCGGTATTTGTGGCAAAGGCAAGAGCCAGAACTTAAATGCCGGTCCCCAGCCCGGTGCCACCTGGTTATAATTCCTCTCCCAAATCCCTATAGAACACCAAGCCTTCCAGCTTTGCCCAGCCACCATCCAATCATCTGTTTCTCCCCAAAGTGGCTCAACCTGCTGGGGAGCGGGGTAAACCCATAGTAGGTTTGAGACATACACAGTATGAGAGTGTGAGTGTCTTTGGGTGACATTTCCTGACCTTGTTCCCAGGCTCAGGGTGACCCTATCTTGAGGGTCTTTCTCTGGCTTCCCACAGTGTGTGATAAGGATGTGTGGATGGCTCCCTGGATATCCTGGAGCCGGCTCTGTAAGTCATGGCCTGGGTATGTGAATGGGTGGGATGGTTTGGGGAGGCATTTGCTGAATCCACGTGTCTGCCCACATGCCAAGGTTCTCCATTCCCCCTTGCCTACACGCACACACACACACACACACACACACACACACACGGACATTTCCCCCTCAGGGCTCTTGAGGCTGCCCTGTTTGACTCAATTCCTCTCCAGGGCACAGAGGGATCAGAGATGCAGGAATGAAGGATGGGGATGGAGGATCCTGGGATGGACGTTTTAATGGGAAGAGAGAGGAGGCAGAGGCAGGGGACAGGTAGACAGTGGGACAGACAGAAGGAGGGAGATGGGGGGGCTAGAGAAATGGGTGACAAAATGATAGGGGACAGAGAGACAAGAGGATGGGGCAGATGAGGGACAGAGAAAAAGGGACGGAGGAGAAACAGGGTGACAGCAAGACAGGGACAGAGATGGAAAATGGGAGCAGAGAGGGAGGGCAGAGGAAATAGGGGAAGAGACCAGGGTGAACAGGGAGGATGGGGAGGGGGCAGACTGACCTAGGAAAAAGGGACAGAGACCAGGGGACAAAGGTGGGGGACAAAGGCAGGATGGAGGGATGGGGAACCCCGGAGGCAAGGAGAAAGGGAAACAGACAGGAGAGACAGGACTTCAAGACTGAGGGACAGAGGACAAGGATAGGGATACAAGGAGAGAGAGGGGGGATCCAGAGGGATCCAGAGAGGGGCCGACAGAGGGACGCGAGACTGACAGAAGGGCAGCGGGACCGGCCGGGAGAAGGCGGGCTTGTTGGGAGGGGGGTCTCGGGCCCTTTGTCCCCGCGGGGATCGGGGCCTGTGCGGGGTGGGGGGGGCTGCGGCAAGGAGGCCGGGGCCCGCGCCCCCTCCCCCGCCCGCGGCTCCCGGCTCCCGGCCCGCGCTGCGCTTTGTCCCGGGGAGGGGGCCCGGCCTGGCCCCGAGCGCATTGTTCGGCCTCTGCGGCCCCGCGGCGACCGGGCTATCACCGCGGCGCGCCCCCCCGCCCCAGCCCTGCCGGCCGACCCCGGCCCCCGACCCTACCTGGCCCCGCCGCGGCCACCCACAGCAGCAGCAGCGGCCACTGGAAGCGCCGGGCCCGGCCCATGGTGCCGCCGCCGCCGCCGCCGCCGCTCGCTCCGGGCCCGGCACCTGCACCGCCCGCGCCGCCCGCCCCGCCCCCCGCGCCCCGCCCCCTGCCCGCCCGGGGGCGGGGCGCCGAGGCCGGGGCGGGGCCGGGGCCCAGAGGGGAGGGAGAGGGAGGGGGGGCCGGAGAAGAGGCCGAGACAATGGGGGGTGAGGGCAGAGAGCGCGGGGGGCGAGCGCCCCGAGACCCGGAGGGGAGCTGGGCGGGAGCGCGTAGGGGGGACGCGAGAGCGCGACAGCGTGGCGGGGGCAGGTGAGGGAGGCGGGTGAAGGCTAGAGGTCCTGGGGACCGTGTGAAGGTGCAAAGGTGATGTGAGTGAGGGTGGGGACATCGTGTCTGCGAGGGAGGCCGAGTGCTGTACTAAAGGTGTGCTCGGGAGGGCGCTGTGCAGGGGTGTGCGAAGGGGCGGGAAGGGGTTGCGTGAGGGTGGGAGGCTTGGGGTGCCGGTGCGTGAGAGGGGAGAGGGGTGTGCGTGGGTGTGAGCACTGCGGGAGGGAAGTGATGCGGAAAAGGTGAGTTCCAGAGGTGTCCTGCGGGCAGGTGAGGGTGAAGGTGAAGGCGTCTAGTCTGCTGGAGGCTGGCGGACTGCAGGGGTCTGAGCAGCACAAGGATCTCCCAAGGCGGAACTGGCTCAGGCAGCGGGTGGGTCGGTCCTGACCCCGAAACCTCGTGTTTCCGCCCAGTTCCCCGGGTAGGCCCCCTGAAAGCGAACCCACTGGAAAGAAGCCTGAATCCTCAGCCCCAGGGAGGGGGAGGCTCCTGTGGACACCTCCCAGGCCCTGGCGTCCCGGCTTCCCACCCTTGTCCACCTCCTTCCTGCCCAGTCTCTTCTTGTTCTCTCTGCCCTTCCCGTTTCTCCCCGCATCCTTGATTGAGATCGACTCCTTTATGCAGATTTCGGTCTCTTCCTCTCCTGGGAGTGGGTTTCTCTGAACACACTTCCGTGGGAACCTGATGACCTGGTGCAGGATTGTCACGGGCTCAGGAAGAGTGAGAAACCATGGAAAATAGGATGCCTTAACCTCTCGCATGCCTGACTGACCGTCTGGTAAACTGAGGTCCAAATATGCCAGTTCTGAAAATTCTTGCTCTTTCTTTATCTCCATCATTTCTAAAAAAATAAAATTCTACATCTAGGCCGACGAGAGTTAGCTCCCTAAACTCTTTCTGTCCAGTTTTGGGCTCTGAGCATCCTCTCCATCCTCAGTACCACAGCTCTTTTTCAGTTCCCCTTTACCAACTTCTGTGGACTGACGAAGAGGTCCTCGGGCTGAGTAATCTCTAATCCTTCTTTCTGGGCTTCCATTCTGTGACTTGGGTCAGGTGGAAGAGAAGTGTTTGAACTGCATCTGGGACACTGATTCAGGGATATACTAACTAGTCCACTTTCTGTTGCAAATAGCACAATGCTACAGACCGGTGAGTTATAAAGAGAGGAGGTTTATTTTGGCAAGGTCAAGGGACTGCATCTGCTGATGGCTCTTGCTCTCAGAGTCCCCATGTGGCACAAGGGAGTGCACATGTCTCTTCTGTTCTCTCCCCCTCTTCTTATAAAACCACCAGGATTCAGTCATGGGGATTCCACCCTGATGATTTTTATCTAATCCTAATCACCCCCAAAGTCCCCACCTCTAAATTAATTGGATTAAATTTCCACCCTCTTAATACTTCACGATGGGGGTTAAATTTCAACACAGGAAGGTTCGAGAGATGCTCAAGCTATATTCAAACCAATGACCAGGGGTGGCTCGGAGTTGCCTTTTCTCACTAGAATAAATAGGCACCTCTCAAGGCTCTTACAGACCCTGCTTGACCCCGCTGTGGGGCATGCTGGGAAATACTGGTTTGGTTCTTACCTGTCATCTTTGGGTCCCATCATTTCTCCCATCTGAGGACACCAGGAGAGTGGTAGTCTTGTCCCTATCCTAACTCAGGGTAACTTTGTTAGGATTTTGGCACTGGTCCACATGACTGAAAGTCCCGGATATGACTGGCTTCCCATGATCTGGTCTTCTGTCTGTCCTGAGGGTGGATGGCTTTCCTCAAATTGCAATATGACCGGCCAACACCCCAGGGGCCAGATTCACAGAGGCAGGGAAGAGATAAAGACAAATAAATAAAGGAAAAGAGCTAGACATAGGGAAATAAGATGGGAAGAAAAGGGTGAGAGAAGAAATTGACTGAGAAACTCCCTTAGCAGCTCTTCATGGTGGCACAGAACAGTAATCCCAGCGGCTCAGGAGGCTGAGGTAGGAGGATCACCAAGTTCAAAGCCAGCCTCAGCAACTTATGCCCTAAGCAACTTGCCAAGACCCTGTCTCAAAAAGAAAGGAAGGAAGGGAAGAAAGAAAAAAGAAAAGAAAAGAGCTGGGGATGTAGCTCAGTGGTAAAGTGTACCTCAGGTTCAAACCCCAGTATCAAAACAACCAACAAACAAAAACAACAAACCTCCCTCAGCACAGTGGGGAACTTTGAGTCCCTGACTAAAACTTCCTGAAGCCCTGAAAACCAAAAACTTATACCCTAAAAGCCCCTGACTCACTTTCATTGGCCCAGATAATTCCCCTTACCTGATACCTATGGCCAAGGGCATAGGATTATGCATGAACCCTAGATTCTGCCTCCCAGTTAGAAGAAATCCACTTCCTTCTTTTTTTTTTTTTTTTTTTTTTGTTTTTTTCTTTCAGTTTGGGACTGAATCCAGGGGCACTCTACCACTGAACCACACCCCAGCCCTTTTATTTTGAGATAGGGCCTCACTAAGTTGCCCAGGCTGGCCTCAAACTTGGGGTCCAACTGCCTCAGCGTCCACAGTCAATGGGATTATAGATGTGCACCACCACGCCCAGCCGAAATCAGCTTTCTCCTCGCAGAAATGGATATTGGGGAAACAACTACTGTACCACGGCACAGGGGAGGGAATGGATTCTATGTGTGAATTAGTCATTCTTGAGTTTTCAGGTCATATATATGCAGACTTTCAATAGTTGTCTTTCAGGTGCCATCGTCCCTCCGCCCCACTTCGCTCCTTCTTAAGAGAACACTGTTTTTGTCCAGACATCCACCCTGTACCCTTCTTCAGGTGATAAGGAGGAACCCACGAGTAGATTCTGAGTATTCTTTTCTGAATAATGTTTTGTTCCATTCTTCCTTCTGGGGATTACTTTGGGCATGGGCATATGAAGCAGGTCAAGCAAATGAAACACAAAGCTAAGTCTGCCTGGAAGTTTGAAAGTAAGTTGTTTTTGTTTTTTTTTAAAGAGAGAGAACCAGAGGGCTAGGGCTGTAGCTCAATGGTAGAGCGCTTGCCTAGCATGTGTGAGGCACTGGGTTTGATCCTCAGCACCACATTAAAAATAAATAAACAAATAAAATAAAGATATATATCTCCAACCTAGAATTTTGTAGGTAGCAAAACTGAGAGAGAGAGAGAGATTCAGGAAGAAATGGCTCTATCGTGATTGCCTCTGAACATGGGTGTTGTATCTGCAGCTGAAGCAGCCATCTTGAACACAAGCCTAAATGTGTCATTTAGGCCATGGTAGAACCATTGAATTAGTCAACCCAGGAACTGCCTGCCCTACCTCATAATCTTTTATTATGAGAGATAATCAATTTCCTCCTTGTTTCTACCTTTTTCAGTTGGGTACCCTGTTACATGGCTGCCATATTGGCGGTGACTCACATAGACTACACTGAGGTGGATCTACTTGCCCATTAAAGCATTAAATGATAGAAACTTTTGTCTTCAGTCCCCACCCCCGCCCCACCCTTCCTTGTGGTAGGATCTCTCTTACACGTTCTTTTTTCCCAGCTATAGTTGACTGGGTGGCATACCATGGGAATGGCAGGAGCAGTGGATTCTTGTGTTTGACCTGAACAACTGCATATGATGTTTTCCCTGGTCCTAGTAGAGGGGGCTATGGGCAGAGCCGTGAACCAAACTGGACACAGTCAGTCTTTCAGCTAAAACTTTAGAATCGAGACTCAAGCAGTCCTCCGTACTTAACATTTCAGTGGGCATATTTGTCTAGTATGCGTGAAGTAGAAGAGGTAATCTGTACAGAGACAGAAAAATAAAAATAAAATGGAAGCCCAGGAGGTAAGAGAGAGAGAGAGAGAGAGAGAGAGAGAGAGAGAGAGAGAGAGAGAGAGAAAGAGAGAGAGAGAGAAGAGATTCTGATTCTGAAAGAGGGAGACGATTTTGATTTCACGTAACCTTTCAATTTTGTAACCTTTCAATTTTGTTTCCTGTCCTGGATGAGACCTAGGTCTTGCGTGGATTCTAAACTTCCAATAATGTTGTTTGTGCTTAAATCAGCATAAACACATTTTACTTCTTGCAACCAAAGATCCTTGAACAAAAACTCAGAGGTCAGTAATTCAGGCCTTTTTTTTTTTTTTTTCTCCTCCCAGTACTAGGGATCAAACCCAGGGTTTTATGCATGATGGACAGGTGCTCTATTACTGAGCTATATCCCCAGCTCTCTTTTTTAAGATTTTATTTTGAAATAGGTTGCTCAGGCTGGCCTTGAACTTTTGATTGATCTTCTCTCAATCTCCCAAGAAACTTGGATCTCAGGCAGGCATGCACCATCACACCTGCAAATTACAAGGTCTTGATCAGAGAAATATGGTATAGTACTTAAGAGAAAATTGTCCCTTCCCTCAATGTCTGCTGGAAGGCATTATGGGACATGTATTTCTATTCTCTGATCCACACCGAAGGTGTCATGAGAGATGTATCCCTAGTTTCAATATCTGTTGTAGGATATTGATATGGGTAAGATGAAATTATCTTCAGTTTTATATATGGAGTATCTCTGAAAATGTCACCCTCTCTCTCTGCTGTAGAGCATTGTTATGGTTTGAATAAAAGGTGTCCCCCCCAAAGCTCAGGAGACAATGTAGCAATGATGAGGGGTGAAATGATTTGCTTATGAGGGCTGCAACCTCAGCAGTGGAATCATCCATTTGATGGGTTACTATCTGGAAGATACTACCCTACTGGTTAACTGCAGGCAGGTAGGGTGTGGCTGGTGAAAGTAGGTCATTGGGGTTTATGTTTCGTCCCTGGCATCTCCTCCTCTTCTCTCTCTCTGCTTCCTGGTTGCCATGAGTTGACAGCTTTCGCTGTCATGCCCTTCTTCTATGATGTTCTGTCTCCTCTCAGTCCCAGAGCAATGGAGTCAGCCAACCATGGGCTTAACCTCTGAAACCATGAGCCAAAATATACATTTCCTCCTCTAAATTGTTTTTGTCGGGTATTTGAGTCACGGTGACCAAAGCTGACTAACACAAGCACCATGAAAAATAAAATCCTGGCTCAGTTTTTGTTGGAAGACATCATCAAAGATGTAGTCTTTCCTTCCTTCCCTTCTTCTTCATCTGTCCTGTTCCAGATATAGTCTGGGCACTAGGAATATGGTAGTGCATAAATAAAAGTCTTTGTCCACCGTGACAGTTTTAACAGGGAGAGTTAGCAAACAACAAACCCAAATATGACTGTCCCCATTAGCCATTGCTAACTCACCCAAACCCACCAAAACTTAGTGGTATAAAACTAAAACCTTTGTATTCTATGATTCTGTGGGTCAGGAATTTGGGCAGGATGGGTTGGTGTATGTCTAGCTGCCAACATGGTCTGACTTGAATAGCTGGAGATGGATGGGATGCTCATCTGGGGTCTTGTATTTGAGGCCTTGGTTTTGGCTGTTGGTTGGTGTTGAGGATGTTGAATTGTGGCCTCCTCAGATATATATTGGGGTTCTAACCTGTGTAATGATGTATCTGACTTTATTTGAAAATAGTCTTGGCCAATATGACTAAGGCAGTGATTAAATTGATCAATATTGGACGAGGGTAGTCCTAAATCCAATGATGGATTTTCTTTTAAAGAGAGATAGAGTGGGCTCAGTGATGCATGCCGATAATCCTAGCTATTCCCAAGGCCGAAGCAGGAGGATCACAAGTTCAAGGCTAGCCTTGGCAATTCAGAGCCTGTTTCAGATTTTAAAAATAAAATTAAAAAAGGGCTGAGGATTTACCTAGGTGGTAAAGTGCCCGTGAATTGGCATGGCTCTGCCGATACCTTGGTCTTGTGTTGCTAGCATCAGAACTTGGAGAGAAGTTTCTGTCATTTTAAGCCAACACCAAGTTTGTAAGTGTGTAGCCATGTGTTACAAAGCTCTGGGACACCGATACAGCTAGGGTTCCTGGTTCTTCTCCATATTGTATCTGTGGGGCTGCTTGTCCACAGCCTGACCTCTAATTTCAGAAGCCTGCAGACCCTGTCCCCCAACCCTACGAACCCAGCATTCATCCTCCCAGAGACAGATGTTAAAGAGAACAGACCTAGCTTGGTACACTATTAAAAAATTTATTTACATACAAAATAAATAATATGAATATTAATTGAAATAACAATAATAGTAGCAAAAATATTAATAAAACCAAGGGCTCTCCTGCACCTGTAGTTTTCCCCAACTTTTCTCCCATAGTTCTCAGGAAAAGTTAGTGAGATGTCTTCTGAGCTGGGAAAGCCAAGGCCAGGCCCGGAGAGGACAGCACACTGGCACCCAAGTCTGCAGGGACGGGAGCTGAGGTAAGGGAATAGCGCCACCCCGGGTCCAGCCAGGGTAGGGGCTTGGGGTTCAGGTCCAGAGAAGAACACCTCCCCATAGCCTCATGGTCACCAGCAGAGTGATGGTAAGGCTGAGGTGGGCAGGGCCAGGCTGGTGGGGGGCACCACCACTGCGGTACTGGCCATCTTGGACTGGGTGGTTACAGCCACTGTTGGAACAGCAGGAGACATTGAGATGGGTCAGGCTGAAGGCGTCCGCCACGTGGGAGCCCTGGCACCAGGAGGCAGTCGCACAGCCTCTTACGGTGTAGCTCTGACTCTCCAGCCCTGAGGAAAGAGAAGACTGAGTGAGACTCCCAGCTCTCCCCCTGGGCCTGGAATTCCCAAGTGGGTGACGTAGGATCTTGCAGCGGGTGCCATATCCACCGCCACCTGGGGAAAGCAGTAATTCTCAAAGTATGGCCCAGGGACCCCCGGTGGTTCCTCAGGACCATTCCAGGAGTCTGTGAAGTCAAAATTATTCTCAAAATATGGGACTGGGGTTGTGGCTCAGTGGCAGAGCACTTGCCTTGCATGTGTGAGGCACAGGGTTCTCTCCTCAGCACCACAAAAAATAAATAAAATAAAGGTAATGTGTTCATCTACAACTAAAACAAATTTTTAAAAAATTATTCTCAAAACGGTGCTATATTTGGCTTTTTAAATCTCAAGTACACAGTGGGGTTTTCCAGAAACTCCAGGACACATGATGTTGCAAGAAACTGATGTAGAAGCAGAAATGAGAATACGTGTGTCTTCTATTAAGCCAGACCTCAAAGAGAGTTGCAGCACAGTAAAACAATGCCAGCCTTCCCATTACTTTATTTTTGTTTTAATACTTGAGATTGAACCCAGAGGCTCTCTAACACTGAGCTACATCCCCAGTCCTTCTTATTTGTTATTTTAAGACGAAGTCTCACTAAGTTGACGAGGTTGGCCTTGAACTTGCAATCCTTCTGCCTCAGTCTCCAGAGTCACTAGGATTTCAGGTGTGTGACACCATGCCCTGCTTACGTTTTTCTGCTTTGGAAAACACAGTCATTTTTTTATTTAAAAAATATTACTTATGTTAATGTACAATGAGAGTTTTTCTGTTATCTTAATAAGTAAATATAAATTATGTTGTTATAAACTTATTAATAAACTTTAGTTTTGGTTTTCATTTCTCATCAGTACATATCTACAGATATAACTATCGTAAACAATTTTTGAGAGGTGAAGGAGTCTTGAGGTCAAAATGTTTCTGCTGGGCACGGTGGCACCTGTAATCCCAGTGGCTCAGGAGGCTGAGGCAGGAAGGTCGCAAGTTCAATCCAGCATCAACAACTTATCAAGGCTCTATGCAACTTATCTTGTCTCAAAATAAAAAATAAAAAGGGCTGGGGATGTGGCTCAGTGGGTTCAATACTAGCACCAAAAAAAAAAAAGTTTGTCTTCAAATGTTAACCATTGGAATAGAGACACCTTCCTAGGACCTGAGATGTCCATAGGAAGTCCCACACACCTACAGGAAGTCCCCACCCCAAAGAAGTCCACACCACTATGGCAGGAGTGTCCATTTCCTAATGGATAAGTCTTAACTCCTTACTACAATTTGAACCCTCCTGAAGGAAGTCCCGCCTCTTCCACAGGAAGATCCACCTTGGTTAAGTTCAGCAGGAAGCCATCCTCCTTCAGAACCTTCTCACCCCCAGTTAATGTCCCCTTCCAGCTTTCCAGAGGGCCTCACCATTAGTGCCCGTGGCTTCTAGACAGTGATTCATGGGACCATGGCAGTCGATAAGGGAAGTCTCTGTGGAGGAACATCCGTGGGTGCTGTTGCCCTCACAGCTATAACACTGGATGCCATTTGGTGGCAGGTTTTGAAGCTCCAGGACTAAGAAGACAAGAGACACAGAGACCAAGGAAATGAGAAAGTGGGTCCCTCCCAAGTTTCCCCTCCAGGATGCCCAACCCTCCCCAGAGACATCGTAGAGCCACCTTGTGGTCAGGATTTCAACAGCACCTTCTTTTAGGGGTGGATTCTCTTAAGTCCATGGCAGAAACCCAACTATCAGCTCCCCATGAACCCTGCATCTGACCAGGCACCATGCCTGGCCCTGGGTAAAGCAACTGTGTGAGATGAAATTGCCTCTTCCCCTCTTGAACTTACCGTTTAGAGCGATACTGTCTGATATGGCAGCTACCGGCCAAATGTGGTGACTTAAATTAATTTGTGTTAAATATAATTTTTTAAATTTTCTGTTTTTTTTAATTTATTCTAATTAGTTATATATGAGTGTTAAATATTATTTAAAACTTCAGTTCACATTTCAGGTGCTCCATAGCCACATACAGTAGTGGCTACCATATTGGAGTAGCACGGAATTAGACATTTCCATAACTGTGGAAAGTTCTGTCAGACAGAAGGGTGGGAGAGATATGCACTGTAATGGGGAAGATGGGTGTGGAATTTGCTCTGAGGATGACATGTGAAAGCTGAGATTTCATGGATGAGAAGCGGCTCACATGAGCTCATGGAGGAGATCTGTTCCAGGCGGAGGGTGGCCTGCATGCAAAAGCCATGGCAGTTGTAGAAGTAAATGAAGTAAATAAAGACCTCAGTGGACAGGTGCAGACTCTGCAGGTCATCGCAAGGCCTTTGGGTTTGTTTCTAAGAGGAAGGGGGAGTCACTGAAGTGCTTGAGGAAGCAGCGTGATGCGACCACATTCACATTTAAAAGTCACTCTTGCTGCTGTGTTGAACCCTGGCTGTAGGGTGGAGGCAGGGAGACCTGTGAAGTGGAAGTGGCCACGGAGGTAATGAGTGGTGGGCGGAGTGGAGAGATGCAGAGGCAGGAAGCATGGGCCTCTCTGAGGGATTGATGGTCTCACTGAATTCTTACGAAATTCTTTGAGGAAAGGCTTCGGAGTTCCTTTTTTTTTGGGGGGGGCGGTACTGGGGATTGAACTTAGGGGTGTTTAACCACTGAGCCACATCCCCAGCCCTTTTTGTATTTTATTTAGAGACAAGGTCTCACTAAGTAGCTTAGGGCCTCACTCACTAAGTTGCTGGCTTTGAACTCACAATCTTTCTGCCTCAGCCTCCCAAGCTGCTGGGATTACCGGCGTGTGCCACCGCACCTGGTTTGCTAGGCCCGTTTTTCAGAGGGCACATGGACACTCAGAGAGGAGTGGTTTGTCCAAGAGTGGGTAATGGGAGAGTCTGCCTGGGTGAACCTCCCTGTCCCAGACCCAAGCCTCACACCGGTTCCCATGCCCCTTACCTGGGCCCCTGTTGCATTTGGTGGTGTTACAGCACTTCAGGAAGTGGAAAGTGTGGTTGTTGTGGAAGCCAGTGGGGCCTGGGCAGCCAGGAAGGTAGCCACAGCCCCGGGAGTGTTGCTCATCCTTTGTGTTTCCTGTGGGGTCAAGGAGAGAGGTCAGAGGTCAGATTGTGGATGAGAGACCGAGACTGGGTTTGCCCACTGCAGTAGGCATTTGGCCATTCTCTGCTTCTCCCTTTATCCCTTTGCCATTTTATTTGGAGTAGCCATATAGCTTGCCAAAAGACTACATCATCGTCATGTGCTGAAGTTCTGGCTAATATGATATAAATGGAAGTGCTTTATGGAACTCCAAAAAGGAAAACTCTTACAAAATGAGGAGTCTACCTTTTTGGCCCCTTCTTGCTTCCTGGAACTTGGACATGAGGCCTGGAGTTCTGGCAGCCATATGGGACTATGAGGCCATCTTTAGAATGAAAGTGATATGTAAGAAATGAGGAAACATCTGGGTTGCTGGTGACTCCTGAATTATCCTGATGACCCTGGACTATCAATATCTGGATTTTTTTGAGTGAGAGAAAATTAAAACCTTGCTTAAATCACTGTTAGGTTGGGATCTCTGTTAAGTGCAGCCTTGCGGGGAGGCAAAGCAGAGAGGAGTTGCTGGCAGGTGGGGGCTCACCTTCCAGGTCGTGGGTCACCACCTCAATACACTGTTCTCCAGGGTAGCGGCATTGCAGGCTCTGCTCCCGGCCCCTCTCACAGCTCATGTCTGATGAGGTGCAGGAGACACACTCAAGGAAACGGCCATAGGGAAAGGTGCGCGCCCGGCCTGATTGGAAGAGGGACAAGAGGTGGTTCTCCTTGGGCTGAGTCCTGGAGAGTCTGCTCTCTCGAGTCCTCACCTCAACATCGGTGCCTCCTCCTTCTACCACTCAGCCAATCATCATGCCCTGCCCAACTTTCTACCATCCCATGGTTTCCAGCCCCATGGCCCGTCCAGCTCAGATCGTCCACTCCAGCTTCCTCCCTGGTCTCTGGGTTTCCACTCTTGACATCACCATCCCAACCCAGTGCATCCCACAAAGCTCTAGACGGATGTTTCCAATACTCATGTCTTTTCTTGTGCTCAAAGCCATTTCATGACCGCATCCTTCCCTAAGAATGAAAATCCAAGATCCTAAGTGCAGCATTCAAGTCCCATTAAAGATGGAGTCCTGGCCACCTCTCCTGCCTCATCTCCTTCTAGTAGCCCCTCAGACTATTCCACAGTGACCTCCCTTGGTCCCCAAACACAGGTCGCCTGGCTTCCAGACCATCGTGTATGCTCTTGCCTTTGATTCACTTCGTACTTTCCCTGACTTCCACTCATTCCTCAGAGGCCATCTCCAATCTCACCTCCTCCAGAAGCCCTCCCTGACCCACAAGTCTGGATCAGGTGTCTCCTCTGAGCTGCCCACTCCGGCTCACCACTCTCTGGCAGCAGCTCTGCCTCCCCCACAGAACTGTGAGCCCCAGGAGGGCAGGGCCAGGATTGTCAGGGTCACTTCAGTGTGCCCACCCAGCACAGGGCCTGGGCCAGAGGAGATAGTCAACAAATATTTGTTAAATACGTGAGTAAATCAACACTTAGAATTGTTCTGTTCTTCTCTGTGGTAGCCAGCCTCCAAGATGGCCTCCAGTGACTTCTGCTTCCTAGTATTCAGGTCCTGTGTAGTCTCCTTTCTCTAACATGTAGGGATGACCTCTATAACCAATAGGACTTTGTGAAAATGTGGCTAAATCATAAAGGATGTTACAGCTTCTTCCTCTCGGATCACTGGATTTGGTGGAAACCAGCTGCCATATTGTAAGGATGCTCAAGCAGTACCATGGAGACTTCTACGTGTGTAGGTGGAGACCAAGACCTTTGCCAAAGCCATGTGAGGGGATCTTGCCTGGGAGTGAAGTTACCTTGGGAGGCTTCAGATAACTGCAGCCCTAGGTGATATCTCAACTGCAAGAAAGACCCACCTTGCTAAGCCACTCTGGGATTCTTGACCTCCAGATACTTTGTAAAATAACACATGCCCATTTTTTGTTTTAAATTTTGTGGCAATCTGTAATACAGCAATAGACACCTCATATACTATTTAATTGCCTGAGAGATCCAAGTGTCCCTTGATTGATTCATGATAGCTTTGCCTTTCACACAAACCTTCTGGTCGGAGCCAACTGGATCAGTTACTTTTCCCTGGAAACACTGGGTCCTTCCTCTGCCCAGACCTTGGCTCACACCATTTCCCAGCCTGGCATGTCCTCCCCTTCCAGACCCAAGCTATCTGAGCTGAGTTGGGGCCAAGACTTAAAGAAGGGATAGGACTGTGTGAGCCAAGGCCCTCAACTGGCAGGCTAGCTGTGATTAGGTGAATCATGGCATCCAAAGCCAACTCATCTCCCTCAAAGAAAAATACCTAAAAGGCCAATAACCCGTGTCTTCTCACATGAACTTCATGAGAAATGAAAACGCAAATTTCCTCTGTAGCCAAGAGAGCTGTCTCACCCCACATACGGGTCTTCCTGTGGACTCTTCTTCCTAGGCCACTCTTCAGGGCTCCACCTTAGGGCCTTTGCATTTCTCACAGCACAGTTTCTCTCCCATGTTATCTGTCAACGTGGCTTCATTTCTGTCCCTCTGCAGGTCACTCACAAACTTGCCTCCAGAAGTCTGAGCTCCAGACCTACACACCTAACTGTCTCTTGGGTGTCTCTTGGCTGTCCCCACCTGAATCTCCACCTGCTGAGCTATGGTTTGGATGTGATTTTGTCCCCTATGGGTTCATATGTCAGAAGCTTGTCCTCAGTGTAGTGATGTGACAGGTGATGGAAATTTTAAGAGGTGGAGCCTAGCTAGGCGTGGTGGCACACCCTGCAATCCCAATGGCTGGGGAGGCTGAGGCAGGAGGATTGCAAGTTCAAAGCCAATCTCAGCAACTTAGTGAGGTTTTACCCAATTTAGGCAGGTCCTGTCTCCAAAGTAAAAGGACTGGGAATGTAGCTCAGTGATAAAGTGTCCCTAGGTTCAATCCCCAGTACCAGGGGGAATAAAATAAGAAAAAGAGAGGTGGGCCTAGTGGGAAGTGGTTAGATCATTGGGGTCACTGTCCTTGGAAGGGATTATCTTGGTTCTTATGGGACCCCCAGTTAGTTTCCAAGAGAGTAAGTTATTATAAAGAGCAAGCTGGGTCCCTCCCCAAACTCGGGCTTCCTGTCTTGCTCTGTGATCTCTCTCACACACACGCTCCTGCCATGATGCCATCGACCATGAGGTGATCCAGAGCCAGGACCATGCTGTTTGGACTTTCTGCCTCTAAAACTGTGAGCTAAACAAAACTTTATTTACAAAGTACCCAGACTCAGGTATTTCATTATAATGATGGAAAACTGCCTAATACATGTCCCAAACTAAATTCTCCATCTTTTTCTAATACCTGCTCCTTCTCCTGAATTCCACATTTCTAAGGTGACTATCCAGAAACCTGACTGAGCCCTTGATTCTCCACATCTGTGCCTTGGTCTGGATACTTCTACCATCCTGTCTTCTAGTTTGTTTTGTTTTGTTTAGTTGCAGCACCAGGGATTGAACCCAGGGCCTTTTGTAGGCTGGGCAAATATCCTACCACTGACTTACATCCCCAGACCCTTTTATTTTACTTTGAGTCAGGGTCTCACTAAGTTGCTGAGATTGATCTCCTTTATAATCCTTTTGCCTCAATCTCCCTAGTCACTGGGATTACAGGCATTTGATGCTACGTCTGGCCAGAATTCATTTTTAATTGCCAGGCCTGTCTTCTAGTTCTTGAATCCTTTTGCTCTGCTGTTTCTAATCTCTACTAAGCACATCAAGACGTCCAGAGAGTTCTTCATTTCAGTCACTTTTTTCTTCTTTTGTGGTACTGGGGATTGAACTCAGGGGCACTTAACCACTGAGCCACAACCCCAGCCCTTTTTAATATTTTATTTAGAGGCAGGGTCTCCCTAAGCTGCTTAGAGCCTTAATAAGTTGCTGAGGCTGGCCTTTAACTTGTGATCCTCCTGCCTCAGCCTCCCAAACCACTGGGATTACAGGTGTATGCCACCATGTCCAGCTCAGTCACTGTTTTATCTTTTCTATTTGACTCTCTTTAGAAATAGAATCTGGCCAGGTACAATCGTACACACCTGTAATCCCAGCTTCCAAGATACTGCAGCAGGAGGATCCCAAGTTCAAGGCTAGCCTGGGCAATTTAGCAAAATCTTTTCTCAAAATAAAATAAAATGGGTTGGATGGTAGCTCAGTGGTAGAGTGCTTGCGTAGTATGTGTGAAGCCCTGGCTTCCATCCCCAGCACTGAAAAAAAAAAAAAAAGAATTCCAGATGCTCAGACTTATCTTCCCCATCTCCACAAAAAAAAAAAAAAAAAAATTTAAAAATTTTTTTTTTTAATACTGGGGATTGAAGTCAGGGCCTTGCACACTCCAGGCAATACTCTACAACTGAGCTACCTCCCCAGCCCCCCTTTTTTTGCAGTGCTGAGGATGGAATCCAGGGCTTCACATATGCTAGGCAGGCACTCTACCACTGAGCTACATCCCCAGCCTTGGATGGGGGCTTTTTAAGGGCCGGTCCATTTCAGTTTTGCCATTACCCCTGGGAGCGCCTGGGTGGTTTCCAAAGGCTCTTCAGCTTGGCACCTGTCTCCCAGCATCACATGCCTGCTGGAAGTTTGGCTCGATTCTGTGGCTTCCCAGCTATTTTTTGCTGAGTTTCTTGAAGTCTCACCCTACGCGTGAGCAGCTTGCCAATGGCTTGAGGGAAATATGTTTGCAGGTCTGGGGACTCCCTTTTCTGTGGTCCCATCTATTCCAGGATTGTGCTACCTCTCCTCTTCCAGACACTCTGGCACCCCCAGACTCCAACCTGTCTCCTCTGTCTAGCGACTCTCTCTCCGGGCGGGCCTCCATTTCCCCTTCTCAGCAGCGAATTGCAAAGTACTCTCGGGGAAAAGCCAGGTTGCCCCTGAAACCCAACTTCTGAGCTTCACTGGTTTCCAAGACCAGTGCCTCAAGTTTCTCCCTCCACTGGCTGCTCTCCAGTGACTTCGAACAATTGCTTGTCATTTGTCCAGTGTTTACAGCTGTCATTGGCAGACGCATTACTCTGGCATAAGTGACTCCATCGTGGTCAGAACTGCACGTCTCCACCCGCATTTCCCCATCACTAATGTTGGGTCGGACTTGAGCCGGGGCGTGGGAGGGCGCAGGACAACTGGCAACCCACTGACAGCATCAGGCAGCCGGCGCCAGAGAACAGCCAATCAGACGCGGGCAGATACACCTTAGAGGTGTCTGGCAACCGCCCGTCAATCAACGGAGTCCCCAGCCAACACCAGGGGAACACTAAACCCTCAAGCCTTCCCCCGCCTATTCCTGCCTATGAAGACCTTGGGCAGCAGGGGCCACGTGCGATTTTTTCCGGCTCTCCACCCTGACCTGTACCCCCGGGGGCTCGGGATTTCTCCCCAGAGCCAAAATCCAATAAAGCTTGGTTGGGTTGCTTTTGTTCGACTCCTGTTTGACCACCCGCCCTCGAGCGTACAACTGAGGCCTACGCCCACCCCACTGCCAAAGGGCTCTTCGACCCAGTCCTTTCTGTCCCTCTGCACAGCCACCCTCTTCCTCTGCCCAGCCTCACCACCTGCGAGTTGATTTCCCCTCATCCACTTTTGCTTCCCTCCAATCTGTCTCCCGTTCTGGTTTTTGTTTTTTTGTCTGTTTGTTTTGTTTTGTTTTGGGTGGCGCTGGGGATTGAACCCCTGTGCATGCCAGGCAAGCACTCTACCAACATTCCCAGGCCCCTGTCTCCCATTCTGAAGGCAGAATGATTGGTTCAAACATAAATGCGATTGTGACATCCCCTCCTTACGACCCTTCTGTGAGCCCCTGCTGTTCCCAGGGTGAAGTCTGTACTCCTCACCACAGGCCATGAGGCCCTGTGGAATATGACCCTGACAAGTTCACCAGCTCACCGCCCCCTGACCCGTGTTTTCTTTCCTCCAGTCTCCTCCTTCTCAGGACCTTTGCAGGGGTTGCTCCCTCTGCTGGAAAACCCTCTCCAGGGGCTTGTCTTCCACTCCTCACCCCTCAGGGTCTATCCAGTTCAGCTGCTGCTTCCTCTGGGAGCCCTTCTCTGAGCTCAGTCAAGACCCTGCTGTCCTCTCCCCTGCCTGACCCCTCTGCCTGTGCCTCCCAGGTCCTGCAGACCCACCTAGGGGTGGGTCTGACACCATATCACCCCACCCCACACACCGAACTGTGAATCCCTGGGGGCAAGACCCAAGGCCATCTTGATCAGTTCTGTGTCCTCAGCATTACACAAGTAAGAGTGTGGTTTAACCAACTATTGCAAGCTGTCATCACAAGATAAGATGGTATTAGAAGTGGGAAGAGGGGCATATGAATTACTAGATTTCCGAACTGACAGATGGTGCCCCAAGTTCCTTGTGGACCCCTGACCATACCCAACTTTCTCCCTAGAATGCTCATGTCCCCATGATCCATCAGCATGAAGGGTAACATCAGGCCCAACAGGGGCCCTTCTGGGATCTGTTTTGGCACTGACCATAATTGTTGAATATCTTGACTGTCATCTCTGAATAGATGCATTCCTTAGACCCAAGTATTAGTGCTTTCCTTAAGCACATTTATCTGAGAGGCGAAGCCAGTGTGTTCTCTTTTGACACTTCCTTAAAAATTGCCAGGTGCAGTAGGGCACGTCTACAATCCCAGTGACTGAGGAGGCTGAGGGAGGAGGATTGCAACGTCGAGGCCAGCCTCAGCAATTTAGCAAGACATTCAGTCTCAAAAAAAAAAAAAAAAAAAAAAAACATAAATAAAAAAGGATTGGGGATGTAGCTCAGTGGTAAAGCAACCCCGGGTTCAATCCCCAGAACCAAACTAAACAAATAAATACTCTAGATGACACTTTCTTAAAAGTGAACATCTAGCTTAGCCTGCTACTAGCTAAAAGTTTGTGGTTAGGATGGAAGAAAATCAGGCTGAATCAGGATGAATGAAGAAGGAAACCCAATGCTTACTAATGTCACTGTGACTGCACTGGCCTTTTATCAACTTCTTTCTTAACCAGGGCCAGAAAGAGGAATCCCTACTAACAATGCAACATGGGTCCCTTCCTTCCTCACTCTTTCCTCTCCTGTGGGGATTTTTGAGAATTTGACTCTTTCTAAGTCTTTTTCTACTGACCAGAGCCTAAAGTCATGAAAGTCTGCTAACGGGCGTATAGAAGTGTCTTTATTTATTTATTTATTTTTTTAATTGTCCAAATCAAGGACCAGGGAACTTTTCCAACTCACTGCAGCCTGTCTTATCCTCCTCATCCTCTCTCTCTCTCTCTCTCTCTTTCTCTCTCTCTCTCTCTCTCTCTCTTTCTCTCTCTTTTGTAACAGGGATTGAACCCAGGGGCACTTAACCACCGAGACACATCCCCAGCCCTTTTTTGTATTTTATTTAGAAATGGAGTCTCACTTAGGGCCTTGCTAAGTTGCTGAGGCTGGCTTTGAACTCTCAATCCTCCTGCCTCAGCCTCCTGAGCCCCTGAGATTACAGGCATGTGCCACCATGCCCATTTTCTCTCCTCTTTGGACTTAAGAACTTTGAGTTTCTGCTTGTGGCTTGGTCCCTCAGCATCTGTTGCTTGGACCATTTCCTGTCCCGATGGAAAAGTTAGATTAACAATAAAACACCAACGAGACACCTCATCTACCTCTCAAGCATGCGTGTGAGACTGTTAAGGGCACACGTCGCATCTTATACCGCACAACCGTCTGTGCAAACGTGTGGGCTGGGTGTGAGTTTATAATCGGGAGTAGAACTGGGGATCATTTGAGAGGAGAAGGGGGGTGATTTTGGGACAGGTTGGAGTTGGAGACAGCGTTGGGATCAAATGGAACTGGGGCTGGGCTTGGATGGGTTTGAGCTGGGGTGGGTATGGGATAAGGTATGCAGTTGGGGTGGTTGGGAGTGGGGATAGGACCGAGACGGTGATGAGGTGGGGCTGGCTGGGGGTCGAGGGCTGCCCCACTCACCAGATTTGGGCTGGTTGCACAGGTTGGATCCACACACGGTCTCCGTAAGGCTGATGATCTGCGAGCCGGCACGGTAGCTCATGGTCCTATTGGTTTTCTCTGAGTGGGCACAGCCTCTCTCCACCACCTCCAACTCTTCTTCACTTGTGAGGAAGGAATCTTTAGTGCCCCAGAGGCTCCCCTGGGCCCAGCCAATCTGTGACGCCCCCAGTCTCCCGACCGCCGGCTCCCAGGGCTAATCCTTGCCGGACCTCCCCTCTTTCCTCAGTCCAGCTCTGTGGTTTCTAAAGTTATCTCCTACCCACCTACTCTCTCTTAGTGACACTTCCACTGGGACTTTCTGGATCCATCTACTCCTTGCCCCTCCCCCCACCGCTCAGTGATATGCAGGGAGATGCCTCTAAGAGTAATCATTTTTAAGCTCCTGGGGATTGAGCCTAGGGACACTGAGCTACATCCCCAGCCCTTTTGTTTTATTATAATTTTGAGTCATTCAGTTGCCAAGGCTGGCATTGAACTTGCTAGTCTCCCATCTCTGGGATCACAGGAGCGTGCTACTGTGCTGGCTTCTAATTGTAATTTTTAGAAATGCTTCAAAAGTATAAGAGAATGATATAATAAATACTGGCTATTCAACATCCAACTTTGTAATATATTAGCATTTTGCAATATTTGTTTCTAGACTTTTTCACTTTATTTTGTGACAGTTTCACCAAGTTGCCCAGGCTGGCCTGGAATTTTTTTTTTTTTTTACTGTTTTTTTTGGGGGTACCAGGGATTGGGCCCAGGCCTGCTTAAGCACTGAATCACATTCCCAGCCCCTTTTTATTTTTTATTTAGAGACAGGTCTTGCTAAGTTGCTTAGGGCCTTGCTAAATTGCTGAGGCTGGCTTTGAACTTGGAATCCTGCGTCAGCCTCCTGAGACAGAGATTACAGGCATGCACCACCACACGCCTGGCTGGCCTGGAACTATCGATCCTTCTGCTTCTGCCTCCTAAATAGCTGGAATTGTGAAGCTGCATCACCACAGCTGGCCCAGATATTTTTAAAGGAAATGGAATAGAAAATATACAGGTACGCCTGTCACAGTGGTGCATGCCTGTAAACCAGCAAATCAGAGGGCTGAGCTAGGAAGATTACCAGGTTCAAGAACAATCTGGGCAACCCTGTCTCAAAATAAAATTTTTTAAAAATATCTTTTAGTTGTCAATAGACCTTTATTTTACTTATTTTTATGTGGTGCTGAGAATCGAACCCAGTGCGTTGCACATGCCAGGCTAATGCTCTCCCACTGAGCCACAACCCCAGCCCTCAAAAACAATTTAAAAACAAGGACTGGGGATGTAGTTCAGTGGGAGAGCACTTGCCTAGTACACGGGAGGCTCTGGGTTCAATACCCAATAATAGAAGGAAAGGAAGAGAGAGAGAGAGAGAGAGAGAGAGAGAGAGAGAGAGAGAGAGAGAGAGAGAGAGAGAAAGGAAGGAAGGAAGGAAGGAAGGAAGGAAGGAAGGAAGGAAGGAAGGAAGAAAGAAAGAAAGAAAGAAAGAAAGAAAGAAAGAAAGAAAGAAAGAAAGAAAAGATACAGTTAAAATGCCCTGTTTAGGGCTGGATTGTAGCTCAGTGGTAGAGAGCTTGCGTAGCATGTGTGAGGCACTGGGTTCGATTCTCAGCACCACATATAAATAAAATAAAGGGAAAAAATGCCCTGTTTACACTTCCCAAATCCAGCTCCCTCATGTTCAATCCAGAGGCACCCACCTGTAAGTAATTCTTACACTATGTATGCATAACAATATGTATTTTCTTTGTTTTATTACTTTTTTTTCCTTTTTGGTACTGGGGATTGAACCCAGGAACACTTTACTGGAGATCTTTATCCCAGTCCTTTTTAAAAAATTAGTTAGTTTAAAAATCAGGCAGGGAGTTGAGGTTGTCCTGGAACTTGCAATCCTCCTGTCTCAGCCTCCCAAGTTGCAAGCACCACTGTACCTGGCAGGTTCTCCCCTCCCCTCCCCTTTCCTCTCCTGTCCTCTCTTTCCTTTCCCTTCCTTCTTTCTTTCTTCAGTGGTGGGGACTGAACTCAGGGCTTCACAAAGGCTGGTAAGTGTTCCACCACTAAGCTGCATCCCCGGCCCTGTTTTCTATATTTTAGGCTAATAGGAGGTACACGCTGCAACATGTTTCTCTCTCTCTCTCAATGTTGTGCTTTTGCAGTGGGTCTATCTGTACACACCTGCAGCTTTAGTTCCTTTATTTCAAGGCTGCTAGCATCCCGTGTGTCCCTGCTACAGACTGTCTTAAGATTGTTTCCAATTTCTCATAGCATGAACAATGCCGCTAACATCCTTATACATGTGTCACTGGGCATACGTGACCAAGGGTCCTTGCAGTTCCTCCATTCCTAGGAGTTGAACTGCCGACTGTAGAGCACGCTAATTGTCATCTGTACTAAATGTTGCCAAATTGCTCTGGGCAGCATAGGTGCCCATTTACCCCATACCTCAGGGTCTGTGTCTCCACATCCTCACCAATCTGTGTGTTGTCAATATTCGACTTCATTTTTGGTGTTAGGGATGAAGTCAGGGCCTTGCTCCTCGCTATACCCACTATTCAGAATTTTAAATGACTGCCAGTCTGGCAGTTGTGAATGAGGTCTGTCTGTCTGTCTGTCTCTCCTTGGTTTGCATTTCCCTAATTTCTGGCGAGAGAAGTTTTCTCCATCACTTGCATTGCCTTCCCTGTCGCTCTTGGGCGGGGCAGGGGGAATCTCACCTTCCCCATATGTGCAGGACTGTGGTTCTGCAGAGGTCTTGGCCAAGGGCACACTCTTCCACCTGGTGGCACCCGCTGCTGTCACAGTGCAGGCACCGCAGGCCCCAGGAGGCTGGGGGAGGGAGAGAGGGAAAGGAAAGGAGCGATGGTTACACGTTGGGTCTCAGGATCTGCCTCCCCGCCTCTGCCCCTTGCCCCAGTACCCGGACCGTCTCCAGGCTCGGCCCCCGCAGGTTTGTGCTCCACCTTCTTCCTGCCCCTCGGTTGCAATGCTGGGTCCTGCTGCCGGTCGTTCCAATCTAACCCTGTCCCACATTCTCTGTCCACAAATCAATCCTTCCCCAGAGTCTCGCCTTGGCGGGTTTTCTTTGATTCTGTCCTTTGATTTCAGGATAGAGCGACATCTATCCTGAAAGTCCTACGCCCGGCCTCTCAACCAGGACGTTCTATCCCGGCTCCCTTTTAGTCCCTCCTCACTCCGCTCGCGCCCTCGGTTTATTCCGCCCCTTAAACTCCACTAGGACATTCCAGCCTCACCCTACCCATTTCGATCTTGAGGTTCTGCCTCTCTCCCGGTGCCCTTCTGTCACTATCCTCGCCTCGCCACTCACCCCCAGGTTCTACTCCCCTCCACATCCTCTCCGCCACCTTCCCTTTCCACCTATCGGGTCTTTCTAAAAAATAAAGGGAAAAAAATGTTTTCGGTACTGGAGATTGAACGCAGGGGCGCTTTACCACTGAGCTAGCCCCCAGTCCTTTGTATTTTATTTATTTACTTATTTTCCCAGACAGGGTCTAGTTAAGTTGCGAAGCTGGCTTTGTATTTGTGATCCTCCTGCTCAGCTTCCCGAGTCCCCGGGATTAGTTCTTTCTAAAATTCTAACCCCACCAGTCAACTCTTCCTATCCCCAATTAACCTAATCTCGGTGACGTTCTGTCCCCGCCCCTGGCTCCTCCCCGATGTTCTGTCCCCGCCCCTGGCTCCTCCCCGACGTCCTGTCCCCGCCCCTGGCTCCTCCCCGACGTCCTGTCCCCGCCCCTGGCTCCTCCCCGATGTTCTGTCCTCGACTCTAGCTCCTCCCCGGTAGTCTAGTCCCTCCCTCCAGACTCTCCTCCTAAGTTTTAGACTGGCCCTGTTGCTCCCCCGAAGTTTCTGCTGTTGCTCTCCAGCCCCACCCCGACTTCCTAACCCTGTCCACTTTCCTACTCCAAGGCCCTATCCCCGCCAACAGGCCTCCCCAGACATCCCTTTCACCCCCAGATTCTGAGTCATTACTCATTCTCGGCCCCCCGCGGTGTCGAGAGCGTTATAAGTTATTCATCGCAGCAGCAGCTGCACCACCACCTCATCCCCGCCACACCATTACCATCTGGACCTGACTCAGTATCTTCTCAATTTCCTCTTATTTCTCAAACCCATTGCCCTACGTTTTCCGGGGGAAACCGTCGAGACTTTCATGTCAGTGAGTGGTTAGAGAAAGGGAAGTGTCCTCGAGGGACGAGCCCAGGGGTCCTCAGCACCTGGCTCTAGACGCTTGGCCCCCGTCTCTTTAGACATTTTGTAAAATGCGACGCTGTCCTCCCTTATCTCTCAAAGGGGGAGCCAACAGAGTAGGGAGCCTCGTGGGGCGTCGCTGCGGGGCCAGAATCCCACTTAGTTTGAAACTAACGGAGTTTAGAAGAGCGACTGGAATAAACGATCGCCCTTGTTAAGTTAAAGACCTCCGTTCAAGTAATCTTCCTTCTTCCTTCTTTCCTTTCTTCCTTCCTTTCTTTTTTGGTACCAGGGGTTGAACCCAGGGGCGCTCAATCCCTGAGCCACATCCCCAGCCTCTTTTGGTTTGTATTTTGAAACAGGGTCTCGCTAAATTGCTGAGGTTGGCTTTGAACTTGTGACCCTCCTGCGCAGCCTCCAGAGTCGCTGGGATTACAGGCGTGAGCCACCGCGCCGGGCTCACCTTTAGGATTTCCTGAGCGCATACGGTGTACCAGGTACTGAGCCACGTGGGGTCTAAGGAGGATTCTTCTTCTCAGTGCTGAGAACCGAACCTTCCGGCTCCAACTCACCAGAATCTGCCCCACGTCCCCATCCGACCCTGCTCGCAGCAGCGGTGTTGCAGGGCGGGGGCACCCAGCCCCTACCTGGAATGCAGGTCTGAAGCAGCAGCAGCAGCAGCAGCGGCAGCGTAGGTGGCGGCAGCAACGGGTGGCCCATGCTCCGGTTCTCGGCCTCCCGGTGCCTCTCCTCTGGGTCTGGCCTCCAGGGAAGGAGACAGTTTTGTGGCCCTGGGGGCTCCTCCCAGACGTTTTGCTAAAGATTCAGTCACCGCAGATGCGTGGGCGCCTCCCCTTCCTCCCCCTGGGTCTCCCCATCTCTCACAAGACTTCCCCTCCCAAGGGGCGGGGACCGGGCAGTAACGTGGCTTGTCCATGACTCACGGACAGCGGTCACAGCTCTGTCATTAGACTGCCTGGGTTCAAATCCCACTTCTTCCTCTTCCTGTTCTGGATCTTGGGCAATCACTCTTCTGAGCTGTAAAATGAGGATAAAAACATGGTAGATTGAATGTGACTGATTATTAGATAATACTAGATTTTGTTTTTTTTACCTTTATTAGGGGTGTTGATGGTATTGTGATTATGTGGGGAAATGCCTTTATTGCTCAGTTGTACTCTGAAATATTTGGATGTGAAATGACATGTCATTTACCCTAAAACATTTCAGCCCAAAATAGTAGATATGTCTGTTAAGAAAAATGTTTCCCAATTACTTGGGGAAATTGTTCTTATTTTTTACAGGGGCTCACTGAAGTATTCAGGAGTGAATATCCTCAGTGTCTGTTTGCTTTAAATACTTTAAAAGAAAATAAAGGCAAAAAAAAAAAAGGCCAAATATTTGCATTAATTATATCAAATTTACAGGTATATGTAAATTTTTCTGTTTCTAAAGGTGTATAATAAGACAAATAAAACAGTAAAATAAAATGCCAAAAAGATGCCTCCTGTTTCATGGTACTTCCACCAATCGAAGCAATTTAAGGCAGGGGAAATGTCCAGAACAGTTGCTGGTCACTGTGGAAGGCCAACACATTCCTTCGGCATTGACCAAGGACCTGCTTTGTGTTGGGCACTGGTCCAGGATCTGGGACACAGCCGGAAACAAAGTGTGGTTCCCACCCTTGTGCCACTGTCCCTGGGGAGCAGGTGTAGATTATCTCATCTTCCACTGTGATAAAAGGCAAAAAAACAAAGCAGGCTGAAGGAGATACGAGGGTACAGGTGAGGCGTGAGCTGTTTTAGGGGGGGTGATCCAAGGGGCTTCCCAAGCTGGTGGCATTTGAGAAGTGGGGTAAGGAATCTGGCAGATGTGTAGGCAAACCTTTTCAGGGAGAAAGAACCAGGAGTGCAAAGGCCCTGGGGTGAGAATGTGCCTGATGAGATCTAGGTCGGTGGACAGAAGGGTAGAGCACTAACTACCTCTACATAATGATTACCTTATTATGATTCTTTTTAATTCATTGAAACCTTGAGCTATTACTTTTAAGATAAAGTAAATCCTTTCTTCTAAGAGGCAGCAGGGCCCAGTGGTTCACTGGGAAGATTGTCCCCAGACAGTTTAAATTTCAGTGAACCTCACCCTGGCTGGGTCACCCCGAGCCAACATGGTCCTCTATTCTGAGCCTGTTTCCTCATCTGGAAAACGGGGCACTTCTTGGAGTTGAAGTGAAGTCTGAACAAGACATTACAGTGAATGAGGCAGGGAAATAGAAAGTGCGTGCTGGTCTAGGCAGGTTTGAGAGCTAGCTGAGCCACATGCCCCAAATGACCTTGGGAAGATGCATTCCTCCACCAATCCTCAGTTTTCCCACCTGTAAAATTAGTCTGGGGTGGGTGGGAGGCATCTCTCAGTGAAAAGAAAACCCAGGGTTGAGGACTTTCAGAGCTCTGGGGTCTGGAACCACTACTCCCTGGTGGGTGACCTGGTGGCTCTAGACTGTTATTTCCTTTTTTATTTAAAGAATAAGGGAAGTCACTTGGAGCCCACTCATCCCTACCTGGAACAGCTCTGATCTCTTGAACTCTCTCTCCCCGCTCTGTTTGTCTCTGTCTTTGCCATTTTCTATCTCTGTTTCCTTCCTTTTCGTCGTTTCTATCCCTCTCCCTCCCTCTCTCTGTCTCTCTCTGGCTCCGTCACATTCTCTCTGCCCCTTGTCTTTCCTTCTGCACTCTCCTGTCTGTCTTCTCTGTCTTTCTGTCTGCTTCTCCCCTCTCAGTCTCTCCCTGCTGTCTTCTCTCACTGTTTCGGAATCTGTCTCTCTGACTCCTTCTCTGTCTCCCCTCAAGTAGCACACACCTGTAAGGTTCCGGGTGACGTAATGAGGGAGGGACAGGCAGGGGTCAGGGCCCTGGCATCTGAAGAAAAGTGGCAAGAATGTCCCTTCCTTCCACCCAGTGACTCACCTGGGCCTCGCCCAGCCGTGCCTGCCTGGGGGGCTGTGGGTGAGGCCCTCGGGTTTTGGGGCTTCCCCCAGCCTAAGGAGAGGAGGATTTTGTGCAGAGATAGAGACAGTGAGAGAGCAGAAGAGACGAAGCAAGGCAGAGACCTGGGGATAGCAAGAAAGACTGGAACAGACTGCGAGGGGGACAGCCAAGGGGTCAGAGGCACAGAGAGAGAGACGGAGTGGGAAGGACAGCATGAGGGAGACCGAGTAAGAGATGGGGCAGAGCTGGGGGTGGGGAGGAGAGGCCAGGCAGAGCAAGAATGTGACCTCCAGTCGCCCTCAGAGAGACAGAGACACTGAGTCTGTGACTGTGCCCTTGTGCCTGTGTGTACATGTCTTTGGCTGGGACTCGCTCACTCTCTTGCTCCCTACCCTGAGGAATGACCAACCCCTGGCCTGGCTGCTTGGGAGGGCCCTTCTCTGGCTTGGGGAGGGTGTGGTAGGGGCAGGGCTACCTGGCCACCTCCTGGACACAGAGGAAGAGCTGGGAACCCCTCGAGTCCAATACCCTTCTCTTTCCAGTTTCCAGGCAGAGGTCCAGAGGGGAGTCTTTTCTTGGGGGGCATTGAGGGTTGAACCCAGGGGTGCTTAACAACTGAGCCGCACCTGCAGCCCCTTTCTTTCTTATTTATTTATTTACTTTGAGATGAGGTCTCCCTGAGCTGTTTAGGACCTCACTAAATTGCTGAGGCTGTTCCCAAACTTGGTGATCCTCTTGCCTCAGCCTCCCAAGTTGCTGGGGTTATAAGCGTGCACCACCGAGTCCGGCTCAGAAGGCAGTTTCTTCCCCACTCAATTTTGTTCTGTGCTTGTGTAATGCTGGGCACAATTCCAAGGGCCTTATCTATATTATTGGTGAATCCTTACCATGTTCTATTTTACAGATGAAGAAACTGAGGCTCAGAGAGGTGTGGTAGGCTGAATAATGCCCTCCAAAGATATCCAGGTCCTAAACTTTGAAACATATTGATGTCCCCTTACAGGAAAAAAAGGGTCTCTGCAGGAGAGATTAAATTAAGGATTTGTGTGTGTGTATCAGGGATTGAACCCGGGGGCACTGAACTCAAGAGCTACATTCCCAGAACTTTTTAATTTTTTTTTTTATTTTAAGGCAAGTTCTCACTAAGGGACCTGATTTAGAAATAAGCTTGTTGTAGAGATGATTCGTTAGGATGAGGGTGGACTCCTCATCCAACATGACTGGTGTCTTTAGAGGGTGGCATGTGAAGACAGAAGCACAGGAAGGTGGCCATGTGACAGCGAAGGCCAAGACACGACTGACGCCCTTAGAAGCCAAGCAGCACGCAAGATTGACAGCCGATCACCAGGAGCTGGGAAGGGGTGGAAAAAGATCCCCACCCCAGGGTTTGGAGGGACCACGACCTTGCTGGCACCCTGGTCTTGGACTTCTTGACTTCAGACTGGTAGACAATCAGCTTCTGGTGTTTTAGCCCACTTGGTTTGCTGGAACTTGTTACAACAGTCACAGGAAGCTAATACGACTTCTGTGAATCAGTGAGACAACTAGTGAAGGACAGGAAAGGAAGCACGCACGACACTAAAATGCTACTTTCATCACCTAACCTCTGCCGTGAAAACCAGCCCCAAATGCAGGGCTTGAACAAATATTGGGGCGTAACTCAGTGCGGATTGCTGGGGGAGCTCGGCCCAGGGTCTGATCTCTAGCACCATAAACCACAAGTATGAAGCTTCAGATTCTGTGGGTGGTTGGGGCTACTCTGGTCTCTGCTGGCTTGGTCAGGCCTGATTAGATTTAGAAGGTATTATGATCTGAATTTTTGTGACTCCTCCAAAATTCAGACATAGAAATTCTAATCCCAAGGGGATAGTATTAGAAGGCAAGGCTTTGGGGAGGGGATTATGTCATGAGGGCAGAGTCCTTATAAAATGGAATTAACGCCCTCATAAAAGCGGTCCCGGGGAACTGCTTTGAGCCTTCCACCATGTGAGAATGCAGAAAGAAGATGTCTTCCCTTAACCAGAAAGCAAGCCCCCACCAGACACTGAATCTGGTGGCACCTCAGTCTTGGACTTCCCAGTTTCCAGAAAGGTGAGAAATAAATTTCTGTTCTTTATAAGTCACCAGATTTATGGAGTTTTGTTACAGTAGCTCAGACTGACTAAGACAGGTGGCCTCATTCACACTACAGTGATGGCTGCTGTCCAGAGTGTCTCCATGGAAACCACAGGGTCTCCCGTCCTGCAGAAGGCCATCCTGGCCCCACTTGTCCACTGTTGCAAGGGTGCCCACAGCAAGGGATAGAAGTTGCAAGTCCCCCAGGCCTTGGCTGGCACTAGGCAACCTCACTTCTGCCACCTTCTCTGGGCCAAAGGAAGTTTGGAGACCCACTCAGTTTCAAGAGGAAGAAGAGAAATAGACTCCATCTCTGGTTGGCATGAGCTGCACATTGACACCTCTAGATTCACAAAAACTCAAGGCGTTTGAGAATATACGGAGTTGGGGAGACTGAGAAAAAACAGATATTTGCCTAGGGTGTGGGTGTGAGTTTACATTGGTATCACCTTACAGAAGGTAATTTTGCAATTACTCTTGAAATTAAAAATGTAGAAAACCCCTCTGGATGGAGGGAGACCACTTAACACTCTTGGGAATCCGGCAGGTGCGTGAAATGAGATGGACACAAAGTTCTTTGCAGCATAGTTGGGGCTATCAAATGGTGTGGGCACCCAGCCGGAAGAAAGAAAGAGGAACACCTTAGGTAACTCAGGTTACCTGACTGTCCAATGTGAAAACCTCAGGCAGAAGGTAGGTACACAACGTTGCAGCGTAGAAAAGCAGGGGCATGTGTCCGAACTTGCTTAAAATGTACGTGCATTAAATAACTTCATGCCTGATGTCCCCTTACCTCCAGCTCCTAACGAAGGACGGAAACGTCCCTGCATGCCCGCCCTTCACTCTTTACCCCACCAGCCTTTGTTTGCACAGTGACTCCTTACTCCCAGCCTGATAACCTCGGTGGAGACCGGCTTCTAATCACGAAGCTCTGGGAGCTACTTTGTCCTCCCCTGGACTCCCTCTCCTTTCCACCCACCTTTCCTGAACCCAGGGGTCTGGGATTGTCCAGGAAGGAAGCGAATGAGCCAATTCCCCAGACTTCTTCCTGTTTCCGTATTCATTCCAGAAAAGCCAGCCCCTGCCAGGATCCTATCTTTCCTCCTCAGAGTTGGCACCTTTCCAAAGTCAGCCCTTCAAATGCACACACAGATTGAGGGACCCTGCCCGGAGTCTGGAAGCCCCAGAGGCTGTGGGTGACCTTGGGCTTGTCCTTTCTCCTGCTTGGGATCTCTCCTCTGAGCCAAGGGGAGAGGCGACCTTTTTACCAGCCATATTTACATTGCTCAATTAACGATGATGACGATGACAGCTGCAGCTAGGGCCTGCAGCTCTAAGTGCCCCAGGCACATCAACTCACTGACTCCCGGCAGTGACCCTTTGATGCAGGTCCTCCGAGTTGCCCCCCTTTACAAGTGAGGGAACTCCAGGCTCAAAATGCCTTGCTCAAGGCCACTCAGCTCAGAGGCAGAAGTGACAGAACTTCTGCCTACTGTCAACCCAGCTGTTGGTTCCAAAGTGTTCCTCTCCCTCCAGGAGCACTGGCTTCCGTGTCCCTTCCTGGCATTTGCTGTGACCATCCCCCCGCCTCCCCCGCCAGCCCCAGTTAAATCCATTTAGCAGACCAACTCCCTGAGGCCCAGAAGAGGGGAAGGGACAATCCCAGAGTCACACCTGAGAGAACTCCATCTTCACAACAGGTCTTTTGACGCAAGTCAAAGCTCCAGGAAGGGGTGACTTCACAGAGGGCCACCCCCGTGCCCTCTGTTCATTCCCACTGAACAGATGGAAAACTCAAGATGGCAGCATCAAGATGGGTAGGGGCGGCAGGGTGAAAGGGCTTCCCAGCGAGGGCAGGCCAATTTTGCTTTTATCAAAGTCCAGTGGATACTTTAGAAAGACTGGGGTTCAAATCCTGAGTTTTCACTTCGGAAAGCAGTGTGGAGGTTCCCAAGACAACTTGGAATGGACCCACCATTTGACCCAGCTATCCCACTTCTCAGTGTATACCCAAAGGACTTAAAATCAGCACACTACAGTGACGCAGCCACATCAGTGTTCATAGCAGCTCAGTTCACAATAGCTGGATTGTGGAACCAACCTAGATGCCCTTCAACGCATGAATGGATAAAGAAACTGTGGTACATATACACAATGGAATGTTACTCCGTCTTAAATAAAATTATGGCATTTGTAGGTGAATGGATGGAACTGGAGAGTATCATGCTATGTGAAATAAGCCAATCCCATAAAAACCAAAGGCTGAATGTTTTCTCTGATAAGCAGATGCTGATCCATAGTTGGGGGTGGGTAGGGAAGAAAGAAGGAACTTTGGATGTTGCAGGGGGGAGTGAGGGGAGGGGAGGGGAGGGGCGCGGGAATGGGGAGGAAGGTAGAATGAGGCAGACATTATTACCCTATGTACATGTATGAAAAAAGGGTTTTTTTTTTTGTTGTTTTTTTTTTTTTTTTTTGTGGTACTGGGGATTATGAACCCAGGACCTTGTGCTTGTGAGGCAAGCACTCAACCAACTGAGCTATATCCCCAGCCCTGAAAAAAGTTTTTTAAATAGAAAAAATCCTAAGTTTTGTGGGCCTGGACAAAGGCCTTGCCTACTCTGTGTCTCTCTTTCTCTGCCTGTGAGGGGGACACTCAGGGCTGATTTCATCCATCCCAACTGAGATACGTCCAGATTTGGTTGGCAAAAATCTGCTGCCTGGGGACCTTGAGAGTCCCCATGGCGTCTCTGGTTCCACCCAGACACCCCCATGTTCCACAACTGCAAGGGTAACACTGGATCCACAGGCCACCCATATGTCACCCTGGCTATGGGCCAGAATGGCCACTGACAATAACCCGACCCATACCGTCTGACAGCCGAAGATTTTGAACATCTCTCCTGGGGTTCATAATGGTGGCTTGTCCAGGTTGAGTGTCTCTTATCTGAAATGCTTGGGACCAGAAGTGTTTCAGATTTCAGGATTTTTTTTGAGATTTTGAAATATTTGCATTCACATAATGAGATGTCTTGGGGATGGGAACCAAGTTCGAATATGAAATTCATTTGTTTCGTATATACCTTATACACATAACCTGCAGATAATTGTATATGATACTTTAATAATTTTGTGCATGAAACAGCTTTGTGATGTAGAATTTTCCCCTTATAGCCTCAGGGTTGTGCTTAGAAAATTTCAGATTTTGGACCATTTCACATTTTGGGCTTTTGGATTGGAGATGATCAACCATCGTAAGGACTTAAAGAGTTAACATCAGTACGAAGTCACTAGGCATCCTGTTATTATTACTCTTTAGTTGTAGATGGACACAATACCTTTATTTTTTTTATTTAATTTTACACAGTGCTGAGGATCAGACCCAGTGCCTCACAGGTGCTAGGTGAACATTCCACCACTGAGCCACAACCCCAGCCCCAGGCAACCTGTTATTAATAATAATTATTAAAATAACAGCAAGTCCATCTACCTTTTGGCCTCATGCAATAGCGTGAGGCTTCTCCCACCAGCCTGCCGGGCTGTTCCCTGCCTGGATGTTCTCTCTGTTCCCTCCCTCCTACCAGGCGTCCCAGCAGCCTGGAGGGTGGGTCGGGCCGCTATCTCACTGGGCTATTTGCTCTCCCTCTTCTGGGGCTGCCACCCTGGACAAGGCCCTTGGATAAAAGGCCAGGGCACCCGTGTCCTGCTTCCTACTCTCTGGTCTGAATCATGCTCCGGCTCCTCCCTGCCCTGGCCCTCCTGGGCGTGCTGGCTGCCCCAGAAGGTGAGTATGGTGTGGACACTCAGAACGAGAGACCAGCCCAAGGTCACACAGTCGGTGGGAGTCGGCTTCAGAGTCTGAGACCCAGACCCTTCCACCTGGCCTGGTGGTCACAGACTGGTTGAGAAAGAGCATGGATCTGGAGGCAGGCTGCCAGGGTTCACATCCTGGCTCTACCACTTGATAACTGTGTGATCCTCAGCCTGCCACTTAACCTCTCTGTGCTTCAGTCTCCCCATCTGTGAAACGAGCTCTTAATGATTCTCTGGAGCAATTATTACTAGTCTGTGACTTTGCCTGCCTGTCTCCCCTTGGTTCTAATTCTGCCACCGTTGACCAGGGATGGGAATTGAGTGGCCTGGATGTCAACCAGGATCCCGTTGTGTGATCCTGAATGAGACCCCAAGTCCCTCTGGCCTCAGTCCCCCTTCTAGAATAGGAAGGTGTGAGGCAAGGTCAGCATTGTCCGATGGGGCTTTCTGGAGCCTTGAGGTTTCTTTGAAGAATCTCAGAGGCCTCTGCAGATCAAGGCTGGGCAGGAAGACAGAATCCCCCTCAGCAGGGCCTCCAGAGGGCAATCCCAACTTGGTTTGCTCAGTGCAGGCTTGTGAGCATGATGCAGATGGCCGAAACTCTAGAGGGTTAGACAGGAAGAGGCAGCAGCTGTGGCCTGGAGCTCCTCTGGGTCCCAACCCCACACCTTTGCCGTGCTGTGTCTCCTGCTGAAATGCCATTCCCACTCCTCTAGAGAATGTGTGTGTGTGTGTGTGTGTGTGTGTGTGTGTGCTGGGATTGTACCCAGGGGCATTTTACCACTGAACCACATCCCCAGTTCTTTTATTTTTCAGTTTTGAGACAGGGGCTCACTTAAGTTGCTTATGGCCTTGCTAAATTGCTGAGGCTGGCCTCAAACTTGTGATCCTCCTGCCTCAGCCTCCGTAGTACCTGGGATTAGAGACGTGTGCCACTGTGCCTGGTAGAAAATGTTTCTTTACCTTTTCTCAACAGCCCTCCAGCCATGGCAGCCCCCAATCCTATTCCTGAATCCCGTGTGTGTGTGTGTGTGTGTGTGTGTGTGTGTGTGTGTGTGTCTTTCTCCTCTCTCCTAAACCACAGGGTTTGACCACTCCTCTCTTCCCACAGGGGCTTCCAAGACGTGTCCAGCCTGCTCTTTGCCTGGAAATTGCACGGATATCTCTTGTCCTTCTGCCCAGGACACCTGCTTGTTTAGCCAGATGCATCTGGGTAGGGGACTGGCCGGGGTGGGCTGAGAGGGTGGACAAAGGAAAGGCCAGGGGTGGGAGGGGACAGGCATGGAGGAGCGGCTGGGGACCTGGGGTTGTGCACTTGGCTCAGCAGGTGCTGCTGGAGTGGGTGGGGTGGGGTGGACTAGCTGCCGGCAGGAGGCCCTACATAGGCCTCCGGAGCTGAGGCCCCAGGAGGGCCCTGGGAAGAAGGCCTTTAATCTCCCCTCCTTGGACTCTATCCTTAGAAAATGGCACCGTCCTCGAGAGCGGGTCCTGTGTGGCCCCTGGGGGATGCCAAGAAGGCGCCTACGCCCTGACCTACAGTCCCCACCCCAGTCTCTGGGTCAGCACGGTGTGTTGTGAAAACTGCAGCTCCCCACAAAAAGGTTTGTTGGCCGTGGGACCTGGGGCCACACACCAGCCAGGGTGTCATGGGGACTTGGCCAGGAGCTTCCTCTCCAGGAACTTTCCGTCTGGTGGGTGGGAGCAAGAAGGGAACCTCAACTTTCTCATCTAGAAAATGGGCCTGAAGCAAATTTTGCAGAGAGGGGTCCCCTTGTCTGGCACACGGCGGGCACTCTGTATTTTGTAACTATGCTTATTGAATTTTGGGGGGGCTGGAGAGAGGCCCACAATTCTTTCCTCTCCTGAGAGCCTCTCCTCCAGACGCTCCCTGCAGGCTGTCCCAGCAGAACAGGAGTGTTATGGGTGGTGACAGGCGGGTCTAGGGTAAGACCAGCCATCTGCCTGGGGCACCAGACTTAAGGGAGAGCTCACTCTGCTCCTTCGCACTCCTGAGAGTGAGCATCTCCTCAAATTTTGTGCCTCTGGCATTACAACAGACCCAGCCCTGGGTGGTAATCAAGATAATTTTTTGTTATTTGGTTATTTCTTTAAAGAAAGGATTTGTATTTGGCAGAGATAGGAATGGGGAGATACAGCACTCAGGGCTACCAGGAATCCTTTCACACAACCGAGGTGTCCCACTTTCTATGAAAAACCACCAGGTCCACCAGGTCCCAGGAGAAGTGGGCTCCTGCTCAGCATATAAAAGAGCAGTTATGATTAAAATCACATTTACTACATTCTAAAATGAAGATAATAAAAGACTAACATTAAAGAATAAAAAAAAAATCACATTTAAAAATCTTGTGTGTGATGATAGATTGAAAGGACCACACCTGATAATTTGTGTGTGTGTGTGTTTGTGTTACCAGGGATTAAATCCAGAGGGGCTTAACCACTGAGCCATATCTCCAACTGTTTTTTATATTTTATTTAGAGACAGGGTCTTGCTGAGTTGCTTAGGGCCTCGCTAAATTGCTGAGGCTGGCTTGAAACTCATGATCCTCCTGCCTCAGCCTCCTGAGCTGCTGGGATTACAGGTGGGCACCACTGACCCTGGTCCACTAGTTGTCTTTTGATAAAGAGTCTGTTGCCACACTGTCCAATAGAAATGCAACATGAGCCATCTGTGTAATTAAAACTTCTCTAGTAGCTACATTAAATTTTTTTTTTTGGTGGCATGTACCTGTAATCTCAGTGACTCGAGAGTCTGAAGCAAGAGCATTGCAAGTTCAAGGTCAGACTCAGCAACTAGCAAAACCCTGTGTCAAAACAAAATACAAAAATAAGAAGAACTAGTGACTAACTCAGTGGTAAAGTGCCCCTGGGTTCAATCCCCGTACCCTCCCCCAAATAAATAAATAAATAATAAATAAAAAGATAGCTCTAAAATAATGTTTTCTTCAGTCAACTTATCTGAAACTGCCAGTGTTTCGAGATGAGCCCCTATTAAGATGATTTTTTTTGAGAAAAAGGAAAAGAAGTTTTATTGACTTGCTAGCAAATGAGAAGTCAGCAGACTCACGTGTCAGAGGTTATGCAATTCTATCAGGAGAGCAGCGGGCTTTTAAGCAGGACCAAGTTCCAGGTGTGCATATCAGCAGTCATAATTCATATCCAACTGGGATCCTTGAGAGATAGCCATTTCTTAGATTTGCTGGTACCAGCTCCTTAGACTGGATTTCTTCATTCCTGTGATCAGTAAGCCAAAGGAAGGACAGTTAACTTGGCCTAGGATGCGAGGAATGTTAATGGTTTCAGAGGTCTCAATCCATAGATGGCTGGCCCCATTCCTTGGGGCTGAAGGTGAGGCAGAGCATCATGGCGGAAGAGTTTGGCAGAGGGAAGCAGCTCACATGATGATCAGGAAGCAGAGAGAGCTTAAGATGATTCTTGGCGGAGATTTTACTCTGGAAAAATATACCTAAATGCCTTCCTCTTAAATGTTTCAGATCTCCAAGGAAGCATTCAAAATTAATCAGATGGTGGTGAACCTGGAAGGCAGAGTTGTACTCTTTTGCAGAATACCACAATATCTTAAGCCCGAAATAACAGGATCGCTTTGTAATCACTTTTGAAATTCAGGATCCCTATGGAAGGGCCCTCATCTGTTGTCCGTGCTGTGTCTCCAGGGCCTAGAAGAGTGCCTGGTCCACAGTTGGAGCTCAAGAAGTGTTTGTGGAATGAATAAAAGAAACTTTAGGATCCAATCGGAAAGTTTCTTTAGGACAAACGAACAGAATGGGGCTGTTATTTGTGTCTCCTTAGAATAAGTCTTCAGGGGTTGGAAGGTGGCATCTGAGACCAGGCTGGTCCCATTTTGGAGGAAAGTGATCTGAATTGTTCCTGGCAGGAGTTGGGGGTGCGGTGTGGAGGCAAAAATAGAGGGAAGACAGGGGAACAGAGGGCTGGTGGGGTAAGGAGGTCTGGGCACCGGGTTCACTCAACTCCATCCCACTCTGACTATACCTGCTTCCACCAGAGGCAGGGCCCAAGGCCCAGCCCAACGCAGTAAAGTGTCCTTACTGTTCTGGGGATAACTCCACCTCATGTGACTCCCTTTCGATCATGAACTGCACTGGGAACCAGACTGTGTGCGTCACTCTCAATGGGACATGGAGTAGAGGTAAGGGCTCCCTTTGGGAGGTCATTTGCATGGCAGACTCCCCTCCCACCTGCATAAACAAGTGTTGTGATTCCTTTGCATGTGTGTTCACATTATCTCTTGTTATTGAACAAATCACCCGCAAATTCTGTGGCTTACCATGACCATCTTTTATGCTACCAATGGATTGTGAATTCAAGAAGAGCTCAGCCAGACAGTTCCGGGTCTCTCGTGTGTTTAGAGTCAGAGGGTGGCTAGAGCTGGAATTAGGAGCAGGGCCAAGAGCAGCAGGGGGCTGGCTGAACTTCTCTCACACATGGAGTCTCTGGGCCTTTCCACATGGTCTGTCCACATTGGTTAGCTTGGGCTTCCTCACATCATGGCTGCCTCACATCATGGCTTCCTTTATGTGGTAGTAGAAGACTTCATCCAGCAAACGAGGTGGCAGCCTCCTGGACTTTGATGACCTTACCTTGGAAGTCACATAAAGTTACTTCTACCATGCTTTATTGATTGAAATGGTCATGAAATTCCATTTAGTTTCATGGTGGGAGGTGTAGATAAGCACAGATGTCACCTGTTAATGTGTCAGAGAATTTGAAGATGCATTTTATTTTATTTCGGCAGTACTGAGGATTGAGCTCAGGGGCACTCTGCCACCAAACTACACCCCCAGTCCTGTTTTATTTTTATTTCAAGACAGAATCTCACTAAGTTGCCAAGACTAGCCTCAAGCTTGTGATCATCCAGCTTTAGCCTCCCAAGTTGCTGGGATTCAGCCGTCCACCATTGCACCAGCTGAAGGTGCATTTTAAAATGAGGACTACGTGTTTGCAAATGGTTGAGGCACAGACTTTTTTAGCAAAAGCCTTAGGAAAGAACCATCCTGGCCAGAGCAGAGACTAACTCTGAAGCCAACAAAGTGATAGAGAGAAGTGGTCTAGGCTTTTGCCACTGGCAGTAAGGTGGACTAGATCCTCCAAAGTATCTTCCTGCTGTAAACAGTGGCATGCTGGGAAGGAGCTGGGGAGAGGGATCCACCCTGGCAGGGAGGCATGTTGTATCAACGACATTGTTTAACATTGCTGGTGCGTGGTGATAATAAAAAGCAGATTTACTTTTAGTTGATTTTTTTAATGTTCTACAGACATACACCCCCTTAGCCTGCTCCCATGACAGGCTGCTCCCACTAGCCACCCTTGCCTCTTAGTATGTCACCGTTTACAGATAAACTAGATCTTGTGTGAAAATCTTTTTTTTTCATGCTGTTGGAGATTTCAGGAAACTAGGGAAATTTCCAAGGGTCCCTAAACAAAACAAAAATGTGAGCAGAAGTCAGAATGAGAGCAGTGAGAGAATGTGAAATTCACAGTGGCCCTGAGAACAGATGCTGATAATGACCTTCTGTGGGTAAATAGATCTTAGCACAGCACATTGGTCAGGGAGCTGACCCTTGGGTTCTCACATAAGATAGGACCTTGGAAAGAGGCTGAAAAGATCCCAGGTTGGTAATATCACCTGATCTGTATAGAAACAAAAGCAAATCCTCCCAGAGGAAAAACCCCAAGGATTCCCACAGATCAACATCAATCAAACATGAGCCCACAATCAGAGCTCCTGAAACACAAGGAAGCAAGTCACCATGAGGAAGAGCAGAAACAACAAATCATAAATGTGTGTCCATGAGGAGCTCGGCCATTGTAATCATCAGCTAAAGGACATAATAATATACCTCTATGTGATATACCTGAAGGTATAAAGTTAGAATCACAAAAAAAGAGCAACAAGAAGAGGTTGTAAGAAAATGGCAAGGTAGGGCCGGGGCTGTAACTCAGTGGCAGAATGCTTGGCTAGCATGTGTGAGGCACTGGGTTTGATCCTCAGCACCACATAAAAACAAATAAATAAAATGAAATAATTTCTAAAAATGGCAAGGTAGACTTGAAAAGGAATCATATAGAACTACCGAGGGGCTGCCAAGACACGGGAACTTGCTGACAGAAAAAGGCAGACACGAAGGTGGAGACTTTGACTCTGAGTCTTTCCCTGCAAACTATTCTTATTTCTGCAGGAGGTCCCCAAATCCTGAAGGGCTGTGCTACACCAGAGATCTGCCACCTGCAAGTGAATGACACTCTGGGCCCAGAGCAGGCTGGATTTCATCTCACCACCAAGCCTGATTGCAGTTACCCCGCTCCTCCCACACAACCAGGTGCTTTGAACCCTGCCTTCCTAGAACCCCACCCTCTCAGCCCTTCCCAGGTCTCATATATTCTTCCCAATCCTTTGTGTTCCTGGGGTGCACTGTCCCCCCGCCAATGTTCCCAGGAGTACTGTTATATGCACACACAAACAGCACCCAATACACTCAGTAGCAGAAAATCCATTGGTACGCAACCACAGACACTCACAGTTGTATCTCAACACCTACTGCACGTGCACAGAGGTGCATGAACTTCAGACATGAACATCCTGTGATGTGAGATTAGAGATCTGAACTCCTCTTAAGGAACAAACCTGATGTTCTTTTTCTTTCTTCACTTCCTTGCTTGTGAAAGATGACAGATTGGTCAATAGTCTTCTTTTGGATTACCAAAGAACATTCACCACCATTTTTTTTGTCTTCCGGAAAAGAGAGATGCTAAGTGGAATACTATTTACTTGGATAAGAGTATATTGATCGATTCGTTTGAACAGCATTATGAACTTTTTAGAGGCCCATCAGGAAAGGCAAATTTCCCTGGACAGAGCAACATTCTCAGTTCTAGGGATGCAGAAGATGCCTTTGTTAGAAACTGCATGGCCAGGATCATCCTGTGATGCAGAAAAAGATCTGCTGACTGACTCTGCAGGCAGAGCGGGTGCATTCCCACCTTAGCTTCCTCAGATTCCAGCTGCCAACAGTTTTACTTTCCCAAACTAAGCAGTGGATCACGTTAATTATCACAACAAAGAAAAAAAGGCAGACTTGGGAGCTTGAAATTTACAATAGGAAAAGGAAAAGGGTAAAATATGATTGCCAGCTATAGGAACTTGGGTCATGGAAATTTATGCAAACAGACGTAACTCCTCCATGCGTGGACATGTGGATTCTCAGGTCCATATTCAGGGACTGGGAAAGACAGGCACAGACATACGCCAGCATGCAGAAGTACACACTGTCCACAGGCACACCGACACACCGGCTGACATCTATGAACACTCACAGTTGTACCCTGACGCATCCCAGTACCCCACACCTCACTGGAAACAGACACACCCTGCCCAAGAAGCACTCACAGATCCACAAAACCAGCCTTAAACACACACAGACACACAGATCTGCTCGTACCCCTATGCACGTAAGTGGGGCACAGAGGCACATGCACAAACACCTCCACGGCCCCCACCCCCAGCCAGCTTCAGAAACACGCAAACAATTCAACACAGGCCAGATGTGCACACAGGAAACGGCCCTGCATCCTTGCCCCACAGCAGAAATGCACACCCTTTTGCACAGTAAGGGCACAGATGGGTGTGCCCAGAAATTTTTGCAGGTGCACATGTACGAGCACACACACACACACACACACACACACACACACACACACACACACAGAGGTTTTCTTTCTCTCTCCAGGTCCCCATGCAACTGTGACCCATAGCAAGCCAAAGGCCACCATTTGTTTCACCTGCTCAGACCTCTCCCATTGCAACCCTGTCTCCTGCCCGGAGGATAGAAACTACTGCCTTCAGACAACAGGAATCACAGGTGAGCGCCCACAGGAGCAGAAACAGGCCCCGAGGCAAAGCGAAACTTCTTGCCTTTCCGTGTCTGTGGCCTCCACTTTTCCTGGCCATGCAGGACAGAGGCTCGGGGCAGCGGAAGGTGTGAGTTGCAAATCCCATGGCACATTTGGTTCAGCTCTTGCTGAGTAGCCATCCACTTTAGAGGCTGAGGCAGGAGGATCAAAAGTTGGAGGCCAGCCTCAGCAATGAATGAGGCCCTAAGCAACTTGGTGAGACCCTGTCTCAAAATAAAAGCAAAAAGCTCTGAGGATTTGGCTCAGTGGTAAAGTGCCTCTGAGTTCAATCTCCACTGAAAACGAGGTAAAGGCTCAACCAGTCACAAGAGGACGGATACTATATGAGTGCATGATTTCACTTTATGAGAGATCTAGAGTAGTCACAGTCATGGAAACAGAGAGGAATGGTGGTTGCCAGGGATTGGAGGAGAGGAAATGGGGAGCTGTTCAATTGCTATAGGGTTTCAGTTTAAAAAAAAAAAGTTCTAGAGATCTGTTACACAATAATGCAAATATAGTTAACCATTGAACTATATATTCAAAAATGGTTAAGAAGGTAGATTTCACATGATTTTTTAACCATGATTTTGTGGTTTAAAATAATAACTTAGCTGGGTGCAGTGGCACATGCCTGTAATCCCAGCAGCTCAGGAGGCTGAGGTGGGAGGGTCATAAGTTCAAAGCCAATCTCAGCAACTTAGTGAGGCCCTAAAGCAACTCAGCAAGAAGGACTGAGGATGTAGTTCAGTGGTTAAGCATCCCTGGGGTCAATCCCTGGTACCAAAAAACTTAAATAAATAAAACAATGCTTTGTCATTTCTCATGATTCTGCCATCTTGGGCTCAACTGGGCAGCCCTTCCACTCCAGGTGGTGAAAGCTGAGGTCCCTTATATGCTACATTCTGCTGGGAACTTGAAGGGCACTGGAGGCCCCTCATCCCCCAGAGCCTCTGTCTGCGGGGGCTCTTGGCAGCCCATAGATCAGCCTCAGCCTCCTCACAGTATGGTGCTGTCTACTGAGAAGAAAATAGTAGAAAGTTCCAGGCCTCTCAGGAGACAGGCTCAGCCGGGGCACAGCATCACTGGGCCACTATCTGTTGACCGGAGCGAGGTGTGGATTGAAAGGGGAGGAAGCACTTGCTCTTGCTGAGGCAGTGACGGTCCTGTTGCCGTGGGCTGGGAGATTCAGTGGTGGCCATCTTGGTGTCAGTGATGTTCTGGGCAGCGAGCTCCTTAAGATCCCTGCACCTCTGTTCCAATAAAGCCGAAAAACTGTAAATGGGAAGAAGAATTGAACTTGCAACCAGCTCTTTGCTATCTTCCAGCAGCATGAATAGTGTACCAGGCTCCCGTGCTGGGCATTTCTGGAACACCAGAGAAGTATCTGAGTAAGGCCATGAGGTGCTCAGAGACAGAGCGGGGAGGCTCACCGAGGCCCCCCTATTAATTGGAACCCTAAGGGAGAAGGCAGAGTGCCCAGCAAGGTTTTCTGAAGTGTGTCTTTATGAGCAATGACCAGGTTGGATTTATTATGGGGGGATCTCAGGCAGGGTGAATGCCAACAGGATGACATCAGAAGGGACTGGGGGCATTCCATTAGTGGGTAGCTCCCGGTCGCCGTTTCTCATTAGCCTGCCCTCCGCCTCTCTCCAGCCTTGGGGGAAGGAAACTCGGTGGCCTGGAGAAATGGCTCCTGTGTGGCCTCCAAGGACTGCAAATTGGACAGCTCCATCTCTGCCTTGACCTACAGTGCTGGCTTCGGCTTCTGGGTCAACACCACCTGTTGCCAAGGCAACTGCCAGGAGTCCACTCCTCTCGGTACGCTGCCAACAGAAAGCAGTCAGATGGGTGACCCAGGAAGTGGTAGGTGACTTTGGAGGAGAACTTGTCCTCAGTCGAGGAAGGTAGGTGGGCAAGAATATCAATGCCCAATTCCCCAGTTGGGTTCCCCTAAGTCACTGACCCCAGCTCAGTGGGAAATCTCAATAAGGTCATTTCCCTGTGGTGATTGTTTGAGCACACCAAGGGCCCTGGAGGTTCTGAGAGTCCTCTTGGCTGACCTTTGCCTTCCCCTGTACAGCAGCTCTGCCAGCCTCACGTACCTTGAGCAAGTTCCTGTGCCCTACGTGTGCAGAGGACCACCAGGGGCCCTGCAATTCCTCCTTCTATATGCAGTGTCCCCTCGGGGAGACTGAGTGTGTCCAGCTGGACCTGATGCCTGAAGAAGGTAATGGGGAGTATGTGTGTGTGCATGTGTGTGTGTGCATGTGTGTGTGCATGTGCATGTTCACACACAGTGAGTTGAGTGTATTGGCTTTCAATGAAGACATGCCTGAGTTTGGGTTCTCACCTCCATCATGTACCCTGTGTGGCCTGTGGCAAGCAACTTCATCTTTATGAGTTTCACTTTTCTTTTCCAGTAAATGGAGATGCTGGATGCACATTTTCCCCCCGGGGTTTTGTGAGGTCTGAGTGAATTCATGAGAGAGGCAGTAGAGGAGCGGGTATAAGAGCAGGAATCTGGGTCAGGCTGCCTGGGTTCAAATCCTGGGTCCACAGCTTAGAGCTGGGAGATACTGGACAGGTGATCTAGCCTCTCTGTGCTTCCGTTTTCCCATTTGAAAAAGGAGGCAATAATAGGCTCTGTCGTAATACTGTTGTGAATAAAATCAGAAATCCATTAAATTCTTACATGAGTGCTGTCCAAAAGCAATATAATGTGAGTCACATGTGTAATTTAAAATTTTCTAGTAGCCTCATTAAACAATTAAAAAGTAACAGGGGAAATTAACTTAATAACCTTTTGTTTAACCCAATGAATCCAGCATTATCATTTCCAGCATGCAATCAATGTAAGAGATTGTAAGCAAGACGTCTTGTGTTTGATTTTTCTAAGTCTTAGGAATCGGGTGTTTATCTGACACTCAAAACAGTGTTAATTCAGACTGTCCACCTCTGAGGTGTTCAATAGCCACGTGTGGCCAGTGATTACCATATTGAACAGCATCCCTCTAGAACACAGGAAGTGCTGTGAATGGCGCTGTGGTGACTCTAAGGCCATATCTAAGGAAGACAGGAAGGAATGTCCGCAGGGGGTGCAACTTGGAAGTGTGAGGGTCATGACAGGTGTGTGCAGGGGACTTGTCACACTCCGGAAGTGTGCACCTGTGTGTTTCTGGGGCGGAGTGTCCGTGGATGGGGTTGGCAGGTGCTTTTGTGTTGTGTGGGTGTCTGGGGATGGGAGCTAATGTGATTGAGATGTGTGTGTGTGCGTGTGCACGTGTGCATGGGTGCACATGTACGGGTGAGTGTGCAAGAGAATGGTTCTGGAACAGTGACTCACAAAAATGGTTCTGTGAGGGTGTGCACACTAGTTCAGGCAAAATGAAACAAATAGGGACCACCCTGAGGCTTATGCTTCTTTTTAGTTTTTTTTTTGTTTTGTTTTGTTTTGTTTTGTTTTGTTTTGTTTTTTGATACCAGGGATTGAACCCAGGAATGCTTAACCACTGAGTCACATCCCAGGTCTTTCTATTTTTTTTTTGAGACAGAGTCTCCCTAAGTTGCTGAGACTGGCCTCGAACTTGCAATCCTCCCGCCTCAGCCTTTAGAGCCACTGGGATTGTAGGTGTGCGCCATGGCACACAGCTCTTTTTAATATTTTTTTTAATTATAGAGAAGTTGTTCAAAGATAAATAAAAGTGGGAATAGTTTAATAAATCCCCATTATACCCCACTCTGAAAATAGCCCCCTGATGGCCAATCCTGTTCCATCTCTGCCCTGATCTCATATTATTTGAATCAAATTCAGATATTGTATCACTTTCTCCATACATATTTCCATCTCTATCTCTCTAAAAGATAGGGACTTAAAATTAACCTACAAACTAAGTGAGCCTGAAAAGGAATAAATTTGTTTATTATAAAAAAAAATGACCTACAGTTGTGAGGGTTTTTAAATTGAAAAAACTTTACTTGCACATTTTCCATTAAGTCCTCGGAAAACTGGTTCCCTTTGCGTATTGACGCCTGTGCATAAATAAACCGCCTTACGTCATTACATTAAGTATGGCTCCGAAGAGTCAGGAAAAAATTGCAAACGTGTGAAATCAGCGGCATTCCGGTGTCGCGGGCCTTTGTCAGTGTGGAGCCGCAGGGGAAAGCATACCTGGAAGGTGGAAGGACTAACGAGAGGGACAGAACGATCCCAGTGAGGTCTCACCGAGGACACTCCCGCTGGTGCCCCTGTGCCTGCCAGGTGCGCGTGTGCGCGTGCGCAGGTGTGACCCTCCGCCCGCGCGGGCGTGTCCCCACGTCGCCTTTCTCACACCTGTCTCCGCAGGCGGCCGAAACCTGAGCCTGAGCCTGCGCGGCTGCGGCTCCCGCGACCTGTGCGACGCCCCGGCTGTGAAGGAGGGACGCCTGGCGCTCCCGGGTCTCCGGCTGGCCCGCCCACCATACTGCAGCACCCGTCACCGCGCGGTCCTCGAGTCTCAGTGCCTCCTGGACACCGCCTCTGGTCTCCGCCTCGCCCTACCCGCGCTGGTGGTGGCCCTGGGGACCTCGGTGCTTGCCTGAGGCATCTGGCCGGGACCGCCTTTCCCCTGGGACTCCCCCACTGCCTGCTTGCTCTCATCTCACTGGATGTTGCCTGGATTCCCTCTTTCGGACACTTTTGGGGCCTGGAAGCTTCTGGTGAGATAGTCAGGGACCAGGGGCAGGCTCCTCTCCCAGACCAAGCGCTTCCCCTAGCTTCCTGGTACCAGGACCCCGCACAGGCTATACCTCCTCCATGAGCATGGGCTGTCTTCCCTCAAGGCCACCCACCGCTGCTGAGGCCAAGCCTCTGCTGGACGAGGACCAAACCTCCGTGGACAGCAAGGGTCCCCCTACCCCCCTCTCCAGACCAGGGTTGTTCTTCCTCAGACTACAAAGACTAGGCCAACTTTCTTAAACTAGGGGATCCCCAACACCAAGCCACTCCCTCAGCTGGGTCAGTGTCTGTTTTCCTCAAACACCAGGAAGCAAATCCTTCTTCTTGTCTCCCTCTATAGGGTCCAGCAAAGTCTTGTGAGCCAAAGTGGGGCTTGAGGACCCAGTACACCCACTTCCCAAGGCTTCTAGGGCAGCCGGTTCCTCTCCCTCTGGGCCACTATGGGCAGGGGGCTTGGGTGGGGTGAGAGTTCCCTGCTGTCTAGGCTCAATCTCCCAGCTGTAACCAAATCTAAATGAATTGCATCCCACAATGCCAAGCAGTTTGGATTTCCCTTTTCTGAAGTAGCAACCTCACATAGGATCCTGATGGGGTCGACTTTCTCCTCTGGGGCCTGGGGAGGTCAAACCTGTCTTCAGCCAGGACTTCTGAGACCTGGGGTGGGGACTGCTAGGACCACAGTGCCTGGGGCCAGGAGGGCATAGAGCAAATGCTTAGTCTGGAGGCAGCATCATTTTGGAGCAAGCAACAAACTCGAAGGATTGAGCAGAGAGGTAAAAATGGGGAACTCGCAGTGGGTAGGATTCCAGGAACCTTCTGCTTTTAGCCGAAAGTAACAAAATCCAATCCAAGAAACTGAAACCATTTGTCATTCATCTAACAAATGTTTATTGATCACATACTACACATTAAGCACAGTTCTAGATATGAGGGATACAGAAGAAATCCCTTCCTCTCATGGAGGCTGTGTTGTAATGGAGGAGATAAATAATAACCAAATACCCCATATGCTATGCCAGAGAGGAGACAGCTGCTGGCAGGAGGAAGGGGTGTGTTGCCAAAGTTGAGAGATTTACAAAGGGTGGGTTGAAAGGGTGAGATTTGAATAAAGGACTGAAGGGGACAAGGGAGAGGTGGTGCAGATGCCTGAGTACCAGTGATGGGGCTTTGCAGGCAGAGGGAAATGTGAATGCAAAGGCCCTGAGGCAGGCACAGTGAGATAGTGCAACATGACCCAAAGAACAGAGGGGTGGGGGTGTCCGGGGTCTGATTCAGACCAAGGAGTCATTGAGCACCTTTCTGCTTTGCTACCCATAGCCACACTCATACAGCAGATACCCAAAGCTGGAAGGGCTGGCTTCCCTTTCTGGTCCTGCGCAAACCTCCATCCCTAGCAGCCTTTCCTTATGCCTCACTGACCAGACTTGAGCAGCCAGTCTCTGAAGATAATGGACCCATCCTGATTGACTTCCCCTAATCAGGATCCAGTCCCTGGAGTTGAAAAAGGTCCCAGCCTCTCTTAAGGTACATGGCTGCTCTGGAGTCTGGATAAACTGAGGTTCTAGTAACAAGGAAGAAGGGGGATAGGGGCTACAGGGATCAGTCAGGAAGAGAAACCACCCTAGGTTGTTCCTTCTTCTCCTTCTCCTATTTTTTGGTACTGGGGATTGAACCCTGGGGCACTCAATCACTAAGCCATATCCCCAGCCTTTAAAAAAATTTTTTTTGTAGTTGTAGATGGACAGAATGCCTTTATGTTATCTGTTTATTTTATGTGGTGCTAAGGATCGAACCCAGTGCCTCACACCTCAGAAGCAAGAGATCTGCCTCTGAGCCACACACCCAGTACCCCAGCCCTTTTAATATTTTCTTAAGGACAGGGTCTTGCTGAGTTGCTTAGGGTCTCACTAAAGTTGCAGAGGCTGACTTTGAATTCACAATCCTCCTGCCTCAGCCTCCTGAGCCGCTGGGCTGGGTTCTTAATAGAAGGAGTTTAATATGAGGGAGTTGCCTATACTGGGAGAACACGCGGTAGAAGAAGTGGGCTAGAGAGAAAAAAGGAAGAAGGGAAGGGTGTTCTGATTACTGTGGCTGTGGTAATAAGTTACCCGAAATGTAGTGGCATAAAATTATTCAGGAATGTGACTCAGGAGCGTGGGGAGTGTTTGTTTCTGCTCCACAAGGTCTCGAGTATTTGAGGGCAGGGGGCTGGAACCATCTAGGCTCATATGTTCATAAATCTGTCAGTCATTGCTGCTGCGCTGAGACCTTGGCTGAAGCTGCAGCTAGAACTCTGCATGTAGCTCTTCCCTGTAATTACGACTTCCTTATGACATGGTGCCTTGCTCGTGATGGGCAGGATTCTAACGTAGCCACCTTCCCAAGATTCCATTGTCTCCCGGACTACGAATTGAATGGGACATTACATAACATGATGATCTTATCTTACACAGCAAGGGAGTTTTTTCAGATGTCATTAAATTTTACCAATTAGTTGAGTTTGAGTTCAGCAGAGAAGATGATCTAGGTGGACTTCATCTACTCATGCACGCCCTTTAACAGCAGAGCGTTTTCTCTGGCTGTAGCTGAAGAGGAAGTGGACGTGAAGCATGCAAAGGATCTGCTGTGGCACTGCTGACTTGAAGTTGAAGGGCCGTGTGATAGCCTGAGAGTGGCCTCTAAGGGCTGAGAGTCACCCTCCACCAAGAGCCAGCAAGACAGTGGGGACCTTAGTCCTATAAATGCGAGTAACTGATTCTGCTGAAAACCTAAATGAGCGTGGAAACAGGATCCCAATTCCCAGAGAGAACCACCTGGCCAGCACCTTGATTTTGGCCTTGAGAGATCCTGAGTAAAGAACTCAACAAGCCCACTGGATTTTTTTGTTTATTTTTGGTACAGGGATGGAACCCAGGGCACTTTATTGCTGACTACATTCCTAACCCTTTTATTTTCTTATTTTGAGACAGGGTCTCACTAAGTCCCCTCAAGGCCTTGATAAATTGCTGAGGCTGGCCTGAACTTGTGATCCTCCTGCCTCAGCTTCCTGAGTCACTGGATTACAGGTCACCATGCCTGGCCGATCTACAAAACTGAGATGAGGAATGGGTGCTATTTGGCTTTGACTTTAACGGTAATAAAATATATAAACATAAAATTTACCATGATAAACTACATCTAAGCATAGAGTTCAGTAGTGCTAGCGGATATCTGCATTGTCCCGTTTGTTACCAGTCTCCTGAACCCTTTGGTCTTGCACAACCAAAACTCTGTACCCATCAAACAAAAACTCCCCATCTCCCGCCCCTGCCTCTGGCAACCACTATTCCACTTCCTGTTTCTATGATGTGACTACTCTAGATTGCATGCAGAGCGGGGAGGCATGCAGGAGTTATTGGGACTGTGATTTCGTTTAGCCTGATGTCCTCAGTTCATTCATTCTGCATCACGTGCCAAATGTTTTTTTTTTTTTTTTTTGTGCAGTGCTGAGGATTGAACCCAGGGCCTTGTGCTTGCAAGGCAAGCACTCTAACCAACTGAGCTTTATCCCCAGCCCAGTTCCTTGTTTTTTAAGGCTGATTATAACTCCATTAAATGAACCCATGTAGGTGTGCGAATCTGTTCCGCTCTTGGACACATGGGTGCTTCCACTCGTGGCTCCGTGAATGCTGACAGAAGTAGTGGTGTGGGAAAAGCACGTCTCACCTTTTTTGTTTTAATCTTCTGAGGGGAAGGATCTCCACTTGCATAGGTCAGGCTACAGGCGAGCCTGGGAAGCATAGTTTTCCAACGTCTAGCCCCAGCGTTCAGGGAGAGAAGGGGGGATATGGAGCCAAGAGACCACAGATCAAGTCCTTTCCCCTCTCGCAGTCCCATTTCCTTGTATAAAATTGGAGTTGTGATCATTCCTGAAAAAGGCAAGTGATACAGGGTGCCTAAGTAGGTAATAGCACGCAGTGTATGGGAGTCGTTAAAATGTTATTTGTCCTAGTCAGCTTGGCCACCATAATGAAAATCTCAGACTGGGTGGCTTCAGCAATAGAAATCTATTTTCTCACAGCACAACTTGGAATCATCTTTTGCTATTGATTCATGATTCATGTGGATTGAAAAGAGTCACCAGGCCCAAGGTTGAAAGAAGGAATGGGATGCACATAGAGGGACTCTGAGTGCGGGCACTAGTGCATCAGTCAATTCTGATGTTCAACTCAGAGTGTTAAGTGTGGTCTTTCCTGTCTCTGCTCTCCTGTAATGCTGACCACAGGGCTCCAGATCAAGTGTGCTAACTTGGGTCCTGGAGCAAACAGATGTTGCTCAAAAAGTTACAGCTGACCCCACAATGTGAGTGAGAAATAAGCTCTGCTGAGTGAGAAATAAGACACTGGGGTTGTTTGTTTCTGCAACATCAGTTGGCCTATCCTGACTAGTTCAGAGGTCTCCAAGGGAGTGGATAGCAGAGGTGGGTGTAGAATCAAATATCTTCAACTGAAGTCCTAGATAGATTGGAGAAGATGTTTGAACTCAAAACAGTCCTGGGTTTTATAGTGTGAATTCACAGATCGGTTGTCTGGGTGGGCCTGCACAAGTCTCAATAACCTCTCTGAGGCTTGTGTTCCCTTGTGTAGTAATGTGGCTCTCAGACATTAAGATATTATCATCGAGTAGGTAAAGCACAGGCTTGGCACTTCCTATTCTTTTGATAGATAGAAGTAGTCACTTCCTAGGTGGCTAATAATCATGACAACTATGCTATCATTTATCTGCATTATGAAGAACAGGAAAATGGAGGCTCAGTTGAGAGGAAAGGTTATTCTGGCTCACAGTTTCGGAGGTTTCAGTTCCTGATTGGCCCTTTGGTTTGGTCTTGGTGCAAGGCAGCACACCATGGCGGGACTCCGTGGCAGGGGCGGCTGCTCACCTCATGGCAGCTGGGAAGCAAAGAGAAAGACAGAAAGGGGCAAGGGTTCCAAAGGCCTTTTCAAGAGCACTCCCTCACCCGACGTCCTGCAACTGGGCCCACCCAGGTTCCACCGTCTCCCACTAATGCCACACTCCAAGGACAAGGGCCTTCACATAGGCACTTTTGAGGGACATTTCAGATCCAAACTGGCATATCCTTCCATTGTCCTTCCAAACTCAAGCAATCCTATGTTTACATTTGATACATCCATAAGATATATACATTTGTATGTATATCTATATACATCCTATCCTCCTACCCGGGGTGATATGGAATTTTTTAGTTTCCAAAATACGAGTCATAGCTCTCTACATCCTACTTTACGCACTTTTCAGTACCTCATGGAAATCCTCCACGTCATTCAAGTCCTACTCTTTGATGGCCGTAGGTGTGGTTTCATGACCCACTGGAGTAGATGTACCCATATTTACTCAGTCATTGTCCATCTGTGGGTGAATTGACGCAGTTTCCTCCTTTTTTGTTTTTTTCTGTCCTATTGTGGGAAACTCACTCAATTTCCTTTTTTCTTCCTCCCACGATGAGAGATTCAGCAGTAACATCCTGATGATGGATGACAGTGTATGTAGCTGTTATGTTGTTACCTGATGACAGAGCCCTTTCATACATTTAAAGAATTTTCTAAAATATATAATGAAATGATATTGAAGTTTCCAGTGAAAAAATCAAAAGTAAGAAATAGTGGCCCCCCACATCCTGGTTCATGTCCACTCAGATGAGTCCCCGGACATCCTTTCTTCCCCTGTAGACAGACTCCAGGAGTAAGCAGTTAAGTTACTTCTGTCCTAAAAAGATCATTGGAACTGATTCTCAGGAGCAGGTGTTGGTTCAAGGAACATGTGCATTTATTTCACCATTAGGTTGACATTGGATGGGCCTCGAATGTTCTTTTTGAGCCAGAGGGACACCTGTTTCTCTAGTGGGGCAGAATCAGACTGCTCAACCCTTCCCCACTGCCTCCTCTCTACCCTCTCACCCTGAACCTTTGGCAGTGACAGCTTAGGGTTCTGATCAACGCTGTGCTGAACCACATCAGCCAATACAAAAAGTCCCTATGCTCCTGTGTCCCTATTAGTGAATTCATGTATTTTGCCAGAACTCTTTTCCCTCCCAAGAATATCAGACAAAAAAAAGTTTGTAAAGTTGTAAAGTGGATGTATTAAAACTCACATCGGGGCTGGGGATATAGCTCAGTTGGTATAGTGCTTGCCTCGCAAGCACAAGGTCCAGGGTTCAAATCCCCAGCACTGCAAAAAAAAAAAAAAAAAAAAAAAAAAAAAAAAAAAAAAAAAAAAAACTCACATTGAGTTAAAATATTTTAATTATACCAAAATAAAATGTTTTATAGTTTTATTTCAGCAGAAGTTAATTTAAAATGATTAGTATCATCACTTGGTCAAGAGAAATGGTCAAGCATGGAAATCTCTCAACTGAAAGTGTAGGAGTGGGTTTAAAATGTCCTCCACGAGTTGTTTCCATCAAAGTCACAACGTGGTACGCTTCTCCTTTCGCTTCAAGCACCAACACGTCTTGATATGGCACTAGCCTTGATTTAGAATTTTGACATTTTGTTCAGCAAAATATCATGATTTTTTTTTTTTTGCATTAATTTTGATTTGTTAAAAGATCACACTGAGAATATCTGTCTTGGTCACTGAGCTTTTTAGCACCCCCTTACAATCTGTGCACTAGGCCACTTCCTCAGTCCTTGGCCCCAGTTCTGACCAGAGTGGATCACTGAATGCAGAGGGGCCCCTCGTGGTCCTGGTCTATTCTCACTAGTCTGTGGGTTGGATGGGCTCTGCTGGACGGTTCTTCTACTCCACAGAGAGCTGGGCTGGGGCCACTCCTATGGCTGCAGTCAGCAGGAGTCCAGTTGTGGCTGGAATGTTCAGGAAGGCTTCAGCTCATCTCCAGGCAGCTGCTGTTTCTCCATAGGTCTGTCCAGCAGACACGGCCCCCTCAGGGATCCAAGAAGAAGAAAGCAGAGGTCAGTACGTCTGATGACTTAGGCGCAGTTCTCAGAATGTCACTTTCTGCCACATCCTATTAATCAAAGCCAATCGTGGGGGCTGGCTCAGATTCAAGGAAGGGGAAGAAAACTGTCTCTTACTGGGAAGAAGAGTGGCATGGCCCATGTGGGGGACAGCCCATCACTTCCCACCAAGCCTCTCCCTTACCCTGGCTTTTTTCTTCTTCTTTTGTTTCTTCTTTCCTCCCTCCCTCCCTCTCTCCCTCCCTTCTTCTGGGTACTGGAGATTGAATTCCAGGGGCACTTTCTCCAGACACCCCCCTTTTTTTCAATTTTAAGACAGTCCTTGCTAAGTTGCTTATGGCTTTGCTAAATTGCTGAGGCTGGCCTCAAATTTTCAATCCTCCTACCTCAGCCTCATGAGTCACTGAGACTATAGACATGCTCCAAATGCCTGTAACTGGGCACTAATCTTATTCTTTTTATTACCTGTATCTTTCAAAATATAAGCCCCATGAAAGCAGAGGCCATCTATATCTTATTCACCACTGTCACACACTGCCTAGGACTGTCCCTGCACCTGGAAGGCAGCCAACTCTTTGGTATGAATGAATGAATGAATGATTCCCTGTGGTCCTAACTTCAGGTTTACCCAGGGTTATGCGGGAATGAAGGTTATGATGTGTAACATTCCTAGCAAATGCATTAGAATTTCTAAGAGAGAGCCATGCATGGTGCACACACCTGCAATCCTAGCAAACCCAGGAGCTGAGACAGGAGGATTGCAAACTCAAAGCCAGACTCAGCAATTGAGTCAGGCTCTAAGCAACTTAGTGAGACCCATCTCAAAATAAAAAACAGAAAAATGCTGGGGACGTGGCTCAGTGGTTAAGCGCTGCTGGATTCAATCCCCAGCACACACCTGCCACCCTCCACCAAAACAATATTTCCAAGACAGAAAGGACAGGGAGGGAAAAGAAGGATTGGGAGTGGGCAGGAGAAGTGTTAGGAAGAAGGGCGAAGTTCTGTGAGGTTGTGAGGGTCCATCTAGGGACTATCATGGTCACCTCTGTATGTCCAGCTCAATTAGCATGGCCTGGCACACACAGGTCCAGAAAGCATGTGGCAAATGCCTGGACAGGATTATAATGAGGAAAAGTGACTGGGGAGCTGGGAGCATTGGAGGTGCTGGGAAGGAATGGGCTGGACAGGAAGTTAACATCTATGGCTCTGTCCACCCAGCATCTCCGAGGCTGCAGAAAAGCTGAGTTCTGCTCTGATGGCCGAGAAGCAGGATGTTACACACAGTCAGGCAGATGCCAGTCAGGCAGCAAGTCCACCTGCTGCATTACACACGACAGTCTCGTCTACCACGCTGTCAGCACCAGCCCTTTCACATCCTCCCATCTTGGCTGAGTCCAGAACTCCTGGCTAGGTACTGGAGAACACAACAGATTGTCAGAGGCAAACGTGACCCTCTAAGATCTGTAGGGGACCAAGAAGAAGCTTCTCTCAACAAGTGGCTTCTCTGTTATATCCAGTTCATCAGCCTCCAGCCAACCTCAGCCTCCTAGAAGATGCTTGGGTTCTTTGTGAGGAAGAATAGTTCATGAATGGGAAGGTGTGTACACAAGAGGGTAAAGCAAGTTTAAGGAACTCGTTCATAAGGGATACCCCACCACTTTAGAGGAAGCGTTGGGCATCTTTCTGCAGAGTTCAAGAATGCCAGTGAAAGATGAGTATTCAGGACTCCTGGAAAATAACCTCCCCTGGTGAAAAACTGACCTGGAGGGACATTGCAAAAGTTACACCCAACACAATTTTTTAAAGAAAAGCTTTGGCTGGGAGGTTTCATTTAAATGTCATGAAGGCATATGCATTAGTGGATTACGGGGTTGGTTAAGGTCATGAAATTGTTTTAACAGTTGAATTGTTGCTTATGCAGATGCCAGAAGAAGTGCTCTGGATATTTGTTAAATTTATGCAAGATTATAGACTTTATGAACTTTTAAAACCATGTACGGCCACTTGCGGAGGTGGATGCCTGTAATCCCAGCTACTCAGGAGGCTGAGGCAGAAGGATCTCGAGTTCAAAGCCAGCATCAGCAACTCAGTTAGGCAACTCAGCAAGACCCTGTCTCTAAATAAAATATTAAAAAGGGCTAGAGATATGCCTCAGTGGTTAAACACCCCTGGGTTTGATCCCCAGCACCAAAAATAAAAAATAAAACCAAGTACAGCAGAATTAGGCCTTTGCATATGCCAGTTGAATGCATGATACAGGAGCATCTCCCAGGCCTCTTGGTCCATTTTCTATTCTCGGGTTTTCATACTTCATTGTACATATCATCCTGGTTTCTGACAATATTTCTTTCAACTTTCTGCTACCAATGCAACAGGGTGTGCGATATCTTCTGTCTGAGGATTTAGAAATAGTTCAAGCAGAAGGGGGCTTCTGCAAATGAATCAGGCAGAATTAATGCAACTTGACATAAGAAGGGATGTTAGCAAGCACTTTCGGGTCATTCCACATCACTTTGATGGTGGTTCCAGACAAATTAATCCAAGCCTCTTATCAAATCAAATACTACTCAAAAAACAAAAGCAAACAAAAAGTAAAAGCTTGAAAAGAATGCACAATAAAAATTAAAGAAATGGATCGGCAGTTGATGATAAAATGTTACCACAGGAAAGAGACTTCAAAAAACAGAGCATTGAGCTGGTCGCCTGAAATCCCAGCAGCTCGGGAGGCTGAGGCAGGAGGATCTCGAGTTCAAAGCCAGCCTCAGCAATGGCCAGGCGCTAAGCAACTCAGTGAGACCCTGTCTCTAAATAAAATACAAAATAGGACTGGGGATGTGGCTCAGTGGCAAGTGCCCCCTGAGTTCAGTCCCCAGCCACGCCACCACAAAAAAAAAAAACCCAGCGTATTGAAACATTAGCAAAACCCAAATGCAGTTCCAACTACAGGGAAGATTTTGTGTGACAAAGAACTGGTCCAAGCAAGTTGAGTGAAGGCCAGCCCTCATTGTGCACTAAAGGAGATGCAGGATAGAGTACCGGAAATAGAGAAGAGGACCACAGTCTTTCCTCATAGGAATAACATCACAGATTTCAAGGAGGAACTCATCTCTGTGAAACAGAGAAGCAGAAGCCATTATGGATTTGAAAGAACTGAGAAAGCAAGTCGAGAATTCCCCAAAGAACGGAGGCTGCACCACTTAGCTGGTGCAACTGGGAGATGGAAAACCCGCGGAAGAAAAATGCTGTGAAGAGTGACAGGGTGAACTGATGACCCCTCAACTTAGAGAAGCTGAAAAACGGTAGATATAAGAGAAATGAAACAAAAGATCGATGGAAGTGGAAACAGAACCCGATCAATAGTAATCATCTGCAAAGCATAGACCAGATGATCAGCCACAGGAGAAGGCGCACGGTCTTTCCGCACAGAACGAAGACTACTTTCTCAATGTAGCGAAGCAAAGTGCAAATGAGCTGAACTGGACCCCACGAACAAGGAAGTGGTGACGGCTTGAGATCCGGGGAAGTACAATGTACAGCCTCACGTTGCTGAGCTTGAAATTCAGAAAGAGGAAAGGTTGCAGGACAGTTTAACACGTCGGATCTGATGGGTGAATCAGGGGACTGGAAGATCAGATGCAAGCTGAATCATGAGCTCAGGGTCCAGGCTTCTCAGACCAACCACCTCTTCCGGCTCTTTTCCCCCTTGCGGTGCTGGGGATGCAAGCCGCCTCCTGCAGGCGAGGCCAGGGCTCTTCCGCTGGGCCCACCCCCAGCGTGCCAGCCTCCTTCTGATGGAACCCACCTGGTCAACCTCTGCGTAGGAGATGATGGCCCCATGTCTTTGGACCCGACTTTGGCAGATGGTAGTGACAGCGAACAGAAGACCAGGTGCTGGAGACCAGAGAGCAACCAAATGGTTCAAAAGGAAGAGAGTCCACAGTCGGCCACCGTCTGGCCATCACTTGTGACCTGTAGGCTGCAGGTCTCTTCGAGGGATCGGTTGTCATAGGTTGGGAATTGGGGGAATATATGTTTATGTGCGTGTATTTTGTTTTACAGTCTTATCTACTTTTTTCTTGGCCAAATCTTCACCACTGATTTTTCCTTGCCACAGTAGACTGGAAAGTGATCAATGGGTAAAATAAGGTTCTAACGGCAATTACTGAATATTAATGCTGCTGCTTTAGAAAATACAATGATATCTAAATGTGGGAACCATTTTGAAATTCAGAATGATGGAAAACTGCAATTTTTTCAGATAAAGATGCTCGATGCAATACTCTGTTAGTAAACGAATCTTGTATTTATGTTTATCCATGTGATTTTTAAGGTGACTGTGTACAGATATTTGACCAAGACTCGATTTACCTAGTCTTTTGTGTTTGGGGCAATTTTTTCTCACTAAAATTACCATTTTAGTAGTGGGCTGCTGAAGTTCTTAACACAAAGCCTTTTTTCTGTATACTTTTATTAATGCAAATTAATTGTTAAAATATTTTGAGAGTTTTACTTTAATTTCACATTTTTTATGCACATATGATGCTTCCATCTGTCAGGTAATGGTCAGAGTAGTACGTTGACCAAATACTTGTTTATTTGTACATATTTATAAATCTGCTCACCCAACATTGAACTTATTTTTTATAAGGAACATATATAGCAAAGTTACTGCTTCCAGCATTCAAACAGGTCTTATATAAATATAGGTTAAAGAAAATTGAAGGGCTGGGCTGTGGCTCAGTGGTAGAGCACTTGGCCTAGCATGTGTGAGGCACTGAGTTTGAGTCTCAGCACCATATACAAATAAATAAACAAAAGAAACATCCATCACCAACTAAAAATAATTTTAAAAAAAAGTAAATTGAAAAATAAAGCCAGACATTAACTGGGCCTGGTGGCCCATGCCTGTAATCCCAATGACTCAGGAGGCTGAGGCAGGAGGATCACAATTTTGAGTCCAGCCTCAGCAACTTAGACTGACTCAAAAAGATAAATAAAATAAATTAAATTAAAATGTAGCTCAGTGATAGAACACTCGCAGGTTTAATCCCCAAATACTGTGAAACAAACAAACAAAAAGCAGTCACTAACATTTCAATAGCTTTATTATTTTGCTTAGCATTCAACACTAGCAGATTCGGAATGGATGTCTATTCACGAACACTATGTGTGAAATCTTTACTGCACACATTTTAACAAAATTTTCTTTTTTAAAATATATTTTAGTTGTCAATGGACCTTTATTAATTGGTTTATTATATGTGGTGCTGAGAATCGAACCCAGTTCCTCACCACATGCTAGGCAAAGTGCTCAACCACTGAGCCACAACTCCAGTCCCACTAATAACTATTCCATGATTAAAGAAAAAAAAATTATAATGAATTATAAAAATTAATGAAAACTTTCCATGAGTTTGTTTACATCAGAGTTGGGGTGCACACTTTTCTTTTGCTTGTGGCCTGGGGCGGAACATGGTCGTAGCATAGTACTGGGTTGTTATTTAAGTTTTGACATTTTGTTCAGCAAAACACCATGAATTTGAGGGGGGCATTAATTTTGATTTGTTAAAGATTGAATTAAAATCACTTTATCTTGAGCATGGTGATGCATACTTATAATCCCAGCCACTTGGGAGGCTGAGACAGGATGATCTCAGGTTCACGCCAGTCGCAGTAAACTTAGACCCTATGTAATTTAGTGAGACCCTGTCTCAAAATTAAAAAAATAAATAAAAGTTCTGGAATATAGTTCATGGTTAATGTTAAAGCACCCCTGGGTTAAATCCCCAGTACCAAAATATAAATAATAATAATATTTATCCCACCACTGAGGTTTTTGGCACCCCCTTAAAATTTGCATCCAAAGCCACTGCCTCAGTCTTTGACCCCAGCTCTGCCCCATTGCATTACTGAATGCAGAAGGGTCCCCTCTTCATTTCTGGCTTCTTTCCTCACGAGTCTGGCGGGTGGCTGGCTAAGACTGGAGAAGTGATTTTCTCCCACAGGACTTCTCCGTCTCCTCTCTCCACTACGCAGGGTCAGGCCATCCTTGGCTCCCCCGCCCTCTGGGTAATTCCATTCCACCTTAACCACAGACGTGCCGTCACTGTCTGGGGACCCCCTGGACTCTGAGTCCTGTGCGTTCAGGGTCAGGGCCATCTCAGGCGTCCCTGGGTCTGAACATGTTGCCTTGACTTCCTCCTGATGGGGCATGGCCATCTCTGGGTCCCCAGCCTGGCCCAACACAAAGTGAACCCTCGGGAAACACCTTTGCGGATTCTGAGATGCACTTTTTTCTTTTTACATCTTAATCATTCTGAAATCAGAAGGGTAACAGATGAGGTGCCTTAACCATCTCCGTTAGCCAGGAAGCCATTGTGATGTGGCTGTTACTGTGTGATTTGGCAATGGAGTAGCATCATCCGGGCTCCTGAGCCCGGCTCCTGAGGCTCCTGAGGTGAGGCGGCTGAAGCAACGTGGAAGTCAGTAAGTCAGAGGCAAAGAGACTCCAAAGAATGAGACATGGCTGTGCTAGGGTCAGCTGAGCTGATTTTTTTCTCAAGTGCTTTCCTATTTATATGTACACTGACTGATGACTGCTAAGGATCTGTGTTGTTTCTAAAGTTTATCAAGCACTCTTCCAGTAACCATAAAATAAAAATTTAAATAAGGAATATCATAGCATCATTTTATTGGTGGTAGTTTTTCTTTGTTAGTGGGACCAAAAAGAAGGCGTCCGACAACCGATGGTACCTTGGATTTAACTATATGTGAAATCTGTGGAAGAAAGGAATGTGTGACTCTCATTAGCTCTGTCATCCTCGCCACTAGTCTCGGCTCCTGGGCTGTTTTGTTTTGCAGCACTGGGGACGGAACCCAGGGCCTCACACATGCTAAGCACATGCTCTGTCACTGAGCTTGCCCTTAGCCCCAGCTCCTGGGTCTGTTGTCTGTCTGGGGATGAGAGTCAGAGGAAAAGAATTCTACTCCCAGTTAAGTGAATCACTTCCACTGATGTGCTTTAAAACAGTGCCACGGTTGTTTTAGTCAGCTTTTTCGCTGCTGTGACGAAAGGACCGGAACAGAACAACTGTAGCAGAGGAAAGGTTCATTTGATGGCTTACAGTTTCAGAGGTCTCAGTTCACAGTCCTTGGGACTCGAGGTGAGGCAGAGCATCATGGGTGGAAGAGGGTGGCAGAGGGAAGCCGCTCACATGATGATCAGGAAGCAGAGAGGGACTTCCACTTGCCAGATACAACATACATACCCCAGAGGATGTGGCCCAGTGACCCACCTCCTCCAGCCACTCCCCGCCACAGCCTCCAGTTACCCCTCATTTAATCCATCAGGGCATGAATTCACGGATGGGGTTAAGGCTCTCACAACCCAACCATTGAACCCTCTTGCATTGTCCCACACGTGAGCTTTTGGGGGACACCTCACATCCAAACCATAACACATGTATAGTGTAAACCCTCATTGGGCACCATCGGACTCATCAGCTCTGCCTTCTCCACTGTTGCTCCCACCAGCCGGGGCGTCTTAGGAGAGCAGGAGTCCTCATGAGTCACACAGCTGAATCAGGGCAGGGTGTGGTCTAGGGTCAAGACTGAGTAAATCTTTGGATGAATGAACGTTCTCTAAGCTCGGGGTCTTTGGGTAGGCTTGTCCCTTAGCCGGGCGGTGACTCCCTAAAGGCTGTGACACACTCCTACGCAGCCTTCAGGTCTCAGTGCTGGTGCCTCCCTGACCCCCAGGCTGGGTCAGGCACCTACTTTGTGCCCCCATCCCAGTCTTGTGATCTCATTGTCGTGGAATGGATCTGACGCTCCCACCGGACTCTGAACCCTGTGGAGATGGGTCCCGGGGTCCTTGGTCATTGCTGCTTTCCCAGCACCCAACCAGGGACCGGGTCAGGAGGGGCATGGGATGGGTGAGGGGTGGAGAGTACGAGAAGGCTTGGCAGGTAGGCGAGGGTGCCGACTTTCTGGTTGGTGCTGTCAAGAGCTGGTGTGTAGGTGCCCTGTGGCTGTCTTGGTCCACTGTCACCCTGAGCTGTGATCACCTCCCTGTCCTCAGACCTGGAGTCCCTAGGCCAATGCTTGGGTTTGCTGCACCTCTGGGTCCTGACTCAGAGCTGAAGGAGAGGGAATGAGGCTCATGACAGGATGCGGGTGCTCGGGGGTGGGGGGGCAGGGTGAGGATGTCTGTAATTGCACCTCAAGATCTGCAAGTCTATGTGTGTCTGAACACGCATGTCTTTCAGGCTTGTGTGTCTGTGGGTTTGCTTAACGATTCTGTCTTGGGGGTCTTACTGAGTCTTTCCTTTCCCTCTTGGGCCAGACATGCATGTCTGTGGTTTGGGGAAAGGAGCCCTGGATCTGTGGCTCTGTGGGTTTTGTGTCTGGGAATGTCTGAGGATATTTGCATTTGTGTGAGTCCAGGCGACTAAGGCTGCTGCTCTGCATCTCCCTCCTCCTGCGACTGAGGAATGCTGGACCACAGGTCAGCAGGCCACCTGCCCCAACTCTTGGTTGGCCTTGAGCTGCTCTGTTCCCTCTCTGAGCCTCAGTCTCCTCAGTTGTTTCTGGAGGCTTCTCTCCCAGAACTGACCTGCAGATGATGGGGGCCTGTGGTCTGTGATCCAACCCAGAAATGGGGCTGAGGAAAGTCCCCTGGAGACTGGCCCACACAGAGAGGAAGCCAGGAGACAGGGCAGAGCACTGTCAAAGGACTGGAGCGTAAAGGGGAGGAAAGGGGGTTGCAGGGCGGTGACCAGTCCAGGGAGCAGCTGGAGCCCAGTGTGCCCAGTGGGCTGGGTTTCTGGGGTCTCTCTGGGCATTTGGCTCCCTCCCTGTGTCTCAGCCCCACCTCTTGCTTCCTGTCCTGAGTCGTTCTGGATCAGAATCGGTTCCTTCTCTCTGTAGCTCATGCCTCTGAGTTCCCATTTGCTCTCTTATCCTATTCTGTCTTTCCAACCTTCCTCTTTTTTCTTGGGGATTCTCTACCCTCACCTCTGCTTTTCTTTTCAGTACCAGGGATTGAACCCAGGGGTGTTACATCCCCAGCCCTTTTTATATTTTATCTGGAGACAGGGCCTCACTAAATTGATCCTCCTGCCTCAGCCTCCAGAGGGATTACATGGCCACCTCTGCTTTTCTTAAGGGGATTTTCCCCCTCCCTTTCTCATTATTGTCTACTTGCATCTTCCTCTTTTGTCACCCTGATGCCACTTTGAAAGGTCAAAAGGAAGCAGAGACGAGTGGGGCAGAAGAGAGAGAGGCCGTGGAAGGCTGGTACCTGGGCTGGGACTGACAGAGCGACTGGTGGGGGGTGGAGGACAGTAAAATAGCAGGGAAGAGGGGAGGAAGGCCAGGGCCCAGGGAATAGGGGAACCCCATGCAGTCAGGGTGTGGCTGCTGAGCAGTGGTGGTCCTCAGTCCTGCCCAGGGCCAGCCAGGGTGGTGCTGGCAGGGACTGAGGAGACAGTGTCAGCCCTGGCCGGTCCCCCACTGGAACTCTCCTCCAGCCAGTGCTGCCCAAGTTTGGGAAACTGAGAGTCCCCTGCATAGGGGTGAAGTGGTGAGTAGGTGGGGGCCCTCTGAGGCCAGGCTGTGCATTTGGGATTTTGTCCCGAGGATCATGGAGACCTTGGAGGGTTTTGAAAAAGTCTCAGTATTACAAAGATGTCTGAGGCCTGCATGGCGACTGAGGGCCCAGTGTGACCAGATGGTGGCCCTGGGAGCCACTGGGGGTGGGGTCCCTGCCCCCCCCGTGCCCCGCCCCCTGACATCACTGTCCCATTATTGCTCCAGGCCTGGCAGACCAATAGGCTGCTGCTTGCTCTTACAATGGGTCCTAGCAACAGGGCCTGATCTCAGGGTAACAAGGGAGGAGAGCCCACCAGCGGGGAGAGTGTGAGGGGAGAGGGAGGGAGCGCCTGCAGGGCAGGCAGGTGAGTCTCCAGGGCAGGGCTCTGCAGCTGGGCCCTGGGGGGCGGGTGGCCCGAGGCAGGGGCTGGCCAGCTCTCCATCTTAACCCCCTCAGCTCTGATTTCAGCCCCGCAGCCACAGACTTGTCCGCCTCTTGCTGCTAGGACCGGTCCCAGGCTCCCACCATCCCCTCCCCAGGTGGGTCCCACTGAGTTGGGTTAGGGAGAAGATACAGCAGGGGGCGGGTGGAGCTCGTGCGGGCAGCGCACTGCGCACTGCCCAGCGAGGAGGTCGGACCTGGGGGGGCATTGTAATTGGGGCGAATGTTGGCGGGGGTGAGGGAGGGTGGGGGGGACAGGGTGGGGGATGCGGGCGGGGCAAGGGGTCAAGGGGGTTGACAGCGGCTTGTGGCCTAGGGAGCAGCTCTGTAGTGGAGCAAAGGAGACCAGGGGTCTGGGTTGGAGCCTGGCTGTGCCTCTGGGTGGGAAGACCTCACCTGTTTTGTCTGAGCCTCAGTCCCTCTCCCTGGGAGGGGACGTGATCCCAGGAGCCAGCATCTCTCCCAGGTTCTCTGAAGAGAACATGCATTTTAGAGGTGATGGGCCAGAGGGAGAGCGGGCGGGAAGGAGGGCAGGGAAGCACCAAGGTGGGAAGAAGGGAGAGCCCCTGTGAGGCTCCAGGGGTCGGGAGGACACAGAGGCCCAGGAGGTGAGGGAGTCCACCTCGCAAGGCTGGCCGTGCAGGGCTCGGATTGAGTGGAAAGGACTGAATGTCTTCAAAGTTGGCACAGGGCTGGGGGGACGAGGCTCAGTTGTCACAGCAGCCCTGGGAGGTGTGAAGGATCATCCTTCATAGCACGGGCAGCGGCCGAGGCTCAGGTGCGCAGGGACTTGCTTCTAGTCACACCACTGGCAATATGGCTGCTAATGATCCTGACGATGGGAACGACAGGGCACCTGTGGTGTGCCCCGCACAGTTTCAAATGTCATGATCCATTTAATTCTCAACCGTTCCAGGAGTTGATTTGCCCTTACTGTAGTTATTACCCACATCTTACAGGTGAGGAGAGGGAGGCAGAGAGCTGAGGAACTGCCCCTCACTCGGCAAGCGCAGGCTTTGCTCTGGGTCTGGGTCCCCTTCAATGTCATTTCACACTGCCCCCCCCCCCCCAAGACAGTGACGGGACCCAAGATGATCTCTGGGCCCGTGCAACGGGCCTGGGAATCTGGGCTTAGGCCCTTTCTGGGCAGGGCTTGACTAGATTATGTGTGAGGCCCAGACCAAAATGAAATTGCAGGGCCCCTGGTTCAGTCAGGGTCAGCAGGACATTAAACCTGACAGCACCTCAGGAGGCAGCTGGGTATATCATGCCCATGACCCAAAAAAGCAAACAGGCACAGAGAGGGGCTTCATTTTGCCCCAGGTCACATAGCAAGTTAGGGACAGAGAATCTGAACCTTATAGATCCCAAATCCCCTCACTAGTGCCAAAAGGTACCCCAGGTTCTTGAGGAAAGCAGTTTTGGGGTTCTGGAGGGTTGGGGGGCTCCCTTCACACACTCAGTGCTGCTCTCCCTGCCTCACGCCAAGGTCCACAGGTGTGACCAGCTCCCTTCTCCTCCACAGACGCTGAGGATCACACATCCTGTGATTCTCCCCTGTCCCCTGCCGCACTCTGAACCACTGGTCACCATGGCTACTTCCAAGTTGCCCTCAGCGCCTGGGGAGGAGGAGACCACCATTCTCATGGCCAAGGAGGAGCTGGAGGCCCTGCGCACAGCCTTCGAGTCTGGCGACATTCCCCAGGCTGCCTCTCGCCTCCGAGAGCTACTGGCCTCCTCGGAGAGCACCCGGCTGGAGGTGGGCGTCACGGGCGAGTCGGGGGCTGGCAAGTCGTCCCTCATCAATGCCCTGCGTGGCCTGGGGGCCGAGGACCCAGGCGCGGCTCTCACCGGCGTAGTGGAGACCACAATGCAACCCTCGCCCTACCCGCACCCACAGTTTCCTGACGTGACCCTGTGGGACCTGCCAGGGGCCGGCTCTCCGGGCTGCCCGGCTGACAAGTACCTGAAGCAGGTGGACTTTGGCCGCTACGACTTCTTCCTGCTGGTCTCGCCCCGCCGCTGTGGGGCCGTGGAGACCCGCCTGGCCGCGGAGATCCTGCGCCAGGGCAAGAAGTTCTACTTCGTGCGCACCAAGGTGGACGAGGACCTGGCGGCCACACGCACCCAGCGACCCTCGGGCTTCAGCGAGGCCGCCGTCCTGCAGGAGATCCGGGAGCACTGCGCCGAGCGGCTGCGGGTGGCTGGAGTGACCGAGCCCCGCATCTTCCTCGTGTCCAACCTCTCGCCCTCGCGCTACGACTTCCCGATGCTCATGTCCACCTGGGAGCACGACCTGCCCGCCCACAGGCGCCACGCTGGCCTGCTGTCGCTGCCCGATATCTCCCTGGAGGCCCTGCAGAAAAAGAAGGACATGCTCCAGGAGCAAGTGCTCAAGACCGCCCTGGTGTCGGGCGTCATCCAGGCCCTGCCGGTGCCCGGGCTGGCCGCCGCCTACGACGACGCCCTGCTCATCCGCTCGCTGCGCGGCTACCACCGCAGCTTTGGCCTGGACGACGACTCGCTGGCCAAGCTGGCCGAGCAGGTGGGCAAGCAGGCGGGTGACCTGCGCTCCGTCATCCGCTCCCCGCTGGCCAACGAGGTCTCACCCGAGACGGTCCTGCGGCTCTACTCCCAGTCGTCCGACGGCGCCATGCGGGTGGCCCGTGCCTTTGAGAAGGGTATCCCCGTGTTTGGGACGCTGGTGGCTGGTGGCATCAGCTTTGGCACGGTCTACACCATGCTCCAGGGTTGCCTCAACGAGATGGCCGAGGACGCCCAGCGGGTCCGCATCAAGGCCCTGGAGGAAGACGAGCCCCAGTCGGAGGTCAGCTTGGAGGCAGCTGGTGACAGTGGTGTGGAGAAGCGGGGATCCGGGGAGGGAAATGGTGAGGACGCCCCACTCTCTGCCCGCAGGAAGCTCGGCCTCCTCCTCAAGTACATTCTCGACAGCTGGAAGAAGCGTGATGCGTCGGAAGAGAAATAAAAGTGCAGCCCCACCCCTGCCTCACCCCCAAACCAAGCCTTAACAAAACCAGCCAACCAACCAAACAAGGCCAATGTGGTGAAAACGAGACCTGCAGTTGCTGGGGGCCGGCGGGGAGGGCTGGTGACGGGCACTTGCTGTCTAGGGGGGGCAGGGTGTTGTGCGGAGGCAGGAGGCCAGCAGGCTGGTCCGGGTCTAAGAGGGAAAGACCAAGCCACTGGGGCAGAAATTGACCCTGGGCTGGGGAGGTCAAGGTACCGGTGGTGGGTCTGTCTCCCTGGCCCCCACGTGGCCAAGGGGGATTTTTTTTTTTTTTTTTTTTTTTTTTTTTGCGGTGCTGGGGATCGAACCCAGGGCCTTGTGCATGCAAGGCAAGCACTCTACCGACTGAGCTATCTCCCCAGCCCACGCCAAGGGGGATTTGTGTGGTAGGCCTGCATTGCCTGGTTCCAGGACAGGAACCGACTGTCAACGGCTGTGGGTGGCAGAGCAGTGGCTGGGTCCTGCTAAGGTACTTATTATTTGGTGCTGGGGATGGAACTCCGGGCTTTGCACATGCTCAGCACATGCCTACCACTGTGCTACATCCCCTGGTATGGACTTAGTTCAATCCCATGTCCCTTTCTGATGACACCAGTATCTCAAAGTCCACCTCTGGAGAGCAGCCGATGGGTGCCTGGGATTAGCACAATGGTGCCTAGCAACAGGTCAAAAGAGGTGCCTAGGATGCCTGCCCTGCTGCCTGGGTGTGATAGGGGCGGGGTGGCAGGGAGAGGGAGGCCAGAAGGCCCTGGGGTTCTCCTCAGAAAGGAGCTTGGGCAAGACAAAGGTGAGAGGGCTGGTGGATGGTCTCCATGAGAATCCATAAAAAAAGCAAAGGCAAGGGGCCCAGCTCCATGGCCCAGACCTGAGCCTTTCAGGAAGACAACGGTCACATCTGAGGGTGAAAGTGCGTGGCGATGCGTCTGGTGTGTCTGCAAATGGGAGGACTCATGGGGACTTCCTCTCCTCTACAGCAGTCTGGGGAACGGAAGTACGGACCAGACTCCCTTTGGAAAGTCCATGGATGCCTGGCGGGAGTGGAGGGAAGGCAGCAGCCCCTGCTGTTTGAGGGAGGCAGTGGCTGGAGAGCTGAGTCCTCTCCCGAGCTCTGTCCTTCACATGGGGCTGAGGAGAAAGGCGGGACCAGGACCCAGCCTGGGCGGTCACACTGTGGGGAAACCTCCTAGGGATGAGGTCCTAGGTGCTGGCAGGTTTCCAGGACCTGGTAATGATTCTAGCCTCAGATTATCCCTAACTCTAGGAAAGAGTTCCAGACTAAAGGTCCAGATTTTTCCTGGGGACTTTGGGGGTGCCAATTCCTACTGCTTTGCAAAAAAAAAACCACTGTTCCTGGGAGGCCTCTGCCAGGACCGCTTGGGGTTCACAAGAGCTTTTCTGTATACAGAAAAAGAGGGGATGTGGGGGATCATGGTAGAGAAATCCCAGTCCCTGAGGTACTCCCAAATCCGTGTTCCAAACCACATTTTCATGCCCTGTGGACCTTCAGACATTATCCCAAATTCAGAGCATCCTGGCCCCATCTGGGGTTTGGTTGGAGAGGTCAGGAATGAATGCTGGGTGCTGTCAACACTGTTTCCAAGGTTAAGAGGGACAGAGTGGGCTAAGCATGATGGTGCATACCTGTAATCCCAGCAACTCAGGAGACTGAGGCAGGAGGATCTCAAGTTTGAGGCCAGCCTCAGCAACTTAGCAAAAAGCAGGGGGCAGGGAAACAAAAAATGGGACACAGTGGGTTACTTTTGTCCCTCTCTCCCCTGCACTCCCCTTAGCCAACTGGTCCCCACATCTGCACCTATTTCTTCTTCCTCTCTTTCCCATCCCCATCCAGAGATCCTCAGTCCATTCCAGCTTAGGCCTTGCTCTTTCCACCCAGCTCCTCTCCACCTCCTCCTCCTCCCAGGTTCATCTCATTCTACATAAGGCCACAGAAGGATCTTCCTCTCCTGCTCAAACCTTCTCTGGCAACTCTCAACCAAGCTGCCCAGTCTGAGTTCCAGGCTTTTCCCCAGCTAGCCTCTACCTCAGCCTCACCAGGAGGCAGAACTGAGAGGGCTCTGAGGAGTCAGCTGTGCATTTACAAGGAAGAACTGACACCTGCATCCTGTCTGCTCCTGGCAGGAAGAGAATAAAGGTTGCAGTGGTGATGTGATCTGTCTGCCCAGGGTCACCCAGCAAGTCCCTGATACGCAGGGACTAGATGCAGTCAAGCAATCCCATTACATCTGCCATCCCAGTGAGGACACCAACACCTGGAGGGGGCACAGGGCTTGCCTAGCCATTCGCTTTGGTTCCTGAGCAGATGTAGGTGCTCAGGGGCCAGGCCATGTGGGCGGGCGACATTTCCACTCATGCGCCAGATCCGCTGGGACTCTCTTTCTTCGGGTCTGAGACTGCAGCACCCAGAGGTCTTGGCATGCAGAGGGTGTCCAGGATTGGGGGGTGGGTGTGGATATGGCAAAAGGACCTGAAACAGCTGGTTCATGTCCCGGCTCTGGAGGAGGCTGAAAGACATTTAGCAGATGTTTTTCACCCTCCTGAGCCTGTTTCTGAGAAATAGGGACTTACTGAAATGATGCACATGGTTTGAACAGTGACCGGCACAGAGGAAGTGTGAAAAGTGATATGAGTCCCAGCTCATCACTGCCTTCCGTGACCAATCACAGTGCCTGGTGCCCCATTAGTACAAATATAAAAATAACCAAACAAAAGCAAAACATTTAAGTTTGAATCTTAGATTCAGAAGACCTCAAATCCATTCCCATCACCCCACTCCCTAGCTGGCAGCCTTGAACAAGTTATTCATCCTTTCACTGCCAAACATGGATAGCAGAGAATCTTCTTTCCTAGGCTATTATGAGCCAGGAGTATCTGGCAGTGATGAATAAATGTTAAATAAAGCACTTAAACCAACATATTGTTACACTCAGTACTATTACTGGTAAAGACCCAAATGCTTTGAGCATGGTCACGAGTCTACTTTTATGGTTTCTTTTTAGTTTGGTCTTGAGGTTTCTCTTGAGAGTGGACCTAAGTCAGAATAGCCACTCTCCAGGAGGGCCCTGACCAGGGCAAAATCAGGTTCAAGTCTGTGTCAGGTGAGACACCATGAGGAGGTGAAACAGAATGCCCAGAAATTTATTACAGAGAAGCCGGTGAGAAGTCTGGAGAAGGTTGCCAGTGGGCGGGGAGCAAGTGAGGAGGAGAGAACCTGCGGACTGTGCCTGTACAGTACAATACAACCAGTATTGTCCTGAGGGGGGTGTGGATCAGCCCGTTTAAAGAAAACTAGCTTGAAGGGGGAACTCATTTATGATGTCCTGCCACTTGCAGGTTGTTTCACGGTCAGCTGCTGGGGGATGCCTTGGGTCTTGGGTCAATGGGATGAGGAACAAGTGGGCTCTATCATAAACAAACGCAATGGACGGGAAATCTCACCAAGCCAAAGTGATGAGGTACAACTGGATTTCAGACAACTTCTGTCAGGGCTAAAAACAGGCAGCAGTGTTGTCAGTAATATTAGCCAAATTTATGACAGGCGTGCAGAGGCATCTAGAGAGAGGGAAACCCAGAAAATACTACCTTACCTGTCCTACTGAAGGTCAAGTGCTGAAGACCAAGAACGAGGGGTCTGACAATCCCTGGCAAAGCCGAGCCAAGCCTCAGCCAGTTCAAGATATTAATGCTCTTGCCAGAGGAGGTCAGGGCGCTGAAGGCCTTCAACATGGGAGCCTGCCAGCAGTCACTGCCAAGTCACAGTCACACTTCATTTGCTGGAGAGTCAGGCCCGACACTGGCTGAGACAACTCAGGCAAGTTGACCTTTGTCAACATCATCCAGGGGCTGGGAAATGAAGACCCCTGCTCAGCGTGCATGGGGTATCGTGGAAAGGACTGTGATGTCTGTGATATCTGCTCTCCAAGTACTTCAAAGCCATCCTCTAGGGCCTGCTGGGCACAGGCACTCCCACTGGAAGGCTGACAAACATCCCCACCGGTGCTGGCTCACCTCAGAGCATCCTGCAGCATGCCTGACTGGATGGCAAGATCCTGCATTGGGCTGACCGCTCCCACCTCACTTTGAGGTAGCCACGCACTTCACCACCTCCCACGGCCATCACCCAGCACCTTCCCCAGGAGACTGCTCAGCCAGGTTTCGGATGGCTGTGGGCAGTAGTGAGGGTCAGGAGCAGACTCTGGGGGCTAAGGCTCAGAGTGGGAAGAGGGGTTGCCCAAGGCCACACTGTGTGACTGAACCGGGCCCACAGTGAAATCATGCTTACAGCTGCCATTTCCTGAGAGCTGGCTCTTCTCGGCCACTGATGACAGAGAACAATAATTTGAGGGTACCCATTATGTCCCATTGTCCTATAGAGAATCGAAAACTTGGGACTTCATGGGTTAAAGAAAAAAGGGTATGTGCTAGCTCCCATGTTTGCAGAGTCAGAACAGTGCAGATGCTATACAATGGTACAAGCTGGCAATGGTACAATCACCACACACATTGTTTTACAATAGGAAGCCCAGAGGTTTGGTGACCTGCCCAAGCCCACACTGGCAGTAAGGCTGGGATCTGACCTGACGCAGCCTGGCCCCAGGGCTGACATTTTTAAGTCACATGCTGTGCTCATGGCAGGCACTGCGCCCAGGCAGCTGTCAGCATGACAGTACTCGCATGGACTGATGGAGGGTACTTGTCTCCAGAAGTGGATGGCATGAAGGAACCCCAGGTCTCCCTATTGGGCAGGGGCAACTTCTAGAGGCGGGAAGAGGATGGTGAAGGAACTGCAGAGCCACAGGCAGCATTTCTGGTGGCCAGGCCCAGCACCTTGCAGCCCAACCTAGAGAAGGCCTTCCACATCTGGCTGGTGGCCTGAGTGCCACGCTGGTGCCCAGGGTGTGGCTTGCCACCTGTACACCCTTGCCAATTCCCACAAAGGCCACTGCTTGGCAGATAGGCCAGCCGTGCACACCATCCTGTGGCGGGGCTGGGAATGGAGCCCAGTGGTAGAGCGCTTGCCGAGCGTGTGCAAGGCTCTGGGCTCAGTCCTCAGTACCGCAAACGGAAAAGATCTTGGTGGCAACAGGTCCTGTGGACCAAGGTCACCACAGAGTTGGTAGAAGAAACGGGAGGCCAGGTGGCCCTGCCTTCACTGCTGTGGGCATCGCAGCTAGCTGTGGCATCTCCCTAACCACCGTCTGCCACATGGGCTGCATGGCCTTAGATGTGGCAGCTGATGTGACGAGTCGGGCCTTCCACATGCTAACCACAAGATCCGAGGGGAGAGGCTGGGGTTGCAGCTCAGTAGTAGCACGTAAGGCACGGGGTTCAATCCTTAGCACCACATAAAAATAAAGGTATTGTGTCCATCTACAACTAAAAAAAAAATTTAAAAAGCTCCTAGGGGAACCCAACCAATAATCAGCCCCGAGTCTGGGCCATCTGGAAGTGGCAGGGAAGGGCTGGGTGGACACAGTGCTATCTGTCCCCAGGCTTGGCTCCAACTTGCCTGCACCAAGCTTTTCTGCTGTCTTGCTTTTGTCTTCGCCCTGCCACCTCCTCAACCCCTCTTCTGACCACTTCCCTGCTTTCCGTACCCCCTAGGTAGGGCAGGACCCACAGGTTTTGACAGGGAAGAGCTCAGTCTGCAGCTGAAAGTGGTGGCTGGAGGGTTTCTGCACAGATGGAGGGATGGAATGAACAATTTAGAAGCATTTCTGTAAGACGGCAGCCAATGTCACACCTCTGCAGGGCCCCTGAGGATCACTTAAATTGGGACGATGGCCAGGGAGGGGAGTCAGGGAGTGGTAGCACCAGAGCCTGCCCCAGGTCTCCTGCCTCCCAGATTTTAGCCTTGCTCTCTGGAGACCGGCAGGGACTCCCATCCAGCCTGATGGAGGCCTGCCCACTGCTTCCTCACTGCCACCACTTCGGTTCTGCTTGTTTCTGAAGAGGGCCCAGGATACCCACTATATAGACACAGGACAGGATAGGCATGCCTGAAAGGAGGAAGCCCAGGAGAAGAAGTGGACAGACAAGACTGCTGGCGGGACTGGAACAACTGCTTTATGGGGTGGTGGGTTGGCATGATTGGGAGGTGAGGACTCACTGGGGTGCTAGGCCAATTTGGAGACATACTTTGGGCAACACTAAACTAAGATCATGTACTGTATTTAACTGAGGGCTGGTTCTATATTGAAATGTACAGTACATTTAACTGAGGGTAGATTCCAGATTTAAATTAAAGGTATGGCTGCAGTTTTAAAAGTAGATTTTTACAAGGGAAAGGAGTCACTGTATTTAGCCAACAGCAGGCATGTCTGTAAGGAGAAGGTTAAGATATTTGAATTAAGGATAAGTACTATATTTAACTAAGGACAAGTTCTGATTTAAAACAAAAGTATTCTATTTAACTAGGCATTTAACCCAAAGGCGGGCACTGTCAAGAGAGCAGAAAAGTGTAGTCACCGTATTTAGATCAATAGTTTACTTTCCTATTCAAAACACATGCAGAAGGGAGGCTCAATGCAACCCCAGGAAGCAGAAGAGTCCTTTCTGGGGGCTTCCATCTTAGCAGACACTGGTCACTATCTGTTCCTGAAGACTGCCCCACACTGGATATGTCCCTGAGGAAAGGTCATTTAAGATCCAATGGGTAGCCGAGAATAATTGCCCCACTCCCCAGGACCGCACACTGGGTGGAGGGGATGGAATAAGAGGAGTACCAGAACAGACTTGCGTGACCATGTTTATTTGAACCACCAGATCCGCCCCATAAACAGCACTCCAAACCCCACCTCACCTTACAGGGAAGGGCCTGGAGTCAGGGAGAGGGCCCTGATGCTCCCGTCCCTGAAGAGGGAGGTCAAGACAGGGCTTGGGTTTCCTGGTGACCACTTTGACGCCTCCCACTGCCTGTCCCTGTAGGGAACTTAGGCTGCTCATCCCATGTTGGGGTGAGATCTCTTAAAGTCGCCCCCTGAACAAACCCCCAACTGAGGGTGCAGAGCCTGGTCCTGGACACCTCATGTCTCTGGGCGGGAAAGTCACTATCCCTCATCCACCAGGTCTGTCCACTCTCCACCCCACCAGGGGAAGGACGTGTGTGCTCCCTCACTGTCCACTGAGGACCTGGGAGGTTTCCTGCATGACATGCCTCCACTTGGCATCAGGCCAGCAGGCGGCTGTACTCTGCCAGCGCAGAAGACTTTTTCACCCCATCCCAGATCCGGGCAGCATAGTGGAACCTGTGAGAGAAGATCAACAGTCAGGGTGGCTCCAGGTGGGGCCCCACTCACCCTGGCACCAGCCCTGGGCAGGTGGGAGGATGGAGGCCATGTATGGCCCAGCATATGACTCAAGGGTCTCTCAGAGTCCATTCCTGTTGACTGAGACACAGGGAAGATACCAACCCAAATGGGAGGTGGCCCTGGTCTGTCATCGTGTCACCCAGGGAACTGGACCTGGGTGCTGGGCTCAGAGAAAGACTTCCAGGTCCCGTATCTGAGTGTAACCTCCCACTCCACTCAGCATGGTCTCTGAGGAGAAGTTTTTGTCTCCACCTCCCTCCGATGGTGTGATGGTGGAGAACATTTTCACAGCAGCTGCACAGCCTCTACCACCAGGTCCTCCCCTCCCCACTGGGCCTGGCTCAGAACAGGGGAGGAGCAGAGAGGGGCTGAACACTAGCTCGCTCCAGCTCTGCCCCACGAGCCCTGAGTGTCCTCTGGCTGCTGAGTTTAAACCCCTGGCCCCTCCTGGTCACAGCTGACCACAAACAGACCCTGGGGAGCCATGATTGAGAGGCTGCACCAAGCCAGGCTATTTTTCCTATTTGCTTCTCTTGGACATAAAATGAGGTAGGCCCCATTTGCTGTAGGCTTTGGACACAGAAGCTGTGTAAAGCAGTGGCTAGAGAAGTGATGTAGGGCCACGTGGAAGCAGGGGGAGAATCAGCAGGCAGGAAAGGAGGAAAGTGGAGAAGACAGTGAGAGGAGCCCCACTGAGAGCTGAACACAGCGCCTATTGCTCCTCTTGGCTTCTGGTTCCCATCGCCTATAAGGCTACGCCACTCAGGTTCTTGGATCTTCAAGTTTAACCAGGCTCATTGGTCCTTTTCTTAGCAATCAAGTGTGACCTTGCTATGTGACACTTCTCTGAGTCAACATTCCCACACCAGTAAAATCTTGTGACAAGACCTGTCACCCCCAGGCCCCTACGAGCGAGTCAGGAGCATTCGAAGCCATGAAACAGCATGCTGCCTGAACAGGTGAGGAGCTTCTAAGATGGAAGCAATCACCACTGCTCCAGGAAAGGGATCCAGGTCTTGAGGGGAGGGCTAAATGAAGTCACACAGATCTCTGAGACTCCCCTTAATCTGCAGCAGGGTGGGGCATCTCAAATTGACCCTCTACAAAGGGCTCTTACCAGTTCTTCTCAGTAAGGATGGTGTGTGACAGCTGTGGCCGAGCCATGGACATCACTTGGCTCCTGAGCTTGCTCACCAAAGACTGAAAACTAGGGTGGCCACGGTACCCAGGCAGTAGGGAGAAGAGTGGGCTGGATCCAGGTCCTGGAGGGGGTGGGGAGAATGGGAGAGCAGACTGCAGGGAGCTCTTCCTTGCAATCAGCATCCTGGGCTTCAAGAACACCTGGATCTGCCCCAGTCCAGCCCCTGCTGTACCTTACAACTCTGAACACGCTCCTGAGAAAGGGTCCAAGCACTTTAGGGACATCTTTTCTCAGGTCTGTGTCACTCCCAGACCAGGGCAGCCCACATCATTTCCTAGCCCAGGGAAGGCTGTCTCCCCATGGCCCAGATTCCCTTGAGGGGTAAATGTACCTGCTCTCGGTGGGGTCTCACTCTCTGCTTCGCTGTCCATGAAGGGCACCAGAAACAAGTTGACCTCAGAGTCCAGGAAGTCAGGCGGAAGCCCCGGAAAGACATTGCACTGTAACATGGACAGAGTACCTAGAGGAGAAAACACTTCAGCCTACAGGTACCATGCTGTGGGTCTAGGGGGTGGGAGTAGCTGATGTCAGAGCCAGGATCAGGGATTAGTCTGGGGGTCTCTGCCAGGGGATTGCACCATGGGTTAGAAAGCTCCTGTTTAGCTGGGAAGTGGTTCTCACCCTTGTAACGCAAGTGGGAGTGCGCCATGAGCTGATCGATCATCAAGTGCATTTGCCGCAGCTTCCGAGGACAGAAGTCCTCCCGGCGAGCTTTATTCTGTAGGAAGACTGAGGTGGGAGTAGACAGGCCATGTGAGGAAGACAGTGCTGGGTCACACAGACTCCTCTTTCTCACCCTAAAGATCCGCCCTTGCCTGGAGTTCAAATTATTATCAGTATTTATGCAACTTCGCTTTAGCACCAAGCCCTGTGCAGGAAGATACTAGAGTCCCAGGGACAAGTCAGAACTGGTTTCTATCCTCAAGGAGCCCCTAGTTTAATGGAAAAAAAGATGAGGAAGAAGGCTATGTGATTAGGAGTGTGACAAGAAGCACAGGGGCTCAGCAAGGTCAGGGGAGGTCGGGAAGACCCTGCATGGGGTAGCAGGTCATAAATGAACTTGATCCTTGCAGGACAGAAATGGACCAGAGGACACTGCAGGAAAGGAGTGGCAGGTACAAAGGTTGGAGGAGGAAGAATAGGCACATGGGGGCTCCTGTTAACCCAGCACTCCTTCCTTGAGCCCTGTACTAGGAAATGCCAGGGACCCCAAAAGAGGCAGATTCATTCTGATCATGGACTTGGTGGCCAGGACTGGACTGAGGCAGTGGGAATCCGAGAGAAGTAGCAGCTAATCTGTTTTGATTTCCCTCTTCACAACTCGCCCATGTGCTCTTCCTAGATCCCACATCCGCTCTCCCTGCTTCCTGAGGGCTCATGGCTTCCACTCCCTCCTTTTTCCTCCTGCCTGTTCCTCTAGCCCCCAGGAAACCTCGTACCCAGGTGGGGGTAGTACTCGGTGCCTTCATCAGAGCCTGAGGAGCTGCTGGACTCGTGGCTGGGGGACGGGGTGGAGGGCTTCACCATCTCTGCTGTCTGGAGGAACCTAGGGGTTTGGAGTGAAAGGCCGTCATGCCCCCGTCTGGGTGTGGGGTGCCCCTTGAAATTCTGGTGAAAGCTAGTCATGCTCAGAAAAAGTCACAAACATGCCATGTTTCTCACACAAGTTTAGGGAATTCAGAGACAACCCTCTCAGACACCAATCCATGGAACTATGTCAACTGTACAAAAAATTTTATGTGTTTACCATATTTTAAAAAAATAGCCCGTTATGGTAGCATGCATCTGTAGCTCCAGGTATTGGGAGGCTGTGGTGGCAGGATCACTTGAGCCTAGCTTGGGCAATACAGACCCTGACTTGAAAACAAAACAAAACAAAATGACTATTTTTTAGAAGATTTAGGTTCACAGCAAAATCGAGAGGAGTTCAGAGTTGTCATCTACCTGCTGCCCCAAACACAGCCTCCCCCACCATCCAGATCCCGTCAGAGCAGTGCATTGTTACTGATGAACCTACGCTGACATGTGCTTATTACCAAAGCCTGTAATTTACACTGGGTTTACTCTTGGTGTTGCACACTCTGGTTTGGACAAATTATGATGACATGTAGTCACCATTACAGCACCTTACAGAGTACTTTTTCACTGCCCTAAAAAAGTCTTCTGCACTCTGCCAAATTCTCCCTCCCTGTACCCCAGCCTCTGGCAACCACTGTTTACAGTCTCCACAGTTTTGCCTTTTTGTACAGTTAAAGTCAAAGTTAGAATCATATGGTATGCAGCCTTTTCATATTGGCTTCCTCATAAGCATTTTAGTTTCCTCTGTGTCTTTTCATAGCTTAATAGCTCATTTCTTTCTAGCAGCGAATAATATGCTATTGTCTGGATGCACCAGTTTCTTTATTCATTCACCTTTTGCAAGACACTTTGGTTGCTTCCAAGTTTTGGCAATTATGAATAAAGGTGCTATAAATATCTGTGTACAGGTTTTTATGTGAACATGTTTTCAGTTTGTGCTATTTTGAAATAATTTTTCCCAGTATGTAAAAGTAAATAAAATAAACCTGGTAGCCAAGGCAAGGGATAATGGGGTCTAACAAAATGTGTGGATTTTCTCCTCACAACAAACACATTATCCACAACTTCAAGGGGCCCGCCTACTCTGAGAAGTCCTTGTGTAGAAAATGGCTTAAGAACAAGGTTCTTCCACGTGCCCACCCATGAGTCAATATTCCCACCCTGAGTAGTCTGCTCTCTCTGTTTTGTTCACCCGTGTATCCCCAGCACCTGATATCCACAATGTTCAATATATTTGCAAGTGAATGAACCCCAGTGGATGGTGGTAGAAGGGGCTGTTTCAGAATTAAGTCACTCGGTTCTGCTCACAGCAGATGTGGGCCTGGCACTGGCCAGGCCCAGAGCTCATCCCCATCTCCAATTGTTACTAACACACAGTAAGTTCCCATTTACCAACTGCTTTCTAAGTACAGGTGCTATGCTGAATGCTTTGAACTCTAAACTCAATCTGCACCAACTGCAGATGAGGTGCTGCTGATGAGAAACTGAGGAGAGGAAAGACATCTAACAAGAACTGGGACTCAAACCCTCTGCTGCCTGACTTTGAAGACATCTGCTTCCTACTCCCAGTTTTCCCTTCCCTGTGAGCCTGTCCCTTCCCTCTGCCTGAGCTCTGTGCCAAAGCTGCCCCCTCCTCCTTCCAAGTTTTCCCTCTGGAGCCTGAGGCCAAGAAGGATCCCTGAGGTCAAAAGTTTTGAGTTGGTCTTGTCTGGGGGCATTTCTGGAACCTACTTCATGCAGGATTCCTCAGGTCCTATCTCTTTTTACCCACCTGGGGGCATTTCTGGAACCTACTTCATGCAGGATTCCTCAGGTCCTATCTCTTTTTACCCACCTGCCAAGGTACCAAAGGGATGGCACACACGCCTAGAGGAGACAGCCAATAAAATTCCAAAGACCAGACAAGCCAGGTCCTTGTGCTATTCATTCACAAATTTGTATTAAATATCTACCGTGTGCCAAGCACTGTGTAAGGTGCTGGGAACCCTGCCCTTCTGTGGCTCACATTCTAGGAGAGGAGAGGAATCATGAGGAGATTCAGAGTATCCCACTGGAGTTTTAAGTGCAATGAAGGAAAACAGTGTCTGGGGGGCAGGAGCAGGGAGTAGTAAAAGGGGATGCTGTTATAGATCGTCAGGGAGGGCCTGAGTGACTAAGGAGGGCAGGAAGGAACAACAGAGATGAGGTTGACCTGAGCAGTATAAAGGAGGGAGTCTGAGAAGATCTGCAGAAAAAGTGCTTCCAGCTGAGGAATGGCATGCAATGATCCTGAGCTGGAAGAGGAATAGTCATGAGGCCCACTATGTCTTTAATGGAGGAAGTGAGGGCAAGCAGCAGTAGAGATCAGCAAGGTGACCAGATGGCACAGGAGCCTGTAAAGCATGGAAGGCCTCTGAAGGTTATTCTGAGCCATATGAAGTGAGTGGAGGATTCAAAGTGTGTGTGCATCTTTTGGGGAGGGGGTTAGGTAGGGAAGACCCACTCCAACTTACATTTCAAATGGGTCCCTCTAGCTGCTGTGCGAAACTTGTGAGACCCTGGGCCCAGGGTTCAGTCTCAGGGCCTTTGCCTCACACCTCACTCCCCCTCCCTACCTGCTCCTCACCTGTACAGACTGAGGTCTGTAAACCAGTCCTGGACGACAATGACCACATGGCAGACCGTGAAGAGGAAAGCAGCAATCTGGAGTGACTAAGGTGGGCAGGAAGGAACAACAGAGTTGAGGTTTGGGTCTCTTGTGCCCAACTGTGGTTCCTGACCCCAGGACTAAGCTGAGGGAGCAGCAGGGCAATGGCCTCGGAGCCTCCGAGCACCTTCTGTTGCCCAGCGCTGTGCAGGCACTTCTCTTATAGGCCAACCTGACTGGGGCAAGGGAGCAGGCACTGCCCCAGTTTTACACAGGGGGATGCGGCAGCCTGAAGGGAAAGGGGCAGGAGCTGAGCCAGATCTGACTCTTCATGCTGTCCTCTACCTGCAGCCCTCAGGGCACCCAGGGCTCTTATGAAGCAGACACTAAGTCAACAACCACAAGCAGCTCCCGTCACAGATCCTGAGGGTGTGGGAGGGGAGTAGGGAGTGCAAAATCCTCACCCCTGGGTCTGGCTAGGTTCCCTTACCTGCATCTCAACATAGGTGTGGGGAAGGTTGTATTCTGGAGGCAGTTTACGGTCATTATTGATGAGATGGTCCAAGATGGAGGGGCTCAGGATGGGCTGGAGCAAAGGAGAGAAGACAAAGTGAGGGGAGGGCTGACCACAGCCACCAGACTTGCACACACTGAAGATGAACACTGCCTTCAGACGAAGGAACATGAGCTGGCGATTTCTAATTAGTACAGTGCTAGTCAGCAGGAGGCTAAAGGGAAAAAATTTACACTTTCCCCAGCTCCTTTACAAATCATCACTGCTCAGAAGCACCTCATGCCCAAAGAGAAGACGTCTCCTCCTAGTGATAATAAATTTAGCATTTCCTTGAATGAGTGATGTCCCTTAAAGACCCTGTTTGTTGTTAGTTGTTTCACATGCTTTCAAAACTGTGCTATGATAATTACTTAGGTCAAAAAACAACTAGTAGTGTGAAATTTGGTGAAGATTTAAAAACCACATCAGTTCATGTAAAAGCTCAGTGGTGAGCTCAACAAACTTTTCTTAAAGGGCCATTCAACTGAAAAATGAAAAGAGCTGAATTACCTTGACAGTCACTATTTTACTATTTTGAGTGGAATTCTTCTGGCAAGAGTTTTCACAACTGCTCACTTTCTAGAACTCCAAAACACCAAGCAGGGCTCTCTTCTGTCTCAACGTCCTTTGTTCCCCTCACAGGCCTGACTCAGCCCACAACCAGGCGGGTTTGTTTCCAGGTCCTGGTGGCCCCTGCACAGGGCCTGGCACACAGTGCTCACCTCACGTTTGCAGGTTTTCCACTCTCTGTCATCGGTACACAGTGACCAGTATACTGTTCTAAAGAGTATGAGCACTGACTCTGGCCCAGGCCCTGTGCCCTGAAAAGCGTGACAGGTGGAGAGCAGGAGCACACACTAGCAACATATGTGCTGAGAAGGGAAGCACACCTGGGCAGCAGTGGGCCTCAGGTGGGAGGCTTCCGAGGGGGGCCACCCCACGGGACTCCTCAGGGAGAGGGGTCAGCAGACTAACAGGACGATACTAATGGCTAAGTGCAGTCAGCACCTGATTCATGCTGAGCACTACCATTACAACTTCACTTGTATTGGTCTGTGAAACCTCACAAAGACCCCAGGAGGTGGGCCATATATTTTCCCCACTTGAGAAAACTGAGGAGTGGAAGTGCTGAGCAACTCGATCAAGTCTGCCACAGTTCACTGGTAGATGCACAAAGTCCGAGAGGAGCGAGCCCATGGAGAGGAGCTGTGGTATGTATGGGGTTGGTGACTACTCCAGAGAGGGTGAGCAGAGACTAAGGAGTCAAGCCACAGAATTCAACGTCAGGCTGAGGAACCTGGACTCTACCTGACAGCAAGGGAGCAGCTGAGGAAAGCCGCCAGGCAAATACAGGACAGGGCAGTTCTAACGATAATGACAAGTCTGGTACTAACCTCGTGCCAGGTCCTGGCCAAGCACTTGGCCTGGACTGTTCCGCTGAATCCTCCAAACTCCTAAGATGCTAAGTACAACTCTCATCCCCATGTATTGATAAAGAACTGAGGACTGAGGGGGTTCAAATGTCAAGTTGCCCACCTGATGAGAGTTAAAGGGCAGGATCTGGGCCCACACTTTAATGCCCTATAAGTGTGCTAGAACAGCCTTTGGACCACAGTGTGCAGTGAATGGGAGAGGGGCAAAACCTGACTCAGAGAGACTAAGGGCCAAGAAAGACACAACCTGCCCAGGGGGACCCAGCATGAGCATGGCCTGGCTGGAATCCACGCAGGGTTCTGGCTTCAAAATACACTAGCTTGGGGCTGAGCAAGTGCAGGACTGGCACCTGTGTGTCCAGGAAAACAATCCGTTCTTGGGTGATGAAGAAGTCGATGCCACTGGTCTGGTTGCCCCCTCGTTCCTTCATTTCAGCGCTCTGGGCCCGGAAAACATACGCCCTATGAAGAGAAGCAGGTGGTGGTGTGAGAATGCTAGCTCTGGGTCTTGATGCCTCCAAAGCATAACCCCCATGGCAAGCAGGGAGATGCGGTTCCCTGTCTGCCAACTAAGCCTTCCGTCTGGGGTTCGTGTCTGAAGGGGGTCATGTTTTGTGCCCCATGACTTTACTCTTGCCCATAAGTAGATTACTTAGCTAAGCCAGTAGACTGAGGCGTTGAAGAGCAGAGACTCTGCCAGACTACCAGGATTCAAATCTCAGCTCTGCCTCTTCCTGGCTCTGTGGCTTTGGACAAATTCCTTGATCCCTTTCTTCTCAGTTTCCCATTGGAAATGGGTTAACAACAGTACCCGAACTTTTAAGATTACCATGAAGTTAATATATGCAAAGCCCTTAGAATAGTGCCTAACATATAGCAAATATATAGTTGCTAGCTACTAGTCACCGAATGTTCCTGCTATATGCCAAGCACTGAGGCACAGCATGGAATGCCTTCCACCCCTGGTCAAAGAAGTTTGGAGTCTTGGTTCCCAGTTCCTCCCTGCTCGGGCGAGTCTCCCTCATTTCTACCTGTGCTGGGTGCTGGGAATGAGGGTAAAGGAGGCAGAGCTGTGTCTTGCCCCACACCACTGAGGTCAACACTGTGACAGAGTGATTTTATTTCTTTCAACTATAAAACCAGGATGATAGTATCTGCCTCCCAAAGGGTAATTTCTACCTCCTGAAGATGCTTCGTTGTGGGACACAGAGGAGGCATCCTTCCACGTCACAAACACTGTAAGAAAACCTCCTATCTGCTAGGTACCAGCCATGTACCAGCACAGAGCACTGAACAAGAAAGACACAGTCTCTGCTTCCGTGGAGCTTCTGTCTAGCTTATAAATCAAAGGAAATGGGAAACTGTGGGTGGCAGAAAGGAGAGGTGTGTAGCAGTGAGTGGGGACAATGTAGCTGGTGGAGCTGGGAGGGGCTGCCACCAAGAGGGAAATGACACTGTGGGTGAGAGACAAAGAGGGAGTTAATTAGGTGGGTGTATATAAGAGAGAGGAGTGGGACACAGAGGGCTATTTCAGGCAAAAGAAAGGCAGCTTGTAGAAAGTATCATAAGAGCAGAAAGAATGGGAGAGTGGGACAGGGAAAGGAAGAGCAGCAGGAAGAGTACACAAGGGACTTTAACGGACATGGTCAGGAGCTGGGGTTTTAATCTTTGAGCCTAGAGAAGTCCCTGACAAGTAGAGGTATAATGGGAACAAATTTTGATTTGAAAAAAATTCCCCTTGCTGCTATGGCAAGGACTGTGTGTGGAAAAATGGCTCCTAAGGCCAGGACTGGGGTCTTCCTTTGCTTCTCTGATCTCATCTTCTATGACCCCCCTTTTTTGTGTGGTGCAGGGCATCAAGCCCAGGGCCTTGCTCATGCTGGGCAAGAGCTCTCCCACGGAGTACTGACTCCCCCTCTTGCTTCCTCCGCATCCATGCTATTTTGCACACACTTTGAGCAAGATCCCACCTCAAAGACTGTGCGCTGGGCTGGGGAGACAGCTCAGTTGGTAAAAGTGCTTGCCTTGCAAGCACAAGGCCCTGGGTTCAATCCCAGGTACCGCAAAAAACAAAAAACAAAAACAAAAACAAAACAAAACCAAAAAAATGAAAAAAAAAGACGGTGCACTTGCCATTGCCTCTCAGTGCAACACTCTATCCTGAGTTCATGTTTTCTCAAATGTTCCCTTTACAAAGGCCTTCCCTGCTCACCCGATTTAAAGTTAACCTAGGCCCAAGCACCTGCCTGTAACTCCTCTTTGGTTATCATCCTCTAACATGGCAAATGATAGATGTGTTTCATTTTCAATCTCCCCTACTAAATATAAATGCCATAAAAACAGATTTTTGTCAGTTTTATATACTGTTGTTCTACAGGACCTGGCACAATACCTGGCACATACTAAGCAATCAATAAACACTTGCTGAAATGAACTAAGGCAGAGACCAGATCGGAGGCTCTTGGGAGATATCAAAAGCTTGGACCAGGGAGGTGGGAGTGAAGGAAAGGAGAAACAGATGAACCATAAAGACATTAAGGAGGTACAACCTATGAGACCTGATGGCATCAAAGTTGAAGTCGGAGTTGGTAGCAAAGTCTGCCACTCCACAGGCTGACGTGGCTCAAAAAGATCAGCTGGGAGGATGGGATTTTCTCTAGCTTGGGAATCTGAACCAAGAACCACAGGAAATTTTTGCTACTTGGGGGTGAAAGCTGCAATGGAAATAAAGCTCTTAAGGTGACCCAGAACTGTTCCCAAGTGCAGCCTGTGAGCATCTGGGCTCTGTGCCAAGTCCTTGTTAACTTCTGCCTTCTTGCCAGGTGCCAGTGACTCAAGAGGCTGAGGCAGGAGGATCACAGTTCAAGGCCAGCCTCAGCAACTTAGAAAGGCCCTCAATGACTGAGTGAGCCCCTGTCTCAAGATAAAAAATAAAGGGTTGGGAATGTAGCTCGGTGGTAAAATGTCCCTTGGGTGCAATCCCCAGTAGACAAAAACAATAACAAAAAACCACCACCACCACCAAAAACAAACAAAACTAAACAAAAAAAACTTTGCCTTTTTGAGTGTGATGTGACAGGTTTGGGGTTCATCTTCCCTAAATCCACTTAAATGTGGGATTTGGGGAGGTAAAGGGACCTGCCAAGGTCAATCAACTAAGCCAGCAGAGCTGAGCCTGAGGCTATCTCAAATTCAAAACTTTAACAACTATATCATCCAACTTTCTCCTGGGCTCTATCATTTCCGGGGGCAAAAGCAGGAAGGGAGGGAAGAAGGAACAAAACTGGCTGCCTTGGAGCTGCCCAGATTTTGTCCAGCCTGTAATTATCCTCTTCTAATGGAGGAGCTGAGACTTAGGGAAGGGAAGCAACTTCTCAAAGTCCTTTGGTAACACCACTTATAATACTCAGGCCCACTCTGTCCCTGCCCCAAATGAATGCCCACCTCCCTCCTGGCCTCCTGCATCCCTAACTGATGCTCCCCTCACCTCTGGTCTTCCTCTGGAGTGTTGGCTGACAACAATGACATGACCATGGACTTGCCTGTCCCCTGGAGGCCCAGGACACCAACCACCAACACGTCGGTTTGATCCAATAGGTACTGTGGGAAGATAAAGGAATATGACTTTCACAAATCTGTTAGATGTTGATGCTTGGAGACACCAGAGATCTTTGGGACTTGCCTGCCTGTTTTATCACATAGGAAGAAAAACATCTACGGTCCAATCTCCTCATTTGGGCAAAGGGCCTCTGTTCTGTGTCGTGATGGGGTTACATGGAATGTTGTGGGTACAAAGAACAACATTCTTTGGACAGGACCTGGCATGGTCAAGAAACTAAAAAGAAGTCAGAGTGGCTGCAACACAGTGGGAGAAAAAAGGGATGTTTGATCTTGGGGAAGAGAAGGTTAGAGGCACAGAAACTGAAGGGAAGGTTTGGAAAAGTCAGAAATGGGTAACCGAGGGCTCTTGAAATAAGACTCTCTGTCATGAAGCATGACAAAGGAGGTGGTGTGCAGAAGTACAGATCAGAACATCCAGGCTCTTGTTTGTAGGAATTACAAGACCTTTGCTTCTGGCCATCAGTTTTGCTGTCTTCTACCACAAGGGGGCAGAAGAGACACTCCTCAAGAAAAATCTTGCTACCCTGAACTCTGGCTCCTTAGAATCAATGGGGGAAAAAAAGAGGGCTGGTTGCGCTGGAACAGGCCTATAATCCCAGCAATTTGGGAAGATTAGGCAGGAGGATCACAAGTTCAAGGACAACCTGGGCAACCTGGTGAAACCCTGTCTCCAAGGGTTAAAAAAAAGTGGGTGTGCAGCTTGGTGGCAGCGTGCCCCTGGGTCCAATCCTCAGTACCAAAAAACAAACAAATGAACTGGGTTTAATCAGTATTTAATGAGCTTTAACACCTTAAAGCAGAATATCTGTTTAATATGATAGGCGCTGATCATGTGAATACTTACAGGAAATTAAAAATTCTGTTCCTAGCCAGGCACGGTAGCTCACACCTATAATCCCAATGACTAGGGAGGCTGAGGCAGGAGGATCACAAGTTGGAAGACAGCCTCACAACTTAGCAAGACCCTGTCTCAAAATGAAAAAAGGGCTGGTAATGTAGCTCAGTAGTATCTCTGGGTTCAATCCCTAGCACCAAAAAAAAAAAAAATCTCTTCTTTAGTTACACTAGAGCCACCTTTCAAGTGTTCAACTGCCCCAGACAGAGGTAGTGGCTACACTGCATACAGCATTTCCATCACTGCAAAAATTTCTACTTGATGGTGCTGAAGGGTAGGGCCTGGACACTGGCTTTTTTTTTTTTTTCTTTAGATCTCCAGTTAATGTCTATGTGAGTGGACACACAGACAGCAGGAGCTGCAGTGTCACAGGCACTACATGAGTCAGGCATGGTGTCCTAATAAGTTCAGGTTGCTGTGAGAGGGGGATACCACTGGGAGAATCTGAGCGGGAATGTGATGTGACAGGTTTGGGGGAGAAAAACCAAGAGAAGGAGAGAGGCATTTTGGTCCAGCAACGTGAGGGGTGAACCACAACAGGGGCTGCAGGATGGGAGACCTCCAGGGAATGAGACTGAGAACCACGCTGAGACGGGAGTGTCAACCAATTAGGAGTGCTGCAGCAGGGCCCCGCAGATCCCCTGCAGGGAGGTGGCACAAGAGAACCCAGGGCATCTGGGGCAGTGGTGAGAGTACCTCTTTACCAAGTAGCATCAAATTATTTCCGCAGTTTAACAAGCAGCACAGTTGAGCTGGCGGACATTCAGGTCTGGTTAGGCAAACTTTCTGACTCTGACCCCACTCACTGCTGCAGCTGCCTGAAAGCTGTCTGGTCTGGTGTTGCCTACTGCGAGCCAGAGGTGGGGTGGAGGGACCCAGGGAAGCTCAGGCAGGCAGGGATTCCGGTACCTCAATGGCACTGTCACACCAATTCATCTGGTCATCCACCAACTTGATGCTGTGCTTCATGCGCTCTGGGGGCAGTAGTTTGGCCTGGCCCACAACAGCTGGAGAGAGGAAAAGCAGAAGTCAGAGGATGAGGTGAAGGTCTGTGAGTGATGGTTGCCCAGCCTGATCCTGCCTGGCCCCCACTCACGGTCCATGGCTGTTGGTGCGGCAGTGCCCATGCCCCGGTTCTGGATCTGGTACACAGGCTGTGTGGGTCTCTGACCTTCCTTCTCTCCCTTGGGTGGTGCAGGGGCTGCAGGAGGTGGTGGGGCAGTGCCATCAGGGGTAGAGGCACCTGTCCCAGCCACAGGCCCCTTCCCCTCCTCCCGTGGCTTCATGAGGACAATAGGCTTCTCCAGAGGAGCTGGAGCAGGTGGCGCAGCAGGGGCAGTTGGAGGTGGTGGCTGCTTCGACTGTGGGAGTAAGAAAGTTTCAGCCAATGGAGGGGATCTCCTCCCTAGGGATCCCCTTCTCCCTCCTTCCAAAGGCGCTTCCCGGCTCACCCGCTCTGCTGGAGGTTTCGAGAGGATGATGGGGGTTTTCTGCATGACAGAAGTGCTCGCTTCTTCACTGCCATCCTGTGGTTAAGGGAAGGCAGTTACTCAGGAATGGCTCCCCTGGCTCTCCCAGACACTCCAGATGGCCTTAGAGACCAGGTACCACTTCAGAAGTCCCCATATGTTCCTCCTTCAATCCTACCAACACATCTGGGGACAGGCACTGTTACTCCCACTTAACAAATAAAGGCACAGAGAGTGTAACTGGCTTGCTGAAAGTCACACAGTCAATAAGCAATGGAGCCAGGACTTGAACAAAGGCAGACTAGATCCAGAACCATGTCCTCATCCATTCTGATCATTAAACAAGTCCAAAGGAAAGAAGCCAGGGCTCTGGGGCCAGAGAGATCTGGGATCAAACTGTCCAATCTACTGTTGGCTATGAACTTGAATAAAAAAACTACCCTCAACGGGACTCAGTTTCCCCCTCCAGTGAGTGGGATAGGTGTTTCTTCCTCCCAGGACTATTATGAAGACAAAAGGTAACAGAACATGCAAACCGTCAGTTTGGCACCTGACACGAGGCAAGAGCACTGCTAGCGGTGCTTGCTGTCCTGACCACTTCTTCCTCAGACCTGCGCCTGCGCTAGAGGGCTGGACTGAACCCCCATGTTGCCCTCTTCATGACTCCCCTAACTCACCCCCAATCTTACAAGAGGGGAGAGTCCTGAGAGTCCTCTTCCTTCTCTGGTTAACTGAGTAACTCGGGGGAATATTGACAACTCACTGGTCTGCTTCTTCACCATACCTAAACCCTGCTCACTTCCTGCTCAGTGAAGAACAACAAAAGGATGATATGAAAGTGTGCTGGGAAGAAGAAAAATTTCAGGGGAAGACCTGAAGGGCAACAGGCTTCCAGGAGGGGAAGGAGGAGTGACGACGCCTGGGATGGAGACACGGAGAGATGTGTTTGGAAGGCAGGAATGACCAGCAGAGGAAGCAGGAGGGAGGGAGGCACGTAGGAAAAGGCCTGGTGGACTGTCACTGAGATGGGGAGAAGTTCAACAAGAGAGGGCAGGAAGACGCTGAGCTCAGCAGGGGACGTGCAAGATGTGAGGAACCCATGGGTGAGCCAGGAAGCTGCCAGGACTTGGGAGCAAAGTCAGAGACAACGGTAAGACTGTAGAGCTGCTTGTTTAGGGAAAAGCTGATGGTGTAGGAACATGGGAACATTCCCCAAAAAGATGTGTGTAGAAGAGTCTACATGTTCTTATTTATGCTGTAACCCACGAATAGGAACAAGTAAGAGCCCAGCTCACCATGAAAAAATTATTCTTCATGTTTGTAGTTTTATGGCTCAGAAACTGGTTCCAAATTTTTCTTCCTTCCACCTTACCAAATATCTCAGAAGTAGGCAGGGCCTCAGAGAAAACACCCAGAACTGGACGTGGTAGCACGCACCTGCAATCCCAGTGGCTGGGGGGCTGAGGCAGAAGGGTCTCAAGTTCAAAGCCAGCCTCAGCAACTTAGCAAGGTCCTAAGTAACTTAACAAGACCCTGTCTCAAAATGAAAAGGCCGGAGATGTGGCTTGGTGGTTAAGTGCCTCTGGGTTCAATCTCTGGTGCCAGAAAAAACGGGAGACAGCACCCAAAAGACAGGTTCAGGGTTCCACAGCGGAGCACAGCAGGGTTGAGGCACCACTGAGGGTTCCCGATTTCCAGTCAGAATGAGGTAGTGCTTGAGATTAATCTGAACCTGCATCTGAGCCCTGGCCCCAAGGCTTACTGACTATGACTTTGGGCAAGTCCCTTTACCTTTGAGGTTCATTTTCCTCATTATAGAAAACCAGAACTGTCAAAGATTCTACTTCATGGGGTAGGTATAAGGGTTTGGGAAGACCCACAGGACGTAAAGCACTTAGTATAGCCCCAGCAGCTTTAAGTTGCTTCAATAAAAAGAAACCGTTACTATTGTTACTGATACACAACTCTTTAAAACATGAAATTTTGCAGCTCAAACCCTCCAATGCCAATTTCACTCAGTGTGAAATCCAAAATTCTTTCCAAGGCCTACCACGTCTTACAGAATCTGACCCAGTTACATCTCTAACCTCATCTATCAATCTCCCTCCTTCCTCATCCACTGCAGCCATATTGGCCTCCTGGCTAATCCTTGAATATACCAGCTCAGACTACCTCAGGGTCTTTGTACTTGCTGTTCTGTCTAGAATGCTCTTCAACTCAGATTTTGGCATGGTTTGTTCCCTCATTTCTTCAGGTCTCTACTCCAAAAGTCAACTGTTTAGAGAGGCCATCTCTGACCAAGTCATCTAAAACAGCCCCCTCTATCATTCTCCACCTTCTTACTCCATGAGGACAGTCAGTTTTGTCTAGATATATCCTCAGCACCTCCATTAGCCTGACACATGGCAGCGGCTCAATGAACATTTGTGGAACAAATGGGATACATGAATGCTGTCAAGACACTCACCCGCCTCTCTCTCTCCCATGGTGCAACGTAGTCCCTCTCCCGGCCACCAGGCCCAGAGAGATTCTGGGGACCACCAGAGCCAGGCTCCTTCCACCGTCGGCGCCGCTCTATCCCATAGAGTCCAGGCTGACTGTGGCCAGACTCAGACATGGTCACCTACAGAAGCAATGAGGGGATTTCAGGGCAAAGAGAGTTTCCACTGCACTTGGCTTCCCCAGGAATTCCTTTCAAAAGAGAGCTCTATGACTGTGGCCCAACTGCCAGCTGGCTCCCAATATCCATTCTTCACTTCTTCCAAAAGAGTAAAATTCTCATTCTGACTAGGTATATGCCTATTGAGACACACTTCTCTGCTTTTGTTTGCAAATGGGTGCGGCCACATGACTAAGTACCTTCTGGCTAATGGTACAATACCAAAGTATGGTTTGGCAAAGTTAGGAAACTTTCCTTTATAGAAGCTGGAATATGCCTTTTGCCTCTTCATCCTCATGGTTGGAAAGAATGTGGGTGTGAAGTCTGGAGCTCAGACAGCCACCTTGGGCTGGGAGGCAAATTAATAAAAGGCAAGGTAAAATTAAACACAAGGTTGGCAGTCCCATATTATCCTTAAATTACCTGGCTCTGTAGGCAGTGAGAAACATTTTTCTCTAAATCAAAACCATTTTCAACTACTGAAATGCTCTAACACAAATACAATTTATAGGGACAGATTCACAAAAACATCAAATATTCCCCTTCCAAAAATGCAGCAAATCATTTCCTTACAAATGAGTAACAGGATCCTCATCTGACAGCTCCTCTTCTGATTACCTATTACTAGTATATGAGGGACTGGGGTTCTAGCATCATAGGCCTATATTTACCTGATAACCCAAGGCATTTCAGCATCAGTTCACCTTTTACTCCTGATGGTCTGCCATCCCTCACACTCTGAATTTCACTTAATGGTTCCATCAGTGTTTAATTGGTTATATAATATATGGCTATCTATATGACCCACTCTCCTCCATTCAATTATCTGTTCATAGATCCTTAGGAATAGTTCCCCCAGATGTTTATATATCATTCAAGTGAGGTCTTTGACTACTCAACTGTTTATAGGACCAAAGGGCTCTAACTCAGAGGTCAGTTAAGCAAACTGCTCTATGGGTCAAATCTGATCCGTCTTGTTTATGCAAACACAAGATTTTATTAGAACATGGTCACATCCATCAATTTACAAACTACCTATGGCTGCCTTCTTGATACAGTGGCAGAGCTGAGTAGATGACACTGGTCTATACAGCCTAAATTAACTGCCCTCTGGTCTTTTGCAGAAAGTTTGCTGACCCTGCTTAGCTAAGTGCCTGTTAAATCACTCTATGAATCCTCCCACCCCCACATTGCAGTACTTAATGACACAAACAGGCCCTGAGAGACTTTCCAGGCTGAAGTATCTATTTACAGGACACAGGAGCAATTTTGCTAGCCAGGCTGCAGCTCATCTACCCCTCTCACTGCTCTATGTGACCTCTCCCTCGGCCACAAATTGGGCTGAAGATGGCCTTCCTAGACAGGGGGACAAGGGCCTGTTTACAGATGCTTATGGAAAATGATTCACTCAGCACTGAAATGACTGTTTACAGTCTCTGAGGGAACTCTCCCCTGAACCTGGTCACTCTTTTGTCCCCTGCAATTAAGTGTCTGTCTACACATTATTCTGAAAACCTCCCAGTGGCTAAGTGTCTGGTTTTCATGTCTCAAAGGAGATTCTGCTCTAGTACTGAAGTACCTGTTCATGAACCTATGATGGTCCCCTTCTCAGGCAAATAAGTGTCCTTTTGCACATTACTTTGGGACCATCTACAGTATAGTTTATTTAACCGCCACTGTGGGAGCACAAGGCTTCTATTATAGCAAAGCACTGGAGTTAAAAGTATGTGTTGGGTTTATATCAACAGCCACGGACTTGACCAAGTTCCTTCACACTCTCTGCCTCTTTTTCCCCTAAATTCCCAGTACTTATTCCACCTACATGCAATCTGAGGATCCCAATGTTGTGTCCAAGCTGCTCTGGGGACTTCCTCCCTAGCACTTAAGAAGCCAATTTAAGTGCCTACTTACAGGGCTCCTACGGTGACCTCCCAGGAATTGAGTCTAATTTACACATTCTTGGGGGTTGGGTGGGTGCGGAGGGCTCCCTTTGGGGATCTTCCAGAATTAAACTGTATACTTGCAAGTTATTCGGGGAGACCCCGGGTTCCTGACTTGTGTATTCTGGTCCACCCACTGGAGGCACCCAGCACCCCAGAACTTAATAGCTGGTTTACACATTTTTCTAAGGACTCCCTACTACTTATATATATATTTTACAGGCTCCTAGGTGGTGGCAGTCCTCCCATACTTAGCCATTGGTTTGCAAGGCCTCCCTGGGGAGCCCCACAACTCAAGTCCCCATTTACACGTTGCTCGCAAGGCCGCCCAGGATTCAGGAATCGGTCTGGGGTCCTCCTAAGAGGGCGCGTTCAGAAACTCAGATTCTCTTTCCACGTTATCGGAGGGGCTTCTCAGTCCTTTTGGGGCAGGTTACAGGCTCTAGCAGGGCCTCCCAGAATCGAAGTTTCCATTTACACATTATCCGTGTCTCCCGCCCCGACTCCCGCCAAACCGGCCTAAGGCCGCTGCTCTCAGCTCGCCACTCAGTTCCGCGCACCCGCCGACGTCCTAGCGACCGGTTAACGGTCGAGGCAGGGGCGGGGATTGCAGCGCGTCCCCGCTCCCCGCCGGTGCGCGCGCCTGGCGCGGGCTCGCGGGCTCCTTACCGAGGGCGGCTGCTGATTGGCTCCTGGGGCGCGGCGCGCGCTCTCCCGCGACGGGAACCGGGTGGGGGCGGGGAGGTTCCAAAACAAGCCACCCGCCTGTAAAAGGTGCCTGGGGGGTCGGGAGTGTGACAGATAGAGACACCGGTCACTCCAGAATAGGCCTCGGCGTTCCAGAAACGGCACCTAAGGAAAGTCGGCCCGAAGGAGGAAGAAAGAAGAGGTATCGTGCGGCCAATCTGAAATCAGCTTGCTGCGCATGCGCCGCGGGCTGGGCGTGCGGAACCCGAACGTGAACGCCAGGCTGAGCATGCGTCGATGAGACGGTTGGCTTCAGTACGCATGCGATGACAGAGGGAAGGCGGGGGCGCGCCATGATTGACCTTGCGCGTGCACGTCACTTCGCCGCACGGTTTTCAGTGGGTTAAACAGAAACGAGGGAGGGCGCGCCGCTCCGGAGATTTCGGGTTCGAGACCTGCCTCTTAAGTCGTGTTGACGGAATGCGGTGGGGTGGAGCGGCAGAGAGGCATTTCAGTTCCTCTGCATGAATCAGCTGGCGTGGGCCCTGGAAGAGGTCCCAGTTTGAGGGAGAACCGATTAGGGGATCAAATCACTTAGGAAAGGGCGCCAAGTGCGGTTGGACCCTTAAGGACGGAAAGGCAAGGGCATTCCAGGCGGAGGGAACCCCTGGAGGAAGCGGACTTGGGTCGAGGGGCCCCTGCACCCCCGGGATGCCAGATGGGGCAGCAGTGGTGGGCGGGTGGAGTCCTGAAGTCACGGGGAGAAGCGGCCAGGTTAAAGCTGAACTACGTCATAAATTCCTCTGCAGCGGCGGCGGAGGAGGCCCCCGATCGAAGGCCAAAAATTCAAAAGTCCGCGGGCTGAGCCTTGAGCGCGCCAAAGGCGAGGGCGCGGCCTGCGGGAGGACAGCGCAAGCGCAAGCGGGTGCGGGCCGCCTTAGAACGGTGGCCTGCTGGCAAGATAGGGGACGAATGGAAAACTTGCCACTTTATTTATTTTTCATTTTATTTTATTTTATTTTTTGGAGTGTGGTTTTTCTTTTTCCTCTTGTGGTTTTCGTTTTTGTTTTTATAGCACTGAGTATTGAACTCAGGTCCCCTCTATCACCGAGCTACATCCCCAGCCCTTCTTATTTTAAGCCAGGGTCTTACAAAATTGCCCAAGCTGCCCTCAAACGCGCAATCCTGTCTCAGCCTCCAGACGCCGGAATTACAGACTTGCAACACCATGCCGGACTTCCACTTTTCATTTGAAATCCGATTTAGGGTTTTTTGTTTTTTAATTATATTCGAGGGACTTGCGTGGGGTGGGGGGTCAGATGTAGTTCAGTAGTAGAGTACTCACTTATGATGCACGAGACTCAGTTGAATTCCCTCCACCCCAAAAAAGATTTGTGAGAATGCTAGTTTTCCCTGGCGTGGTGGCACACGCCTGTAATCCCAACAACTCGGGCTGAGGCCAGAGTATCACAAGTTCCAGGCCAGCTTCAGGAATTTAGGGACACCCTGCCTCAGATTAAAAAAAAAAAAAAAAAAAAAAAGAGAGAGAGAGAGAGAGAGATGGGCATGTAGTTCAGAGATAAAGCGACTCTGTGTTCAATCCCTAGTACTCAAAACAACCAAGTGACTCGGGTCTGAAACAGGAAGATCACAAGGTCAGAGACAGCCTTGGTAACAATAATGAGACCTTGCCTCTAACTAAAAAATATAAAAATGGGGCTGGGGACGTAGCCCCATGGTAGAGAGCTACTGGGTTCAATCCCCAGTACCACACAAAATTACATTTAAACTGGGCATAATGAAGCATGCCTGTAATCCCAGAGATTCAGGAGACTGAGGCAGAAGGATTGCAAGCATGCCTGTAATCCCAGAGATTCAGGAAACTGAGGCAGAAGGATTGCAAGTCCAAGGCCAGCCTTAGCAACCTAGTGAGGCCGTAAGCAATTTTAGCGAGACCTTGCCCCAAAATTAAAAAATAAGAAGGACCAGGGATATGACTCAGTGGTTCAGTGCCCCTGAGTTCAATCCCTGGTACCAAAAAGCAAAAGCAAAAAAAAAGCTACATTTGAACAAATAATACATGCACATATGAACATAATTTAAGCAGTCAAAGGAGTAGATAATAAAAGCGAGTCTTCACTTCTGGTCCCCATTTTCCATTCCTAAAGCACTGATTCTCAGTTTCCTTCTGGAACTACTGTTACAGCAAAGTGTTGGATTTTAAAGCTTGTGAAGGGTTCATATAAATAGCTGTGGACCTTGGCCAAGATCCTTGACACTCTCTGCCTCTTTTTCCCGGTGCAGTGCCGGTGACTGTCCCTTACAATGTTACTGTCAGGGTTAAGTGAGTGAAAGTGCCTAGAACAGTGCCAGGTACATAGTCACACTATGTGTTGTCATTATTTTATGAACTAGAATGATGGTGATAATTGATTCTGAGCTGCTCCCTCCCAGGCCTCATCTCTGCTGCCCCCCACCCAATCCCTCAGTGTCAGACAGAACCCTTTTCTCCCTGCTGCCACAGGATAAGTGAAACAGCGGTCACCCAAACTGACTTGGATTCTGTCTATGGATTCATCTGAGAGATGGTCATTAACCAAAACTCTTGAGAATGAAGTATTCCTGGAATAAAAGACTTTACTGAGCTGATATGAACCAGGAAAAAAAGGACCAGGTCCTGGGAGAAGTTCCCAAAACTTCCAGCAGCACATCTAGATAGGAGTTGGGAAGATGCTGGTCTAGAGATTATTTTTATAATGAAAATTTGGAAAATGAAAATAAATTGTATACATTTTACTTTATATTGGCTATAGATAGGGGTGGGATAACATGAAGAGGGGTAAATTTGGGGATAGAAGTCCATAAGAAGTGCGAGTTGCTTCTGAACTGACTGGAGTTATAAGCAGGATGCAGTAGCACCTTGGGGGTCAGGAGAGGGCTTGAGTTAAGGTTTTAACACAGGCAAGAATGTGAGATGACCTTTTGTGACTTTTGGACCTTAACTGTTAACTGATTAACCTCCCCCATCTCTCCTCCATCCTCTGATAATTAAATTTAGGACATCAGAATTTTTCTTTTTTCAGTGTATATTTAATTTAATGAAGATACACACAACAGACCATCTCAAGTCTGTCAGTGTCCCTTTCTACATCTCCATCTTAGGCCATTTTCTGGTTTTTTTGTTTTGTTTTGTTTTGTTTTTTGTTTTTAACCTTTATTTTGTTTCTTTAGATCTTTTTTTTTTTTTTTTTTTTTTTTTTTTTTTTTAATGTGGTGCTGGGGATTGAACTCAGTGCCTCACACAGTCTAGCAAGCACTCTACCACTGAGCCACAAACCCCAGCCCCATTATCTGTTTTTGTTTTGTGTAATCTGAATTCATCAACCCCAGATTACCCTTCACTGCCAGTTTCACATCCGGGCAACCCTCAGAGGTGGGAATGACACAGAAAGGGAGGAGAAGAGACCCAACATCGACCCTGGGCCCTCTGTGTCCTCTGTGTCAAGTTCTGTTTTTCCTGTTTTACATGTAACACTGCAGCCTTCCCTGCTTTCTCCTTTAACAGACAGAAAAATCAGTCTGAAAGAGAGAAGGGCCTTTTTGAAGTCCTCCTTGCTAGGAAGCAGCAGAGTCTGGATTCAAACCCACGCCTGTCACTCCAAGGCGAGCCCACATTTCCCCTGCTCATGGCAGCCTGCCTGGCGGTGAGTCAGCAGAGCACGCAGACGCCCAGAGAGCTGCTTGTGTTAGCAGCATGGTATGCTGCGGTGTGGCTAGGTCACCCTATATTAACCATCTCCCTATCGATGTACATTTAGACTGTTTCTGAGTTTTTGCTTTGACAAACATTTGTTGCCATTAATATCCTTGTAAATCTAATTACACGTATATGGCAGTATTATCAAGAGAATATCTTGTTTGAAGTAGAATTACTGAGTCAAAGGGTATGTGCGTTGGGGATTCTGTGAGCCACTGCCAAATGGTCCATTCATCTCTATTAATTTCTCTGTTCATTTCATTCATTCAGATATTGAATGACTTACAGAATTCTGGTTGTCTGCCAGGCACAGCTGTAGACTAGAATCCTGCAGTGAACAGGACAGCACGTATTCTAGTGGGGCAGATGACATTGGTGAGGGGACATGGGGGAAAAGATGCTTGGAAGGAAAAAAAAGTGTGGGGGGAGGGTTGGGGAGAGTTTGGTCAAAGGATACAAGATTTCAGTCCAACAGGAGGAATCAGTTCAAGACAGCCTTGGTACGACACGCTGACCGCAATCAACGACAACATGCCTTTTCTTTGAATGTGGCTAAGTGAATAGATTTGTCCTCACCAAAAAGGAATATGTGAGGTGAGGCTTGAGGTAGCCGTTCCACAGGGTATATGTTTATCAAAACATATTGTATGCTGTAGAGATAAAGATTTTATTTGCCAAGTGGAAAAAAAACCAGAAAATTCAAAGAAAAAAAAAATCAAGATAATGGAATTGAAAGTGACAGAAGTCACAGGCGTGACAGGTGGTCAACGGAAGTTTACTTTGCAGAGGTGACATTTGAGCAGAGACCTGAAAGAAGGTGAGGAAATGAACTCTTCAGGAAGATGCTGAAGAACTGGAACCTACGGACCCTGAGGTGGGAGTGGACCTGAGAGAGGAAAAAACAAACTCAGTCTCAGTTTCTCCCACTGTCCTCTCACAGTGGCTTCTGACACCACACGTGTGCAGGGGTTTTCCCCATGTGCTGAGGAACAGTCAAACCTGCAGCAGATGCCTGGCGTCCCCTCGTTCAATACAGTTCTGACAGTTTACCCAGAGAGAGCACTGATGAGGGTTCAGTCCCCAAGACTGCCTCCTGCTTCAAAGGACAGCCACAAACTCCAGATTGTTTGACCTCTGCTGACCAACAGTCTGGAAATCTAGATTCCCACAATCTCTTCCTTGGGTTCAATTAATTTGCTAGAGCAGCTCACAGAACTCAGAAAACATCCCAGTAATTATAAAGGATACAGATGAAGAGAGGCGTAGGATGAGGTATGGGAGAAGGGTCTCAGAGCTTCCATGCCCTCTGGACACGCCACCCTAGGATCCAGAAGCTCTCTGAACCCTGCAGACCCTTTGGATTTTTATGGTGACTTCTTTGCATACACACGATTGATTCCATCATGGCCATTCCTGATTGATGCACCCTTCAACCCCTCTCCCCTCCTCAGAGGTTAAAGTGGGGGGGGGGTGTAAAAAATCCCAGCCCTCTAATCCGGCCTTGGTCTTCAGGTAACCAGCCCCCAAACTGTAGCTACAGAGGGGCTGCTGACCAGCAGTCAGCTCTCAGTGTAGAAAAAGACAGTTGGGAGATTCCAAGGATTTTAGGAGTTATGACAGGAAACAGGGACAGGCCAGGTGTGTGTGTGTGTGTGTGTGTGTGTGTGTGTGTGTGTGTGTGTGATATTTTATTTATTTTAAAGACAAGTTCTCACTCTGTTGCCCAGCTGGCCTCAAATTCCTGGGTCCAAGTGATCCTCTTGCCTTCAGAGTAAGCTGGGACTACAGGTGCACACCACTGGGCCCAAGAACCAAATATGTATTTCACAAGATCATAGTCTGGCTCATCATGGATAGTCAAGGTGGTCAAACTAGCTGGAGTAGAACAGCAGGAAGAGAAGAGGGACAGGATTACTTAGGGACAGAAATGTAGACAGGCCAGATCACTTAGGGACTTACAGACTGTGATAAGGATTTTGGAACTTCCAAGTGCAACAGGAAGCCATTGGAGGGCCATGTGCAAGGACTGGCATGTTCAAATGTGTGTGTTAATGACACCCCAGTGGTTGCCTGTAGGACAGATGTGGGTCAGGTGGAGGGGAAGACTTTAGGAATGTATTAAGTTTTGGGGCCATGTGACTAGTTTCTGTGCACACAAAAACAAGTGAAATGGGAACAGTGCTGGGTGCTGAGAACAGCCTGAGCCCATGGGAGGGGAGCAGACAGGAGGGGAGGAAGCTGCATACCTGCTCGGGCCAGAGGGCGCAGGGGGACAGCGGTGCTGATCAGTGAGAAGGGTCAAGAGCTGGAATCTGTTTTGAAGGAATGGTCAAGGGACTAAATGAGTGTAGAGGAAGCGTGACTCAGGGTGCTTGAAAGTTATCCGGAGAGCTATTATACATAATGACTGCAGTTAATAACAGTGTAGTGTATATTTGAAGAGTGCTAAAAGAGTCGGTCTCAGGTGCTCTCACCACAAAAAAATAAGTGCATGAGGTAATGCATGTGTGATTTAGCTGTGCCACAGTGAATACAGGTATCCAAACATCATGATGGACACCATAAAAAGAAGTGCTCAAGGTCTGGAGTCTCATCAGCTACGAAGAGTGATATTCTTTGTCAGCAGGGAAATGGACAAACTGTGAACTTATCTTTGGGATGCACATTGGAGTTGTAGGGAGTAAGCTGGGGTTTGAAGATAAGATTTTTTCTGTCTTTGCATTACAGACTCTTAGAAACACACACAAGGTATTAGAGTGTAAGGAACTCCCTGTTCTCTTGGCCCCTGACCGAGTCATCTCCCTCTTTGCTGGTGTCTTCTATTTGCTTCTCCCACATATAAACACACTGCTGTTTTCCTGCCGTGTTGTTTGTTTTAAGCAAGTCACAGATGTCCTGTCCTTTTATCAATAATTATACAGGTATGCTAAATTTGGGGGCTGCTCATGTTTAGATGATATTTAAAACCCTGGGATTTGCTGAGATCATCCAGGCTTAGGAGGTGGAGAAGACGAGAGAAGAGGCCCTGGGTCTCCTGTGCGCAGGGGTCAGGGGAAGGGCAGTACCCTGGAGAGAGGCTGAGGAGCAGGGACAGCAGGGGAGGCCGGGGCTGGAGCCAAGGGAACAAAAGGGCTCCCAGAGACAGGGATTGACCAGAGGCTGGAGCTGGGCACAGGCTGCCATGAGAACGAGAGTGCTTTGTGACCCTCCAGTCTTAACTGTGTTATGGAAACTTCCAAATAGTATGATACAGATTCTATAAGGAACAGTCGTAAGTGCTTATTTGCCTTTGTCTTTTGGGGAGTGAGGTGTAACTTAGATGGTAAAGTGGGTAAAGGAATCAGAGCTGATATGTAAGGTCAGTGAATTTTTGCAAATATATATACACAGGTAACCACTAACCAGCTAGCACTTGTAGCACCTCCGAGATTCCCTGTGCCCTTTCTCTCCAGTTCCTCACTCCAGAAGCACCACTGACCTGTCACTGGATTAGTCACACTTGTTTGGAACGTCATACAAATGAAACCTGACAGCCTACTTGTGAGTCTGCTACTTTAGTGCTGTCCACTTGTGAAAGTCTTCCATGGCCTTGCAAGTAGCACGAGTTTGTTCTCTAAGACTAACTCTGAAAGGATAGCCACATACTGATAGTTTTATAATATTTAAATAAAAAGACTGTGTATTTCACTTCCAGATGTCTTGTAGTCTAGTGAATAAGTGATGAGCCTTAAGGATAAAGGAGAACCTACAATACATTTTAAAGTTCCTGTAGAGCTGTGTACAGCACACCCGTGACCCCAGCTGTTCGGGGGGCTGAGGCAGGATCACAAATTCCAGGCATCCTGGGCAATTTAGTTAGACCCTGTCTCAAGATCTAAAAAGCCGGGTACAGTGGCGCATACCTGTAATCCCAGCCACTTGGAAGGCTGAGGCAGGAGGATCTCAAGTTCAAGCCCAGCCTCAACAACTTAGTGAGACGCTAAGCAACGTAGTGAGACCCTGTCTCTAATAAAATATAAAAAGGGCTGGGTGTGGCTCAGTGGTTAAGTGCCCTGGGTTCAATCCCTGGTGCCAAAACAAAAAAACAAAAAAAAAGATGGAGGTGAGGGTTAGAGACGGACCTCAGACCTCAGAGGTAGAGAGCTCCTGTTTTTCCCCAGGACTATAAAACAAAACCAAAAGTTCGGGGGCTGGGGAGATAGCTCAGTCGGTAGGGTGCTTGCCTTGTAAGCACAAGGCCCTGGGTTCGATCCCCAGCACCCAAAAAAAAAAAGTTCCAACAAAAAGCACTGTCCTGGTTTTTGTATGTTGGTAAGTATTTCACACAGCATAAAAACTCCAAGCAGGTCTTTGAACTGCTGTTCTGGCCAAGATTTGAATAGCTTCCTCTATGGATCATAGTAAAAAACTGGATGAGTGATGGAGAAGTTTGTTTTAATAGATGTGGTGGGGAGGATAGAACCATGGGCAGTTAGACAAAGACTGGAAAAGAAGAGGAGCCCAGGGTCTCAGGCAGCCAGGATGGGAAGGAAAAGAGGTCGAGGGAGGAGGTCAGGGCATGCTGACATGTGGAAGTCTGCTCTGCTGTAGAAAAGAGGAGCAGGGTCTTCCAGCCACCGCACAGGTTCACAGCCGGCAGGCCACTGGGTTCCCTCCAAAGCTCAAAGTCTGGCAAAAGGAATCACCATAGAGGTCAGGATGGTGGTCACTAGGGATGGAGGAGGATACTGACTAGGAGGGACAGAGTTCTAAGGGGCTGGAAACCTCTAACTTGATCTGAGTGGTGACTACTCAGGCGAATGCATTGTAAAAACTAATTGAGACTACATTTCATACGTGTAAACTTTATGTACATTATATCTCAATTGAAGAAAAAAGAGCTTGCTTGGCCTTGGAACTAGACTTTGACAGGAGGGCAGTGGGGACCATGGAAGACTTCGAGCATGGCAAGGCCAAGGTTAGTTTTGGGGCCAGGGCCAGGGCCACTGTGGGAGAGAGTGATGGGGAGAGGCCAAGGGGCCAGCCCTGTATAACCTTGGACAAGCTCCCACCTACCTGGGACTTGTTTCTCCACTCCATCCTCATGGAGCAGAGACAGAACAGAAATAAGAGAGGGAAGTCACCGAAATTGCCAGAGATAGAGCCCCTGGAAGGACACAGCCCCAACTCCTGGCACAGAAAGACACATTGATGTGGTGAGAGGGTGGAAAGACGGCTAAAAGGGGGACATGTGGATGTGAGCACTGCTGGAGGGGGCAGGTAGGCCGGGCAGACCCAAAGAAATCTAGAACATGCTGTCTCTTATGTGCCTCTTTGTTTCTTATTCAAAGTCCCTCCTCCAGGTACCTTGGTACACACCTGTGATCCTGGTGACGGGAGACTGAGACAGGAGGATGGCAGATTTAAGAGCAGCCTCAGTAACTTAGCAAGACCCTATCTCAAAATTCAAAAAAATAAATAAATAAGAAGGGCTGGGGATGCAACTCAGTGGACAAGCGCCCGAGTTCAATCTCCATTATTGGGTGGTTGGCAGAAGGCCCCTTCTTTTTTTTTAATACTTTTATCTATAGATGGACACAATATCTTTATTTATTTTTTTATGTGGTGCTGAGAATCAAACCCAGTACCTCACACATGCTAGGCAAGTGCTCAGTGGAGCCATAACCCAGCCCCAGGGAAGGTCCCTTCTAATTGGTTTTGACTTATTTTCAGCTGAAACCAACACAGAAGGATGATTTCTGCAAAGGTGAGGTGCTCTGGGGCCCCAGGTATTCAGAGTATTCGTTCTGTGACATTTATGCCAGGCCCTTGGCTTTGAAGGCATGACAGTTAACAAAAATGGACACACAGTGTGATGTTGCCCAGGAGTCTGAACAGGCTCGCTGGCTCAGTGGCAGGGCTCTGGAGCCAGGCTGCCTGGGTCTCATCCTAGCTCTCCCTCCACCTCTTTGCTATGACTTTGGGCACGTCTCTTAATCTCTCTGTGACTCAGTTTCCTCACCCAAAAAATGGGACCAATGGTGCCCCCTTTGTCTCCTTTTGTAAGATCATTAAGGGTTTAGCATGGTCGTTGGCCCAATAATTATTACTGGGACAGGGACGAGTTCATTGAGGGGCTTCGTGGAAGAGGGGACATCTAAGCTGAGCCTGCAGGAGGCTAGGAAGCAGCTGCAGGGATGTAGAGCACAGGAAAAGTGCTCCTGGAGGAACGAGTTTGGCCAGGGACTTGGCTACAGTGCTAGCCGGGCTTCTTGCTTGGGAGGGTGTCTGGCTCCTTCCCGGAGCCCCCCTTTACTCCTTAGCTAGGCTGAGATCCAGAGGAAGACAGTGTGCGGTAGAGGCCCCAATTTAGCTCTCAGGGCCAGGGGCGAGGCTGGCCGTGGACTTTTAGGGAAATCCAAAGATAGCTCAGCAGAGGAGGATGACTAGCAGCCGGGCTTCCCCTTGAATGGGGGAGCAGGGTGAATCAGCCCCCAGCTGAGTGAAGCTGCTGCAGGAAGTCAGACCTGGGTTCGAGGCCCAAGGCCACTTGGCCTCTGACTCACCCGGGCAGGGCAGGGAGGGAAGGCACAGCAGGGACAGGCTGGGTGTGAATCTGGCCTTGGCAACCCGGATGCCTGGCTTCCTGGCTGGAGGCCTGGGGCCAGGCCCGGCTGCTCCTGCAACCTCAGTTTCTATATCTGTCCAATGGGGCGGGGTGGGACAGGGGTGCACAAGTGGGAACACAGAACTGGGCGCATAGTAGGGCTCTGTGGCAGCCCGCTTCCTTTTCCTGTCTGAGACCTGACAGCCTCCTGACCAGATGTGAAAGCAGTATGCAGACAGTGGGGCTCCGCTAGCCTCTCGATGAATGAGTCGTCGCCTAGGCTCTGTGAGGCGGGAAAGGAGGAAGAGCGGCCACGCTGGTGTTGAAATTAGTAACAGTAATAAAAATGATCCTCTCTCATGTATTTGGTTCTTAGGAAATGCCCAACCGTCCGTGCCACTTCCTGTTTCAGTCTTCAGAGCAGCTGCTTGGGGAGGTTGCGCCATTTTATGGGTGAAGTGAATGTTCAAAGAGGTAAAGCCACTTTCCCTAGGTCACACTGCAAGTATGTGGCACAACCAGGGTTCGGACCCCCATCTGTCTGAATTCGAATCCCTTGAATCAAGGCTCTCGTAGCCTCAGATCTGGGCAGGGGGTTGCTTAGGTCCACCCAACCTACAGAGCTGGTAGGGCACCTCAGGAGGCCTGGTTTTATAGGTGGGGAAACCGAGGTTCAGACAGGGCAAGCGTCTTCCACGGGAGGATCTGCCAGTTTGGAGTATTTAAAAGAAACAGCAACTTCTGGCTTTGTTTAACATTTATTACAAAGTATAAGAGCAGAGGTTGGGGAGTGGCCCCCTCGCCATTCCTCCCCACCAGGTATCCTCTGCAGCTCTGGAAGAATAGTGTCCTCTTCGCTGTCCGCCAGGGGGCACCGCCTCCTGCCTCCCGCCTCTCAGACCCGGTTCTTCAGCTCTTCCGTCCCGCGGTAACTGAAGCTTCCTAGGACCCTGGACTCTGGGCCCTTCCTGTCCTCCTCCCCTGGGACCTCCACTTTTAACTGAAGGCCAGAGGTCGTCTGTAGCAGCATAGTGAGAATGTTTTTGAGGAGGGCAGTGGGGTAGTGGTGACCAAGTTCCCATCTGGGGTCTGTGGAGGTCCAAGGCTTCCCCTTCAGCCAGCGTCCCCTGATGGCCACGGCCATCAGAAAATAAACCCACCAAGGTGGGCCCCCTTTAGTCCTCACACCTCGAGGTATTTTATTCACAGGGTTAGGTCAGGAGTGGCAGGGAGGATGTCCTTGGCCTCAACCTTGGGAAAGGAGCCCAACTTGTCCTCCAGGATCCTGGAGGGAGAGAGAGAGAGAGAGAGATGGGTGGACGGCAGTCCAGAAAGGAGGAGGAGAGTGAGCGTGGCACTTACCAAGATGGAAGCCGACAGAGCAGCGGGCGAGGTGGAAGAAGAGGATGGGCGTGCTGACCAGGAGACCAGGGTGCAGGTGGGCATTTGGGCATAAGCATAAGCTGCACAGAGCCTGAGAGCCCAGGGGCAGGCAGAGAGAGATCAAGCAAAGGAGGAGGAGGTCGCTGAGAGGCGGGAAGGAGCAAGGGAAGAAGGAGAGTCTCCCTCTTTTCCCCCAGTCCAGCCCCGAACTCAGAGTCCTTTCCTCCTGGCAAAGCCAGAGCGGAAGACAAAGTGTGGCCACATGACACTGGCCACAGGTCCCCTTCCTCCAACCTTTCTTCCTGTCCAAGTCCCAGCCCCCTCACCAGCTACGTGGCCTCCTGACTGGGTTCTGGAAGCTGCTGTGGCCGCAGGGCAGTGCCGAGCAGCTCGGTCAGGGCGTCCAGTTTCCCTGCCAAGGCATCGATCCGCTTCTCCAGGGCCCGGTGCGAGCTGCTCAGGCCCAGCTGCAGGTCACACAGGATCATGTGCATCTGGGTGAGAAGAACAGGTCAAGTGTCAGGGGCTGGGGTGAACCCCTCCCTACTCCAACACTGACAAGTCCTTACTGACCCTTGAAGATTATCCTTGATGATAACTGTTACCCGAATCCCAGCTACTTGACTGGGTACTTTTCCTGTGTGGTTTAAGATCCTCTTAAAAGCCCTGGGGATCAAGAATCCCATTCTCATCTTACAGCTGAGGAAACTGAGGCATGGAGCAGTTAAATGACATGCACCTAGAATAGGATCTGGCACATAATAGGTGCTCATTAAATGGCTTCGAAACCCAGAGAGCCCTTTTACTGCTCTCCCAGACTGGGCTTCACAGTGTGATTCTTGAGTGTGAGCTTTCTATGGGAATTCTTGAAATCTGCATGTTTGGGGCTCAATAATCTTCCGAAATTATGACTAGCCTGTTCTGACAGACCTGGGCCATCACCTCCTCACTGAGCCTGCCACGGCATTTGGGGGCCTGAATCTGTGACTGTGTTTACCATGGCATTGGTGCCAAGAGCCAGTGTTTGAACTGTCGTGGCCCAATGAGAAAAAGCAAAGGCCACCACATAAAGAAAAGTTGCCGCGAACCAGGCCAAGAGGGAGTGACGTCACTGTCCCTGACATGGGTAGAATCAAGTGGTCTCAGCAGAAGGAGACAGCCAGGGGAGTCACACCCAGGCAGGCAGGTAGGCTTGCCCAGCACGGGGGCCTCTTGCACCTGGAGCATCCGCCTTCACGACAGATTGAGTTTTACTGAAACAAGGTCACCTGCATTCTTGTCGGTGTCGTTGAGTTGAATTTTACTGGTTCTGCCATCTATGTTTGTACTTGGTTTGTAAATTTGCTTTGGTTTTATCGTGTAAGAGTCAGAGCTGGAAAGAATTTCATATCCGTCCACATGTAAGTAACTTGATAACAAAGATAATTTGAAATCAAACATTGGGTTGTGTTTTTTTGTTTTGTTTTGTTTTGTTTTGTTTGCAGTACTGGGGATTGAACCCAGGACCTCACACATGCTAGGCAACACTCTACCACTGAGCTACATCCCCAGTCCTTTTTTAAAAATTTTATTTTGAAATGGTCTTGCTAAATTGCTGAGGCTAGCCTCAAATTTGCCATCCTCCTGCCTCAGCCTCCCAAGTGCTGGGATTACAGGTGTGTGCCACTGCCTGGCACAGTTTTCTTTTTTAAGTTCAGAAGTTTTAAGTTTTAAGTTTTATCTGCATAAAGGTAAGAAGCTCTGTTCTGCTTTATTTCTTCATTCCTTCAACCATAAGCTCTGTGATTACCTATGTGTGCTAGGCCCCTGCCAAGATCCCTCTCCAGGGGCACTTTACCACTGAGCCACATCTCCAGGCCTTTTTATTTTTTACTTTGAGACAAGGTCTGAGTTGCTTAGGGCCTCACTAAGTTGATCCTCCCGCCTCAGCCTCCCAGTTGCTGGGCTTACAGGCGTGTGCCACTGTGCCCTGCAAGATCCCCTTTTCAGAGCCAGATCTCCCTACCCGCAGCCCCGGCCTCCCCTTCTTCCAGACCTGGTACCTTGGAGATGTCCACCATGGAGTTCACTTGTTCCCGGAGCTTTCGGTGTTTCAGCCGCACCTGTCGGAACCTGTGGGGAAAAGTTGGAGGTCGGTTGTCCTACAACCCAGTCCCTAGCTGGCCTCAGCCGAGGGGCAGGATGAGGGGAGGAGAGACAAACATGGACACAGGACAAAGAAGAAATATGCCTGAGAGCCGGGAGGTGCCGAGGAGCCCCCGCTCTGTAGAGGCCCGAGATTCCAGGCCCACAGAACCTGCAGCCGCATCCAGATCGAGGGGGACCACACAGGGGTGTCCTGACGTGGACACGCACGGGCACGCACACTCACGGGCACACACACACACGGGCACGCACACTCACAGCCATGCAGAGGCGACAGGACACAGAGCTGCCCTCACGTGTGGATGGCGGCCAGCAGCTTGCGCTGATGCCTGCGGGCAGCTCTGGAGTCCTTCCTGCGCGTGTGTTTGTAGTACATCCAGGCCTCCTGCAGCAGGCGGGCAGCCGACTCCTTCATCTGGCAGGGGTGGCACAGCGTCAGTGCACAGACCCTAGGGCTTCCCGGTGCTGGCACAGGGAGGGTGGGGCCTGGACTCCTGGCTCGCTAAGAGGCCGGTGCTCGGTGTCCCGCACCCAGGCTCACCTCTTTGGCATAATGGATGTCCATCATGAAGTTGTGCACATGCTTCTCCGCCTTGTTAAACTCTAGCTTCCGGGCCACCACGGCCACCAGCAGGGCTGTGCAGCACACCCCCTGTGGGCACAGCAGGCACTTGGTGTGAGGCTGTGGGACTCTGGGGGCCAGCCCTGTGCCATCAACCCTCTCTTGAAACCTCCCATCAGTCACGGGGCAGGTTCAACTGGAAAACAGGCCCAGAGAGGAGAGCCAGGGACGCTCGGCTCAGAGCGCCCAAGCCAGGGTCAGACAGCACAGGTACCCGAGTCCAGATTCTCTGCATTGCGGTCACACCTTCACCAGCATGGCCTCTTTCATATTGGAAGAGGGAGAGAATAGCCGGTCACTGCAGGCTCCCAAGGGGCCCTTCTCACTACTCATACCTCGTCCGCCATTAGGTCACTGGGAGTGTCCCTTAGCTCCTGCACCCTCCATTCCTGCAGCTTCTTCCCAACTCATTTCCCTCAGGACTGTCTCCAGCCTCCCACTCCTGCCTGACGTGCAGGAGTCCTCTCGTCCTGTGTGACCTTGCTCCACTCACTCCAAACTCTACCAGGCCCCCACTTCCCTGAGCTTCTCAGCCTGGCTCTGAAGGCCTCCGTCTAGGCCTCCTTCCATGTAGGCCTCCCTCCCACATCTCAGCCCCAGCTGCCTCCTGGCTCCCCCACCTGAGTACCTTCCCCTGAACACTTTTCCTCCCTCCCTTCTCCCAGGGCTTCTGGTCCTTCAAGGCCCTATCAAATCCTTGCTGCTCCGGGGCCCCTGCCCTCTTTCCCTGGGGTTAGAATGAACCCTCCTTGGAAGTCCCTCGTCTCAGGTCTCAGTCACTCAGAATGGTTCACTAGTCACAAACATGGGCTCCCAGGACTGCCTGGTTCCAAGTCCAGCTCTGAGCAAGTCACTTTATCTCTCAGTATCTCCATTTCTTATCTGAAAGTGGGCATGCCCTCTGTAGAGTGTCCCAGTGAATTCCATGAGTTGACACCTGGAAAATGGGGCAGAGACTGGCATAGGTATGTCCCCAGTAAAAGTAAGCCTTCTGCTGTACTGTGGAACATCTTGGCCAGGACGCTGTGCACTCTGCTTAGCTTATCACTCTGGGTCTCAGTTTCTCCTTCTGTCAGGCAAGGGAAGAGGTCCCATTCAGCCCCAAGGGTCCCTGCCCCTTTGGGAGCATTTTCATGGCTAAGTCTCTGCCCCTATTTCCTCATCCTGAAGAGTCGCCACCGTGTGGGGGGCTCACGTTTCCCTGTCACCCATCACCCAACCCCTGTGGACCCAAGCCTTATGCATTCAACAGGTCCTTCCTAGGACATCAGAACTAGGGGCTCAGATCTATGAGAGCAGAGGGAGACAGTTCTGGTGGGGAAATGAAGACCAAGGCACTGGGAGCCGGGCCCTGGAGGCAGGGGGGGCTATGGTGCGAAGGAGCTGGATATCTGGGTTCAGCAGGAAGCTTGAGCCCACTGGGCTGAAGGGCCTCAGTTTCATCCTCGAGGGGACAGGAAGTGGGCTGGGGGCAGCTGGGTGTCTGGGACCAGTTGTGATAATGGTGCTCTCCCAAAGTCCCATTTACCGAGCTCTTCCTACACGGTGGGCACCGTTTGAAGCCCTTTACCTGGTTTAACTCATGTAATGGTCTCAGTACCCCACGAGGAGTACACTAGCATTGGCATTCCCATTTTACAGATGAGGAAATTGAGGCCCAGAGATTTTGTGGCTTGCCTAAGCTCCCCAGCTGAGAAGTAGAAATGGGATTTGAAATCTTGGAGCCTGGTGGCAATGGCATGATCCTGGTGATGATCCTAGGCCCTTGATGGAGGTTAAGAGACAGAATCCCCAAGTTCTAAAGAAAATGAGGCTAGGAAATCAGGGGCCTGGGGTCCCTGGGGAGGGAACAGGTCCTAGGACCAAGGGCTATGGTCCCAGGTTTTAGAGAGAGCCAGGACTTAGAGGCTGGATTCCTTGGTATTAAAGAAAATGGGATTTTGTATCTGGGTCTCTAAGAGGAAATGAGGCTGGGGGTGGGGAGAAACACAAATTTTTCATGGTGTGTCCCTGAGAGCAGTGTTGGCTCCATGGTTTCCTGGGGACTCTGAGGATAAGCAATTTGGGAGGCGGAGGGTTTCTCGGGACCTGTACTCACCATAACTCCAGTGCAGAGACAGACAATCTTGCCCCACATGGTACCTGGCACCACATCCCCATAGCCGATGGTCAGGAATGTGATGGGGATCAGCCACAACGTGTCCGAAAGGTGCCCAGTGGCATTAACAGCCTGCCTATGGGCAAGGATAGGTTAGTTCTAAAATCCCACCCCAGAGGTGCCCGTGATGTTTGCTTCCCACCTCCCACACACAGTCTCCCTTCCCCTCCCCATTCACACTCAGCCCCAAGATGCACCTGGACAGTAAGCTAGGCTTTGGAGAGCCTGTCTGCCTCCGTTCTGCTGTGTATCTGGGTAAGATCTTAGCCACTCTGGGCTGTGGGATTTGAACCTGAGTCGGGCCAATTCCAAAGCCGGCATTGCTGCAGCTAGGCTGCCAAGGGGTTGGTGCATCCAGAGTGTATGGCTAAGGTTGAGAGGGGGCTGAAACCCTGCCTGCAGTTCATTTGTCAGACACTGACGGGGTTGTGCCCACCGGGAGAAAGGAGTGCCTTTTTCTAATTCCCACAAAGATGCTGTATTGCCTACAAGAGGCCCTATGAAGACCAAAAAGATGGGGCTCTAAAAAAAGCCTCATCAGGACTCTGCCCTACTTTCATGGATGGGGACACTGAGGTCCAACCATGGAAGGAATGGAAAAATCCAGATTTGCAGGGGGCCTTTTGTCCACAGGTCCCTGCATGAAGATCAGCAAGGGACCTGAGGCATGGTGGCACATGCTTGTAATCCAAGAGACCTGGAAGACTAAGGCAGGAGAATTACAAGTTCAAGGCCAGCCTGGGCAACTTAATAAGACCCCATTTCAAAATAAAAAAAAATAATAAAGGTAGGAATGTTGCTCCGTGGTAGAGCACCCTGGGTTCAATCCCTAGTGTGACACAACAACAAAAATCCTGAGTTAGTTTCCAGGTGGCAGCCAGGACCCAATTCCCTCAGGGAATCTCCAGAGTAGCTGCAAACACCGCCTTTCCGGGATCACAGAAAATTCCTACAGCACCTCTATGCTAATTTGGAAAAGATGTGCCCTTCCTCCGAGGCAGATGCAACTGTTAGCCTGGGTTTGGAGGCTAAGCAGATGCCTGGAAATGCGAGATGGGAGAAGTAGGGCAGAAGGGTGGGCTTCCTAGGGCCTGGGGAGTGTGGGGGACGGGGCTGGAGACCACAGGTGGAACACTGGCTGGCCTGGCCGACTGGTTCCTCCGACCCCTGTGGATGAGGGAGTGAGCAAATCCCAGCCAGGAAGAGTAGAAGGATGGCAACCGAGCGGTCCCCACCGTTGGCCTCAACCTGCGCAACTCTCCGCCACCCGCCTCTCTCCCGGTGCCACAGGACCCTCACCTCTCCGCCACGGACAGCACCCAGGCAGTGGTGAGCCAGAGGCCAAGCGTGAGGCCGAGCAGCAGGCGGCCCGGGTGCGTGTTCATGTACAGCTTGGCCACGAACCAGTGGCGGAAGCGGACCTGGTTGAGAGCGCCGATGCTGCGGTAGGACGCGTTGAGCAGGACGCCGCTGCGCAGGAGGACCGCGCGGGGCACCAGGTAGAGGCGCAGCAGCATGGCCAGGGACAACAGCGCCTCCCCTTGGCCCAGGAAGCCGGGCCAGGGCTGCGTCTCCCCTAAACCCCGCGCGCACGGCGGGCCCCGCACGGGTGCAGGGTGCAGCCCGCACACCGCCAGCTCCAGCACGATCTGCGCCGCCTGCCGCCGAGTCAGCGCCACGCGCCAGTCCCGGAGCCCGTTGTCAGTCATGAACAACTGCCGGGAAGGAGCGAAAGGGGAGGGGGTTAGGTGCAGCTCAGGCGGCGGCCCGCCCGGTCTGCGCCTCCGAGATAAGATGGGGCGTCTGCTGGGCCCTGCGGAGAGAGAGATAGCGCAGGGCGCCGGGCTGGAGAGGGCTGGGGAGGGAGCGGGACAGGACCTGAAGACCTCTCCACTTTCTCCTCCAACACCTAGTTTCTCCCACTTTCAGAACTTCCCTGAACATTCGCGGGGCGCAGGTTGCGTGCCCTATATGCTGAGGACTGGAACTGAACAAAACAGAAACCTCTTCCTCCCTGAAACTTAAATGCACATTCCTGAGGCGGCTTCTAATCCTGTTTCTGGGAACACTTGTAGTAATTGTTCTAGCAATAACATCAGCAGAAACAATAGTCAAGATTTATGGGGCGCTTATCTCCTTTATGTGTTGTGCCTCAGTAATGCTACAACACCGTGAGACTGATATCACCTCCGTTTTATACATGCAGACTGAGGCCCAGGTGCTTCAGGTGGGCAATGGCACACTTAACTAGTGCTGAGCGCACCGATGCTGTGGTAGCCAAAGCCACTTTAACCATGGCTGTTATTTATTTTTATTCACTTTTGCAGTGCCTGAGACGGAACCCAGGGCCTCTGGTATGCTAGGCAAGAACTCTATCACTCAGCCACACTCCCAGCCCCATTATGCACATTGTTAATGAGAATGATAATATGTACCCTTACTGAGGACGCTCATGTGCCAGGCACTGCCCAGGGGCATTACCCTACATGGTCTGTAACCCTAATTTCAAGGCCATGGTGTAAGAAGAGAGGGGCAAGGAGAGAGGGAAATGGGGCAACAGGACGTGGGGAGATAGGGAATGTGATGTATCTGGGGGAAACCGGAGGTGGGAGCATGGGTGCCAAGAGTTCCTGGATGCTGGGGGGGGGGGGCGGGATACTGTGACAGAAATGGGGAAATCAGGAGCAGGCACTAGCCGGGAACTTAGGTGACTTGGGACTGGAGACAGATCTGAGAGGCTGGGCCTGGGTGAGGCTACCTAGGGCAGAGTGGACAAAGAGTGGGCAGAAGTGGGGGCTGGAAGGGCAAGAACGCTCCACAGCCCCAAGTGTGTGGGGGGAGACCAGGGGCTACAGGTGGGGGAAGGACCAAGACTGCCCTGGGGGTTCTGGCCTACTGGCCGTCTATGGTCCATCGTCTATGGTCCATCCCTTCTCGGTGGGCTAGGGTGTGGATCCATCGCAGGGTGGAGGAGTTTCATCACTCAGAGCAGGAGGAGGGAGTACGCATGGGCTTACAGGGCACGTGGGGTGTGGGGATACAGAGCTCAGGGCAGAGCTGGCCGTACCTGGACCTCTTTGGCATGGAAGGCCACGATCAGGCAAAGGAGCAAGATGGTGGAAATGCTGATCATGCACTTAACCAGGAACAGGTAGAGTGCCCACTGTGGGAAGGATAGGAAACAGGTGAGGTCCCAGGTCTCCAGCCAGCCAGGTCTGTACCTTCTTTGGAAACCACCATCCCTTCCCCATTCCCCATCTCCTAGCCCCTAGACCAGTCCAGAACCATTATCCAATCCCCAGGGAGATTGCTGTCTTCCTTCCCAACTGGACATCCCTGTCCCAGATGCCATGTCCCTCCTCTTCCATTCTTCTCCCTGGACCCATACCCCTGAACGGAGACCTTGAAACTCACATGCTTTGTATTCTCCTGTCCCCTTCCAGTGAAAAATGCTGCCTGGGTTATGTGTGTAGAGTATCTAGAAAAAGACATCTGGCCTCCCCTTCACTCCCTACCCAACGAGTCCTGCCCTAGAACCAATGTCAATGCTCACCCAATTCCAGAAGAGCCTAGAAACTACCACGCAACCCCCAAGAACTGAATGACACCCTTCCCTGCTATCATCCAGGAGACCGAATCCTTGAGACCCCAGCCCCAGGTCTCAGAAGGTCCCCCAGTTCTGCCCCCTGCACCTCCTCCTCCCCACCCTCCCCCTCTCCTGGCTCCAAGCCCAGGGCAGATCTGGCCGGAAGCACAGGGCCTCCAGAAACCAGGAGAACTTTTTTTTCCTCTCTTTGTGTGGCAATACCTTGGAGGAATCTAGAATTCTAGGGGGAGGGATTTAGAGGGGACTGGGACTGCTGGATTCCCTAAGAAGTATCGCTTTGGGGGATTTTGTCGGGGAGGGGGCCACCTGGGCGCCCACCCTGAGCCCTGCACCTGTTTCTCCTAAGGCTGCCAGCTCCCCTGTTTGGGCCTCGGCCAGGGCCCCGCCTCTGAGCAGGGGAAGAGGGCCAGTTTCCTGCCCCTGGGGGCCTCCCCCCATCCCCTCCCTGAACAATGGTGCCGTTGTCCCCAGCCCTCCCCCACCCCCTTCACCCTTCCACGGCTCCCTGTTTCCCTGTCCCCTGTCCGTCTTCAGTGAGTCTCAACCTCCTCTCATTCCACAGCAGCCCCCTGCCGACCCTGCAGCGCCTTCTCTGGTGGCTCTCTCTACCCTCCCACTGAAACTGTCTCCACGTGGACCCTTACCCTCCCAGTTTCCCCCTCTTGGGAATGGCTGTTTCGAGGGTCTCTCTTTCTACCTCTCTGTATGGATCTCTCCGTTTGTCTCTGTGGCTGTCCCTGTCTGTCCCTAATTGCATCTCTGCTTCTCTCTCTCTCTCTCTCTCTTTTTTTTTTTTTTTTTTTTTTTTTTTTTTTTTTTTTTTTGCGGTGCTGGGGATTGAACCCAGGGCCTTATGCTTTCAAGGCAAGCATTCTACCAACTGAGCCATATCCCCAGCCCTCTCTCTCTCTCTCTCTATCCCTCCCCCTCCACCCCATCGCAAGCCAAGACACCCATCTTGTTCCCCTGTCCTTCCCAGGCCTTGGCGCCTGCCTCTTCCTGCCGCCCCTCCCCCAGGACAGCAGGTGTCTGGGACCTTTGCAAAATGAGTTCATTAGACAGAGATGGAGGTGGGGAGGGGACAGGGAGATTATCAAGGCAGTCATGGAAAGGAAGCTGGGGAGGACCCTGGGTTGTGTGTCTGACAGGAGAACTGCCCTCAGGGATGCGGCAGCTTCCGCAAGGCCCCAGGATGGAGGCCATGGCCGTGGGGGGTGTGGAGGGAAGGAAGAACGAGAGGTGAGAACGGGGAGGAAGAGGGTGAGTAGGAGGACCCTCTTGCTCCGTCCCCTCTGCAGGGCTCCCCAGCCCACCTCCCCTGCTGGGGCGCGGTGCTGGAGCGTGGGAGCGAGCGCCGCGTAGGCCCGGCCACGCTTCCTGTTGGCATGGGCTTCGCCGCCCCACCTCCTCACTGCCACTGCCCTCTCCTTGGCTGCCTGACCAGAGGAAGCTGGCCTGCTCTGACCTCCGTGTGACTGCTGGTCACTCCACAGCTGCCCACTCCCCCTTCCCCAAATCCGAGGCTGAGTCCCCCGAAGACCTCCCAACCCAATCTTCAGCAGCCCACTTCCACAACCCTGACCCCAGAGAGGGCTCCAGCCCTTCCTTTCCTGTTGGGAACTCCGTTCCCCCTCAAGCCACTGATTCAGACCCTTGTCCTGCATCTGTCCCTACCACTGTCCTGACCAGGACTGGAATGTGCCAGTAGCCTGCTGAGACCTGCCCTGGCCCCACCTACTCCCACCCCGCTACTCCCGCTATCCTCAGAGTCAGCCCTTTCCCCCAGAGACTTCCGAAGCCTCCTTCCCCCTCAGCCCCGGGAGTCCAGGTCCCAGCTCCGTCTCCCTGGGACTAAGGAGTCTGGGCTACTACAAACCTGCCTCTTCGCTGCCTCCCAGGCTGGAGCATGGAGATCTGGGGGAAGGCTGAGCTTCTAAATGATGCTGATGGGGGACAGGAGGCGCTTTCCATTCCCGCCCCCAGCCCAGTCACTCTTCTGGGCTCTGCCCACTGCCGTCCGGGCACCGGTGAACTTTAGCGGTTAGATAAGGAGCCGCCGCCTACTGGAAGAAGTTCTCCTCTCTCTCCGCCCTCCCTTCACCCAGGCTGGGGCCATCAGGGTCAGCCTTCCTCTGATCTCCAGGGGGCCTGGACCTCCGGGGTCTGACTACAACTTTCTCAAAACCTGAAACACGGTGACCCCTACTCCCCAACTCTTGCGGGATGGCCTGGCATTGAACTCCCGGAGGTCTCAGGAGCCAAGGCCCCAAGTCTCCTCCCTCAGAGCCAGGTCCTGACCCCAGCCTCCTCCCTCAGACCGGGAGAGCCAGACCCCAGTCCTCCTCCCTCGCGCCCAGGCGTCCTGACCCCAGCCCTCCTCCCTTGGAGCCAGGAGTCCAGGCCCAGCCTCCCATGCCTCAGCGGGAAGCTCCACTCACCGGGCAGCCCCCAAACCACAGCATCTCCGCGTGCAGCACCATGAGTCCGATGCCAATTCCCGCCAGCGCCAGCGCCCAGCCAGCCAGCCACTTCTCCTGTTCCAGCAAGCGCTTTCGCCGCCGCAGGGCCCCCAGGCCAGACACCAGCTCCCCGCCCATGGCCCCTGAGGTCTTGGGGCTCAGCCAGCTTCCTGCCCAGGGTCCCCCACCTCGCAATACGCAAATGGCAGCCACTTTGGCTTCCAGGCCGGCGGCCGGCTCTGCTCGCACTGGGGCTTTGGCTGGGAGGCACCGCGGAGCCCTGTGCCCTCTGGGGAGTGGTAACGTTGGCGGCTGGGCAGGGCGGGGAGGGGCAGGGGAGGTCCCTGGGTAGGGGGAGGCTCCCCAACCCCCCTTTCCAGACTAAGGAGGGACTGGGGTGTGTCCTGGGGCAGAGCAAGGAAGAGGCGCTCGTCCACGTGGGGAGACACACAGTGCCACACATGGCTGCGACCAGAACGGTCTGCACCTTGTGATACCACCTACACCCACCACGCCCAGACACCACAGGGCACCCCACGGCCAGAGACGAGCCTAACACACTGGGGCCCACAACACAACCTACGGAGTGACTCACGACCCCACAAACTGAAATCCACAGCCACACCCAGACACCACACACATGGTGTGACACACGCAGGCACTTAGCAAGGCAGGCAGTGTCCCCTGGCCCACAGGGCCACCCAAATGTTGTCTACACACAGGCACAAGCATTACATTCAAAATTGCCACAATATTCTCTGACACAGTCACACCTAGACATCATCGCAGGGTAATGTGTGTCTGTAGCCACACAAACACAACATGTACCAAATGCTATACAAACACACAACACAAGGCTGGGGATATAGCTCAGTTGGTAGAGTGCTTGCCTTGCAAGCACAAGGCCCTGGGTTCAATTCTCAGCACCGCAAAAACAAACAAACAGAATCAAACACACAACACATATTGACACAGCGCTACCCAAATGCCACCGTACCCAACACATGCAAGGCACTCATGGTGTTCCACACTCCACACACCCATGGAGTGACAGCCAATGCACACAAACACACAGCATCTAGGCACACGGCTATGGCAGTCCCCAGCCGCCCAGCTCATAGAGAAATGCACACTGACACACACCAATTACATGCTCGTGAGGATGATTCACAATACGCACTGATTCACCCAGACACACAATATGCCCCGGTGCCCGGTGTGGTTCAAATTCCTGGTCAGAGACCAATACGAATGGATGCATGTAGAGACAGACAACGGACAATATCCTAAGGAGACCCAAGCGGCACATGCCCAAAGTAAGACTGGTATATCTTTTCTTTTTGTACCAGAGATTGAGCCCAGGAATACCTAGCCACTGAGTCACATTCTCAGCCCTTGTTATTTTTTTTATTTTGAGACAGGGTCTCAATAAGTTCCTTAGGGCCTTGCTAAGTTGCTGAGACTGGCCTTGAACTTTTGATCCTCCTGCCTCAGCCTCCCATACTGCTGGGATTACACGCATGCGCCACTACACCTGGCTAGACTGGTAAATTTTGATCACACAAAACACAACCTGGAATGATGCCCCTGACAAAGAGGGATTGTGCCCAAATGTAACACACACCATCACCTCTGAGCCACAAGCCACAACTGAACATCACATACAACACACACACACACTGTATTCCAATATGTGTGACTGCACAAACACAACATACACACAGTAATAGATAATCACAAGGGGACAAAACACACTGACCCATTTCCCAAAACAAATAACCCTGCACAAATAACCACCTGTCACATAAAACACCAGACATGCCCCACAGACACAGTCCACACCAGGGCAGCAACAAGACTGCACAGGAACCAGACAACATCATCCACAACCACATAAACCCAACACACCTTGAGTGTTCCTTGGCAGGGAAGGGAAAAGCCTCCAACAGGAACATACACCCTGATGTAAGATGCAGGGTCACAACACTGAATGATACAGTGTTACACACACACAAGTTCCACAAGGAGACACAACACACACTGGCACAGCAGCAAATGCAGTGCAGAAGGACGCACAGGGACTCCTCAGGTGATGGGCAGCACAGAGTGGCACAAAAGAAACATGCACGTCCACATCCTATGTGTCTGCACACAAATCAGAACCGTCCCACAGGGACACGCAATGTGGTAACACAAAACACCTCGCGCAGCAGCACACACTGATCTCACAACGCGGGGCACCCAGCTCTCGAGGAGCATGCAGAAATAACCCCCTCCTTCCCTGTGTCCTGTGTCACGCGGGACCAGCCAGCCACGGGGAAATGAAACACCCGCGGACAGACATCTGGCAGTACACCAAGGCAACCCACAAGGACACACCCAGAGACACCAAGCCACACACACGGACACGCCCGGTGACAGAAACACAACCCCCGGGGGTGCACTGCCAGAGGCAGGGCACACTGTTCCTGATTACCACTCGGTGACACACGGCGGCCGGCCGCTGGAGAAGGATGGAGACACACCCAGGCGCACCCAGACACCACACGTGCGTCTCCTTGGAGAAAGCGCTGCCACGGGCGCTCCTGCTCTTGGAGAAAGTCTGCGGCGGCCTGCGGTGGCTCCCCTCGGCTGCTCCTCTCTGCACTCTCCTCCCTCTTCCTGTCTCTGGGTCTCACCTCTGACTCCTTCCTCCACGTCTCCCGCGCTCGGAGCCTCTGGGTTTGTCTTTATCTCTGTCTTTCTCTCCCCTTGCCTCAGTCGTCTTTGTCATGCTCCCTCGAAATAGGTCCCTGTCCATTGGTCTGTTTCCACCGCCTCTCTTTGTCTCTCTCGCACTGTCTCTTAGCCTCTCTGTGTCTCTGTGTCTCCCTTGTATCTCTGTATCTCCCTTGTCTCCATCTTTGGTCTCTGGTTTCCTACTTCGCTGTCTCTCCCTCTTGCTGTCTCTGCCTCTGTGTCCTCTGTGTACACCATTTGTGTTTCTTTTTTTTTTTTTTCTTTTCTTTCTTTCTTTTTTTCTTTTCCTCCTTCTCTTTCTCCTTCTCTTTCTTCTTTTGGTACTGGGGATTGAACCCAGTGGTCCTTTACCACTGAACTACACCCCCAGCCCCTTTTGTTCTTTTATTTTGAGACAGGGTCTCCCTAAGTTGCTGAGACTGGTCTTGAACTTGCAATCCTCCTGCCTCAGCCTCCCGAGCTGCTGGGATTACAGGCATGAGCCACCACACAGGTCTTATCCATATTTCTTTTTTCACCTGTCTCTGCTCCTGGGGCCTCATTCTGTCTCTAGGATGCCTTTTCTGTCTCTGTCGCCAGCTGAATCGAGGTCTCCGTCACTGTTTTTCCGTCTCTGTGTCTCTGTCTCCATCTCACTCTCTTCCTACCTCTGGTCTCCCTTTGGGCTTCTCTCTCTCAGCCTCTCTGAGCTTTGTCTCGGTTTCTCTCTGCTGTTCACTGGCACAGCTGTGGACAGCGCTGTTCCTTCCTACTTTGCCCTAGTCCCATTGAGGAGCCGAGGCCCAGAGATACAGACTATGACCCACCTAAGAGTTAAAAGCCACAAAACAGCTCCAGCTTCTCCACAGCTTCTGTGCCCCAGGTTCAGGTACTTTGGAGGTTGACACAGAGACTGACATGGAGGGGGAGAGAGAACAATCAGGGGGACTGCGTGGTATAGCCAGAGGGGGATCAGAGAAATCAAAGTGGGTGGGGGCCAGCTAAGTGATAGTGTGCTCAGTATGCACAAGGTCCTGGGTTCCATTCCCGGCACTGCTGATAAAGAAGTAAGACAGTAGCAACAAAAATCAAGGAGGAAGAGGGAGATGGGACCCAGAAAAGAAGAGAAAGAAAAAACCAGAAATTTTGTCTCCAAAGAGACCACAACTAAAAGAGAAAAACAGGGAAGGCCGGACATGGGAGAGGCCTCAGTGGGCAGCCCTGAGGGTCATGGTGGGAAGGGGACCTGCCTCCAGCTGAAGTGCTGGGCAGCAGGGTTCCGTGGGTAGGAAACACCACTCCGCAGCCAGCGCTCTCCAGCCCAGGGAGGGGCTGAGGGGAGGGGGGTGACTCAGGCCCCAAAGCTTCCTGTGACTCAGCCTTGGTCTCAACCCTGAAGCGGGGAGTGGAGGGAGACAGGGGTCTCTGTAAAGAGAGGGAGAGCAAATACCAGAAGATCTAAGTGTGTAAGAGAAGGGACCGAGGAGGGCCTGGGGCATGGACCCCTGGGTCTGAGGGAGGAGCCTGGGCCTGGACCCTGGGTCTGAGGGAGGAGGCTGGGCCTGGACCCCTGGGTCTGAGGGAGGAGGGCTGGGCCTGGACCCCTGGGCCTGAGGGAGGACCACTGGGTCTGGACCCCTGGGTTTGAGGGAGGAGGGCTGGGTCTGGACCCCTGGGTCTGAGGGAGGAGCCTGGGCCTGGACCCCTGGGTTTGAGGGAGGAGGGCTGGGCCTGGACCCCTGGGTCTGAGGGAGGAGGCTGGGCCTGGACCCCTGGGTCTGAGGGAGGAGGGCTGGGCCTGGACCCCTGGGCCTGAGGGAGGACCACTGGGTCTGGACCCCTGGGTTTGAGGGAGGAGGGCTGGGCCTGGACCCCTGGGTCTGAGGGAGGAGCCTGGGCCTGGACCCCTGGGTTTGAGGGAGGAGGCTGGGCCTGGACCCTGGGTCTGAGGGAGGAGCCTGGACCTGGACCCCTGGGTTTGAGGGAGGAGGGCTGGGCCTGGACCCCTGGGTCTGAGGGAGGAGCCTGGACCTGGACCCCTGGGTTTGAGGGAGGAGGGCTGGGCCTGGACCCCTGGGTCTGAGGGAGGAGCCTGGACCTGGACCCCTGGGTTTGAGGGAGGAGGCTGGGCCTGGACCCCTGGGTCTGAGGGAGGAGCCTGGGCCTGGACCCCTGGGTTTGAGGAAGGAGGGCTGGGCCTGGACCCCTGGGTCTGAGGGAGGAGCCTGGGCCTGGACCCCTGGGTCTGAGGGAGGAGCCTGGGCCTGGACCCCTGGGTTTGAGGAAGGAGGGCTGGGCCTGGACCCCTGGGTCTGAGGGAGGAAGGGCTGGAGACCTGGACCCCTGGGTCTGAGGGAGGAGGGAACTGGATCCCATACTCCTGGTCCAGGAAGACTAGAAGAACTAATTCAAAAGTCCCCAAGGCTTCTCCTTGGCCTTGTCCCAGCTGCCCCACCTTCATCCTAGCCCCATCTCCGGGCCTGGAAGGGACCCAGGTGCCTCGGGGCCCAGCCGGAAGGGGCCAAGGACAAAGGGTTGTTTAACTGGGTTGGGTGGTGGAGGGGACTGAAGAAGAGGCTGTCTCAGTGGAAAGGTCAGTTGTCGCCCAAGGCTTGTGCAGGGAAAGGCAGGGCTGAGCCCCAGGGAAGACATCCTGAAAGTCAGAAGCCTGTGGGGGCCAATCCTCCAGCCACTGTCTTTGGGACCTTGGCATCTGCAGTCTCCAGGGCATAAGGAGACTCCCACCTTGTGGTGACTTTGGGAACTGCAGTCCATCTGTTTAGCAGTTTCTTGTCTTGAAGCCTAAGTTCAGGCACTGTTCTATGAGCTGGGGAATATAATGATTAGCAAAATAGGCAACAGACCTGTCCTCATGGTGCTCCCAGGCTATGGGAGATAGACTGCCTGGTTCAGTTGATCTCAGTCGCTCATTTTCACTCAGTCCGTTAATCACCAGATTGACTTCTCTGTTTCTCTTTTGGTCTGAATCTCCAAGACTTCTCTGTTTCTCTTTTGGTCTGAATACCTTCCTCCTTTTTCTTTCTTTCTGTGTTTGTTGATTTTTCTCCTTTATATCTGTGTTCCCCACCAAATAAGAATTATGTAAATTATTATGTTAACATATACACACATGTGCATGTATACACACACACACACAAAATCCTGGTTTAAGTGTCAGTGTGAACATTGGCTTCATCCTGAGTGGGATCTAACATACATACAACCTGGTTTAGAGACAGACCTGAATTCAGTCCAGCTGCTGTCCCTAGCTGGGTGTCCTGAGCCCAGTAAAATGGGGATGATAACTATGCTACCTATGTCATAGGGTTGCTTGAATATAAAGTGAGGTACAATGTGAGAAGCCCTCAACACAGGATCTGGTTTGTATTTACCACCTGTGGTACATTGGGTCCCAGGTTGGCTGCTAATGATTCCTTCCCTGGCTATCCTGGCATGTGGTTTGTCCCACCAAGAAGCATAGTCCCCTCCCCTTCTGTTCAGCTTTGATGAATAGAATGTGGCAGAAATGATGCCAGGCTAGTTCCAGGTCCAGTTTTCAAGAGCACTAGAAACTTCTGCTTTTGTGCTCTTAGAACTATAAAGCTGCCATGCTGAAAGGAAGCCCAAGCTAGTCCCTTGGAGAGGGACTATTAGAGGAGGATCAAGGCCTCCTGAGCAAAATCTCCAGTCTAATGCTTACAGAATGTAGCCAAATGAGTGACCTCACCAGAAGGACCTACCAACCCATAGAATCATGAGAAATGATACTTTTTTGTTGTTGTTTTCAGACACTACCTTTCAGAGTGGCATGTTATACGATAGTAGCAAATAGTATACTCTTCTGTTTACTTCAGTATGTTTGAAGATCTCCACCACAAAAAGTGCACATAGATATATGAACATGCATGCGTATATGTGAGTGTATATAACACAGACATATATATGAATCAATAATGGAAATCGCACTCTGTGGATCATAGCCAGTAAAACTTCGCTTCTATCTGTCGGCCCCAGGCTTTCTAAGTCGATCTCAGCTTGCCTTTCCCACACTGCCGTCTCTCTCCATCTCTCTGTGTGCTGACCCTGCCTCGTCCAGCCTCTCTCCCTGCCTTGGCCTTGCTCTTCACATTGGCTTTTTGTCTGATCCTCCAACAGGCCACGCTATTTCCCACCTGAGGACTTCGGCATTTTCCGTTCCCTGAACCTCTTCGTGTATCATTCCCTCTCTTCAGTTCTATGCTCAAATATGATCTTGTTCTTGATGACTCCTTTAAAAATGGCCTCTTTCATCCCCTCGTTCATCCTGTGCTCCCTTTCATTGTCTTATCTTTATCATGGAGATTATGACTATGTAAAGTGACCCTATTTCCTCTTTCTTTCTTTTTTTTCTTTCTTTCTTTCTTTCTACGGATTGAATGCTTTACTACTACTTTACTACTGCTGAGACACATCCCCAGCCTTTTTTAATTTTTCATTTTCATCAGGGTCTCAGTAAGTGGCTTCAGGCCTCACTAAGTTGTTAAGGCTGGCTTTGAACTTGTGATCCTCCTGCCTCAGCCTCTTGGAGTTGCTAGGGATGATAGGCCTGCACCACCATGTCTGAGGACCTTATTTTCTTAATTGTCTAATTGTTTAAGGAGAGAATGCCATCCCAGTGTATGGAACAGTGCCTGGCAGGTAGGGGATGCTCAAGGAATATTGGTTGAAGGAGTACTCTCTATCTATGATACCAACTGACTCTTCTTCGACTATAGCCTCTCGTCCTGTCCCACACTGTCCTGGAGGTGGGAAGGATGGCATCTCTCCATTTCCTATCTTTTGTGCCCCCATTAGCCAAGTTGCTGTCTGTGGTTCTGAGACCCAGCGCTATGGATCTGTCCTTGGTGCTGACCCAGGCTTCCACTTTCCTGAAACTAGAGAGGGTGGGGGCACCTTGGGAGGGGGGTGTCACCTGTAAGACCCAAGCATTGAATCATTTGCATTACCGAGGAAAGGCAGACATTCGAGTACCCCAGGGGGGGGAGCATATGGGTCACCGTGAGTTCAGTGGGTGTTTGAACTCTCTTTCATCTGTTTATACATATGTGTGCACTTACAATCATTCCTCAGTAGCTGCAGGGGATTGATTCCAGATCCCACTCTGCCCCCTGCCAGGATACCGAAATCAGGGGATGCTCAAGTTCCTTCTATAAAGTGGTGCAGTATTTGCATATAATCTATGCACACCCTCTTGTGTACTTCAAATCATCTCTAGATTATTTATAATACCTAACTCAGTGCGAATGCTTTATAAATAGTTGTTATACTGTATTTTAGGAAATAAAGACAAGGGGAGCAGTCTTCATGTCCAGTACAAAGTATATATACATATATTTAAAATATATATATTCTATATTCTCTCTCTCTATTTTTTTATCTGTGATTGATAGAATCCACAGATGAAGAATCTGCGGATACACAGGTTCACTATATATGAGAGCTTCAACCATATAGAAATGAAGAGTATGATAAACTTCCAGGAATACATTTTAAAATACCAACCTGCATTCCTTCTATGCCTCTGGCCACTTTCTCACTTCCTATATTATTTAAATGCAAATTCCAGAAATGATATCATTTAATTATATGCTGTATTTTAAATTATTTGCTTTCTGTTGAGATATGACTTAGGTAGAAAAATCCACTAATCTTAGGTGTATAAACTAGTGCAGTTCTACTTATGTGTAGATTCCTGGGACCCTCCCATCCAGCTGACTCCATCTTCTCAACAGGCTCTTTTCCACCCTCTTCCAGAGATAGCAAGTATTTTGAACTTCTGTCACCAGAGTTTAAAAAGTCACACTATGGAAATCCAAAGAACTGGGTTCTAGCCTTGACTTTGCTATTGGCACTATTATTTTTAATGAATATGTCATCTGTGCAGAAAGTACATAAAATAAGATGGATGTGGTGGCACACGCCTATAATCCCAGCTGCTCAAGAGGTTGAGGTAAAAGGATCGCAACTTAGTACAACCCTGTCTCAAAGTGCAAAACAAAAAGGGCTGGGGTCATAGCCCGTAGAGCACTCCTGGGTTCAACCCCCAGTATCTCCTCCACCCCCAAATAGAAACCAGTTTCCAAAGGCCTCAGGCACAGGTGAGGACAAGAGGATCTGAAAGGCAGGCTCTGGAGCCTGGGAAGTCCAGGAGGATGGCATCAGCACCTGCTTGGCTTCTGGTGGGGGCCTCAGGTGGCTCCAATGCATGGCAGAAAGGCAAGCCAGTGCATGCTGGACATAAAACACAGGGGTGGCCTTGTTCTACGACAGTCCACTCTTTCCAGAAGGAATGCATTCCTGCCAGAAGGCATCAGCTTCTCTTTCTGATCCAGTCACTTCTCAAAGGGCCCTAACGTTGCACTGGGAATTAGCTTTCGGCATGAGTTTTAGGAATGAACTCGGGGGTCATTTTACTAAGTAAAGATCACCAGCCAGCTGAGAGCAAAGGAAACATGGGGTGAATAATAGAAGGAAATGAAACACATCGACAGTGTCCTTGTGACCAATTATAGAAACGCAAGCTGGGGGTTCGCGCTTATAGCTCAGTGGCAGAGCACTTGCCGAGCACGTGTGAGGCACTGGGTTCCATCCTCAACACCACACAAAAATAGATAAAAAAAAATAAAGGTATCGTGTCCATTTACAACTAAAAAATAATTTAAAAAAGAAGTGCAAGCTGTAGTAGCTACAGTTTTGCTTTGTTTCCCCCTTTCTTCCTTTTTAAAAAATATTTTCATATATCCTGTTCATCCACTAATTGATTTTAATATTGTTTCTTATTTCCCTTTGTTATTTTATATAAGGATTGTATGTGGTGGTGGTGGTCTTTGTGGTTTTTTTGTTTGTTTATTTTTAATTTTATCTTTTTTACCACTGACCTACATTCCAGTCATTTTATTATTATGTTTTTTTAAAAAAATTTTAGTTGTAGATTCATTAATTATTCATTAATTTATTTATGTGGTGCTGAGGACCAAACCTAGGCCTTACACGTGCTATAACCCCAGTCCATATTATTATGTTTTTAAATTTTGAGAACAGGGTGTTGCTAAATTATAAGGATGGTCTTGAACTTGTGATCCTCCTGCCTCAGCCTCCTGAGTGGTTAGGAATATAGGCATGCACCATTGCATCCATTCGGTCCTTGTGTCTATAAATCAAAATTTTGTCAATAGAATCCATGCTTCTTCTCTGCTGTCTCTTTCATCCCATCAAAATCAAATATTTCTTGTGCATTATAATTTTGAAACAACAATAATTATTTACTGAAAAATGGTTAAGTATTCAAACAGATGACCACAAATTAAGATTACAAGATATGTATGTGAAAGGGTAGACAAAAATGAATGGTGTACCAGTTTAAGTTTGATCCAAATATAGATAATAAAATATTAAACATTACCTGGATAACTCAACAAAATACAGACCAGACCTTCTGGATCTTTTCTTCAATCTCTTTTTTCTTTTCTTTTTTCTTTTAGGGATTGGGGACTGAACCTAGGGTTGTTTTACCATGGAGCTACATCCCAGCTCTTTTTAATTTTTATTTTGAGAAAGGGTCTCACTAAGTTTCCCAGGCTGGCCTTAAACTTGCAATCCTCAAGCCAGGCATAGTGGTCGACACCTGTAATCCCAGTGACTTGGCTTGGGAGGCTGAGGCAAGAGGATCTCAAGTTCAAACCCTCAGCAATTTAACGAAGCCCTAAGCAACTCATTGAGACCCTGTCTCAAAATAAATAATAAAAAGGGGCTGGGGATGTGGCTCAGTGGTTAAGAGCCCCTGAGTTCAATCCCTGATACAAAAAACCAAAAAACAAGAACTTGCAATCCTCCTGCCTCAGACTCCTGTGTTCCACTGCATCTGCTAGTTAATCCTTTTTTTTTTTTTTTTTTTTTTTTTTTTTTGGTAATGAGGATTCATCCCAGCGGTGCTTAATCACTGAGCCACACCCCCAGCCCCTTTTTATTTTTTTATTTTGAGACAGGGTCTCACTGAGATACTTAGTGCCTCATTGAATTGCTGAGGCTGGCTTTGAACTCAACATCCTCTTGTCTCAGTCTCCCGAGTAGCTGGGATTATAAGTCTGCACCACCATGACCAGCCAATTCTTTTCTTTAATGTGTTTTCTCAAATGTAAGAGTTCATGTAAGAAGGTGACTGACCTGAAGTCTTTACCTCTTTGCTCCTTTGTAATTAAACAATTTTTAAGAAAGGACTTTTTCTCTTTGTCTCTTTCTTCATTTGCCTTTTCTAAAGCACCCAAAAAGCTTGCTATTTATCAATCCTTCTATCTATCTATCTATCTATCTATCTATCTATCTTTTTGGTGAAGCTGGTGATTGAACCCAGAGTCACACACACTCTACCACTGAGCCATTATCCTCAGTCCCCCAAGAAAATTTTTAAAATCTCTTGAACCTTTTATTGAAAATAATGTATACATAGAAAGAGCACAAATCATACACCAACAGCTCAATCAATTCTCAGATCAAATATTACAATCACTAAGCCCCCAGGAGCCTCCTCATTCCCTCTTCTAGTCACTAATCCCCACGGATAATCACTATTCATATTTCTAATTTCATGTATTAGTTTTGCCAACTTTGCTAACCAAATTTTTACAATTTAATTAATTAGTCAATTAAATTTTTTTGTACCAGGGATTGACCCAGGGTCACTTAATTACTGAGTCACATCTCCAGCCCTTTTTATTTTTTTATTTTGAGACAGGATCACACTAAGATGTTGTTTAGCCTCGCTAAAGTGCTGAGGCTGGCTTTGAGCTTGCAATTGTCCTGCCTCAGCTTCCTGAGCCGTTGGGATTACAGGCATGCATGACCACGCCCAGCTGTTTAATTTTATTTTCAGTACTGGGAATTAAACCCAGGGGCACTTTACCACTGAGCTACATCCCTGACCCTTTATATCTTTTTATTTTGAGACAAGATCTTGCTAAATCGATGAGGCTGGACAAGAACTTGTGATCCTTCTGCCTCAGCCTCCAGAGTAACTGGGATTACAGGTTCTCCCATGAGCCAATGTGCCAGGCTCATGATGATATTAATAGAGACAGCATCACGGATCCTTCCTAGCGCTGTGATTGGGTTTTAGAGGAAGAACCTGGGAAACTGTCACAGGTTCCTGGTGTAGTAATGGCTATTGCTGGACTTGCTCCCTGGGTGGGACAGTGTGTGGCTGTTTCTTCCTATCTTGGGATGCCACTGACTGAGTCCAGTTTCTTCCAGGCCGCTGACCAGCTATGGGCAGGGGAGAGCGAGAGGGAAGTGGAGGTCATGGCCAGAGGGGCAGGAGTGCTGCTCTTGTTTTGACATCATTCTCCAGCGATGGGGCTGAAGCAGTGAGAAGGTGTGTGTACCCTGCCCCAGCATCCTGGTGGGCGGGACTATGCAGAGAGCCAGAGAGGTCCTCCCAGAGAACTGACCAGAAGCGGGACCAGGAGGGCCAGAATCATGATGTGGGGCACCCGGGGAGGGGCAGCAGCTGCAGCGGTGTTGAAGGCTTGGGTCACAGAGTCCCTGTTGCACAGATGCCCTTCACAGCAGGAGCCCTGGAGGTCAATGGCTGTCCAGGGGCTGGTGGTGCCCATGGTGGTGCAGGAGGGTCGGTGGCAGGTTCTGATGTACACGGGGACTGAGAAATTGCCTAGGGTGGGCAGTGGGGAGAGATCAGAACGAGAGAGGCAGTTGCACCTGAGCCTCCACCTTAGAGGCCATGGCCGAGGCCATGTCTCAGTCCTCAGATTTACTTCAGTGCTCTCTCCTTAGGCCAGGGTCACGCCTCCTCCCTCAAACTAGGGCTGTCTCCCCGTCAGGCAGGTCTTGTGGTGCCTCCACCCTCAGACCTGCCTCGCCTCCACATCCCTTGCCCAGGTCCATGCAGCCTTCCAGCCCCTCACCGGTGGTCATTCGACCATTGCCCTGGAAACAGACGCTCTGGTCCTGGTGACACTGGACCCGTCGGGACTTGTCCGGAGAGCAGTCCTCGGGGTGGACTCCCACGCAGGCGTAGCACTCGGTGCCGCTGAGCGTTGGTGGGTCAGGTGCTAGCAGGAGAAAGCAGACGCGCATCCAGGCAATTGTTCCCAGGTAGGGTAGTGCGGGCTGCGCACTGCACCCGGTGCCTGCCTAGCCCGAGGTGGAGGCTGGCGTAGGGGTGCGACCCTCCGCTGCGGGTGCTCAGCGGAGGCCACGCCCCACCCGGCCTCTTACCGCCCCGCCCCGCCCTCCTTTCCACCTTGACTTAGGTTGGGGATGACATCATGGGTTAAGAGGTGGTTGTTGCAAAAGTCAGCCACGCAGCCTCGCACCACGGAGTAGTCGGGCGGCAGCGCTTCTTGGTTCGACTGCATGGCGCCGGCCGTCGGGCCTGTCCAGCAGCCCTTCTTTACCAAGGTCACGGGTGCGCGATACCCTGCGGACGCGAGGAGGAGAGGGCCTTGCGTTCAACTCTCTCCTCCTCCTCCTCCTCCTCCTCCTCCTCCTCTCCCAGCTCTCCGCTCTGCCCCCACCTCCGCCAAGCTCGTCTCCATCCTGCTCCTCTCGCCCTCCTTCCCCTTTGCGCCACCAGCCAGCCCTCCTCGCTTATCACCTAATCTTCTCTCCCTCTCCCCCTCCTTTCCGCCCTTTTTCCACCTTCCCCACTGTCTTTTCCCTCTCCATCTCTCCCTTGTCCCTCGTCCACTGTTTTCTCTCTCTCCTCCTCTCTCCATCTATTCTCATCCTTGGCCGCCTCTCTAGCAATTTCCCCTCCTTTTCTCTTTCACTCCTTCCCTCCTCTAATTTTTCATTCCTGTTCCTCCCTCCCTTCCTTTCCTCTTCTGCATGCCCTTCTCCTTTTCTCACCCCTTCTAGCCCCTCACCAGTGTCCAGGGACAGGACAACCTCAGAGCATCCGTGGAGACAGGAGATGCTGGGGAACCTCATGTCACTTAGGTCAAAGGGCCCCAAGTAGGTGTGCTCAAAGCTGTAGCACTGCAGGGCTCCCGACCCTAGGAGAGAGCACAGGTGGGATCAGCAGGGCCAGGGTGAGCTTTTCCTAGGATCTCAGGGACCACGCATGGCCAGGCCCCTCTGCCCAGAAGGAAGCTCAGCCTTGTTGTCCTGAGAGAACAGGGTATGCTATTGCAGCCAGTCATGGCTGGGTCACTGCAGAGTAATGGCCTCTCAGTAGCTGCCAGGCAGTTTTTTCCTCCAAGTTGTTCCAGATCTCCACCCTCATCCAGGAAGCCCTCTAAGATTTAGATAAGGAAGGAGGAAGTGATTCACTCTGCCCATCCCGCCTCACACCAAACACACAAGATACAGTAGCACTGAAAGACTTCCGATGGGAAACAGGTGCCCCAGCTAAGTCCAAGGAGGTGCAATTTGGTGTGACAATCACACACATAGCCGGCCCAGTAGCACATGCACAGAACACTAAGCACTGAGATAAGTGTGAAATGAACCTGACACAGGTCCACACACATCTCACACAGACAGAACAGCCCGAATGCACCCATGCCGTGTACTACATTCTCACACAAAACCAGTGCTCCCCTGGACCCCCTTATAAACACTCCAGCCCAGGGCACAGAAACCCAGACCCCAAAGCACGTGCCAGGAGCATGATTTTGTATATGTGAAAACAGTGACACCATAGAGGGACTCAGAAGCACAGGAAGTCATACCAAGAGACCCAGAATCACATGTACACAAATAAAACAGGAGACCACAATTAGGCAAAGTTAGGGATTATTGAAAATGAGACCATAAAATACACAGTTTGAAATTATTTATGGATACAAAATAGACAGGCAACAAATGCACAGAGAGAAAAATACACATTAAAATACACACATGCATATCTATATATGTATGTATATATATAAAGAGAGACAGACAGACCTACAAATCAGAGATGCACAAAGAGACACAGATACACCTAATTATACACATCTCTCTTAAAACAAAGGAAGTGAAGTTCAGAGATACACAGTCACAAAAGCATTTTTTAAAACACTCAGCATCAAAATCTGGCACAGAGAAACACGCAAGCACAGAGACCTCACGGACACACTGACAACACACAGCACCCAAACTCCGTGGATGAACAGATACACACAACTGTGCCAGGAATAGCCTCCTTCCTGCCTCTCTTTCTCTTTGTAGCCACTTCCATTCTGAAATGAGTATGTCCCTGTCCTGGACCAGTTAAGGTAAGAGGAAGCCTGAAGATGGGGCCAAGGTCCCTTCCAGTTAGGAAAAGGGCACTGGTGACTCCCCAGAAATACCCTTGAATGCGGGTCGGGCAGAGAGAGGGAAGGATGGAGTAGGGGGAAGACAGTTACTGGAGAAAATGACTAAGAAGGGGGAAGAAGAGAGAGAAATGAAATGAAGGTAGTCCTCAGGCTCCTCCCTGCCTCAGACCCAAGGGTCCAGGCCCAGCCCTCCTCCCTCAGACCCAGGGTCCAGGCCCAGCCTCCTCCCTCACACCCAGGGGTCCAGGCCCAGCCTCCTCCCTCAGACCCAGGGTCCAGGCCCAGCCTCCTCCCTCACACCCAGGGGTCCAGGCCCAGCCTCCTCCCTCACACCCAGGGGTCCAGGCCCAGCCTCCTCCCTCACACCCAGGGGTCCAGGCCCAGCCTCCTCCCTCACACCCAGGGGTCCAGGCCCAGCCTCCTCCCTCAGACCCAGGGGCCCAGGCCCAGCCTCCTCCCTCAGACCCGGGGGTCCAGGCCCAGCCTCCTCCCTCAGACCCAGGGTCCAGGTCCAGCCCTCCTCCCTCAGACCCAGGAGTTTAGGCCCCCAGACCCTTCTTACTATTGGACTCAGAAATTGAGATACCTGTCTGACACAGCACAGTCCCAAATAGGCAGAGCAGAAAGGCCCTGGGGACCCCCATTGCCAGAGTGTGGATCTGAGCTGAGACACCCAGGACGATCCTGTGGCTTGATTGCTGTCTGGCTGGTTCTACCTAATGAGCCCAGGCATCCTGGCCACCAAGCCTGGTCAGGATTCCTCCACCCCACCCTCCCTTATGTGGGCTGTTCTCCTAGGTAATCATGACCTGGCCAGGATGAGTCCTGGATGCTAAAGGAAGAAGGGGCTGGGGACCTGGTTTCCTGTCCCAAGGAAGGAGCTAGGGGCCTGTTAAGCTTAATTTGTGGGGGACAGTTGGGGGGGTTCTGGTCTCTTCCTCCCCTCCTCCCCATACTCTATCCTAGTCTGAGAATGGCCTCCTGCTTTCTCTTCTCTTCCCCTACCCAGCACATACTTCCTGCACACAATCCTGGGGCCACTTCTCCAGACCCAGAGATACGCACACATCATCCCCTCCCTGAAGCCATCTCTGACCCCCATCTCCCCACCCAGCCATCCCTCCTCAGCCTCCAACACCTCCCTCTCTCCCAGCCATGATCAAACTAGGCTGGGCTGGTATCTGTCTCCTCCATCAGGCTCTGACCTCCTCGGGGGCCTCCAGGCCTAGCAGTGATACTGCAGAATGAATGAATGAATCAATCAATCAATCACTAACAAAGAGGCATCATGAGAGAAAGGAGAGACATGAGAGAAACAGAGTGACAGAGAGAGAGACAGATAGACAGACAGGGGCAGTTATACATGAGTTGCAGAAAGACAGACATACCAGATGTGGACGGATGTAAAATGTAGACACAGATACAAACTCAGAGGGAAAGAGGGATACTCTGATGGACAGGACATGCCCACAGAGGGTGTTTGATGAGAGTTTATTAAATAAATGAAATAGTGCTTGCTTTGCCAGCACAGATCCTAGCCCGGATGAAGATCTGATAAAGCAGACGGCACTGTGCAAGGCCACCTGTGTATCAGGGACTGAGGAGCGGGCTGACAAACTAGCTGAGGTTCCCACCGGCTCCACTGCCTTCTTTTCTCCCAGGGACGATGCAGACAGGGCTAAGAGGAGTGGGTGGGTTGTGTCCCTGCTCCTTCTGGTTCTGTCCCCACAAAGCTGTGATTGAGGCTTTCACTAATCCTGACTTGTACGAATCTGTGGCTCCTCCACCACTGATTTTATCGTGTTATTTTATAGTTTGCTTCTGTGTGGGTGGACGATCATGTGTGAAATTATTATTAATGTTATATTCTGTGATGGTAGGGATGGAGCCTGGGGCCTTTAACACACCAAGCATGCGCTCTATCACTGAGCTCCGCCCCCAGATCATGTGTGTAATTTTGAAAACAGCTTTAAAAATTGCATCCTAATGATTGGATAAACAATGAATGAAAAAGCCAGGTGTAGTGGTCCATGCCTGGAATCCCAGCAACTCAGGAGGCTGAGGCAGGAGGATCACAAATTCAATACCACTCTGGGAAACTCAGCAAGACCCTGTCTCAAAATTTAAAAAACAAAAAAAGGGCTGGGGATGTAGCTCAGTGGTAAAGTCCTCTTGGGTTCAATTTAAAAAAAAAAAAAAAAAGAAATAAAAAACACCAGGAAGATAGAGACACAGAAGATAACCAGAGGAATACCATGGCCCTGGAGGACACACACAGAATCACGTGGACACTCAGACATTAAGCAGGTGAGGATGTCCACATGGATGCTCCAGTAGGCTGCTGGAGTTGGGTCTGCTGCCCTGTCTCACTTCTTGCTGCATGGAGATGCTGCTGCCTGGGTTAGACACATCCACATGTGCCATGTCAGGTGGGCACTGGGCATGTGCAGAACCACAGATGGATGAGGTCGAGTCAATATAAGGGCAGTGACCAAGAGGACCTTAGGGTCCTCTCGACTTGACTACATTTTAGACAGGTTTCTTCCTGACTCTGGGCCTCCAATTGCTTAGAGCACCTGCTGTGTCTGAATGCATCCCCCAGAAGTTCATGTGCTGGAAACCTAATCCCCAAATTCATGGGTGAATGGAATTTGGAGGTGGGGCCCTTCAGAGGTAATTAGAATGAGATGAGGTCATCAGGGTAGGGCCCCCAAGATGGCATTAGTGACTTATTAAGAGACCTTGCTAGCACACCTGCTCTCTCTCACCATGTGATGCCCTTTGCCTCTTGAGATGCAGCAAGAAGGCCCTTGCCAGAGGCTGGTGCCTGTTCTTGGGACTTTCCAGCCTCCAGAACCATGAACTAAATAAACCTCTATTATGTATAAATTAGCTAGTCTGTGGTGTTCAGTTATAGCAACAGAAAATGAATTAAGACAAGCACTTGCTTGAGAAAACTTGTCATTTCAATTTCTTTCTCTGTCCCCTTTGAAATGGAGACAAATCTTTTGCTGGCCCCTGGCTAGCTTTTCAACCTAGAATTGTCTTTCTTAAGGACCTGGGATCCATGTCTGTGAATTATAATCATCAAAGGAGACTGGGCCCCTATCTCCCTGTCTTGTGGGCGAGTAGGAGCCTAACTCTGATAAGGGACAATGAGCAAGCACAGTTGGCTCAGTCAGGGAGATAAACTTTTGCAACCTTAGGAATAACTCTGAGTGCTGCACACCGGCTGGCCAGCTTCCTTCTGTTGCTCTCCAGTACTTTTCCACTAGCTCTTCCAACATTCAAAAGCCCTTCCATCTTTGTTTCAGTGGACCTGGGTTTAGCTTCTCTCCTCTATGGCAATCCTGAATAACATCTCCTTTGCCTGTTTAACTTCACCTGGTGCAATTTGTCTTTGACGGGCGACACCCAGCCACTGTGGACATGCACATAGTTTCCCTGCCCTCATCTTGCCAAATCTCTGTCCCTCCCATGGGGCCTCACTTCCCAGAACCTGTTCAGCATCCAAATTGCTCTTCCTGCTTCTCTGGTTCTTGCCCTAGGCTGTCTGAGGGGGGTGGGGATGTCCAGATGGGGACAGGGTGGAGCTTAGGGTCTCTGGAGAGTGGAGTCTGGCCTGGAAGGAGGCTGGGTTCTCTGAAGCCCCTGTGGAAGGTGGAGGAGTCGATCTTCACAGGAGTTCACAGTTTCAGGGATTGAGGTTTATGGGGTAGGCAGACCAATGCGGGGAGGCGTTTTGACTCTGGTAACCTGTAGGTACCTTTAGAGTCTTTCAGGAGATCAGATAGGAAGTTCCCAGGTAATGATTACAGGAAGTAATGATTACAAAAATGCAATCTCTGGGTGCATAGGGATCAGTGTTCATTGACGAGCCCTCTGCAGGTGCAAGACTCCCACCAAAATCCCTAACATTAAATGAAATGTATAGGGGGCCATTGGTTTGGACTGAAATCCTGCACTAAGGCCAAAAGAGCCAAACCAAAATGGACCCAGTGACCATTACTAATCTCAAAAGACAAAAATTACAAAAAATGTAGTTTAAAGATCTTAATGGACTTTATTTATGGTTCTCAAAATAGGGTAGGACTTCGTTCCTTAAAATAAAATGAGTGGGGCTGCGATTGTGGCTCAGTGGTAGAGCACTTACCTAGCATGTATGAGGCACTGGGTTCGATTCTCAGCACCACGTAAAAATAAAGTTATTGTGTCCATCTACAACTGAAAAAATATTTTAAAAATAAAATGAGTGCTCTAATGAATTTAGCAGAGGAGGTTGACTTTATACACAGAAGAATTAATAGAGGATAAAAAGCAGATCAGTCGCTGGGCATAGTGGTGCACACCTGTAATCCCAGAGGCTCAGGAGGCTGAGGCAGGAGGATCTCGAGTTCAAAGTCAGCCTCAGCAACTTAGTGAGGCCCTAAGCAACTTAGCAAGACCTTGTCTTTAAATAAAATACAAAATAGGACTGAGAATGTGGCTCATTGAGTGCCCCTGAGTTCAATCCCTAGTATCCAGGGCGGGGGGCGGGGGGGAACAGACCAGTCATTTCAAAATAATTGTTTTGTCTAAAAGTTAAAGTAGCCTTATTACACTGGCTAAAATGGCTTATTTGGGGAGTTGACTATTATCTTTCTCTCCCCTGATTTCTTGGAATTTAATTTCAGCTTGGTAGCATGGAACTTTGGCATGAGTGCGCTTTGGTTTGGTCTTTGGGGCTTAGTTCAGGACTTCAAATCCAAACTGATGGCCTCCTACACATTTTATTTAATGCTAGACATTTTGGTTGGATTTTGGGATTTGGATTTTGCTATACAGTGAACCCTGGGCTCCCTATGAACGCAGAGATTTTTTATTCTTCTGTAGTCACTTTTTAGTAATTAAACTTTAGTAATTATGTCATTAATTACTTAAGAGCTTGGGGAAAACTGAGGCCACTTTGTGATAACCATTAAGGTAATATTTTAAAAACTTTTGGGGATCAGGGTTGCAGCTCAGTGGTAGAGCGCTCACCTAGCATGGGTGAGGCACTGGGTTCGAGCCTCAGCACCACATATAAATAAATAAAATAATAAAATAAAGGTATTGTGTCCACCTGCAACTAAAATATATATTTTTAAAAAATTTTTGGTATAGGAATTTTCAAACACAAGTAAATGTATAAGGAAAAAAGTACACACCACGCAGGCTCAACAAGTATTGACAGATCAACGATCTTGTTCTATCCCTTTCCTTTTTGGTGCTTGTCAGAGCATTAGGTGTACGGAAGTGAAATCTTGCATTAGTTTGCTCAAAATATTAATTAGACTTAAAACACCATTTAAAAGTAGAATTTTTTTTTTCAGTACAGGGGATTGAACCCAGGGGCTACTGAGTTACAACTCCAGAGCTTTTTATTTTTTAATTTTGAGACAGGGTCTCGGTAAGTTTCCCAGGGTTGTCTTGAACTTGTGATCCTCCTGCCTCAGCCGCTGCTGGGATTACAGGTGTGTGCCACTGCTCTGGAGTCTAGCAATAATTTTTAACTGACTATAAACAGTCTTTGTGGCCCCAAGTTGAGAAATATTCAGTATTTCTTGCCTTATTTGAAATTATTCCATTAATCAAGCATGTCACAATCACAGTGATCTTTTAAAATGTTAAGTCCAAGTAACGTAAAATCACTTGCTTCCAGTTGTTACGTTCTACATAACCGTTTGCCCATATATTATCAGAATTGTGGAATTTCCTTCTGGAACTCTAGTCACTACCTTGCCAAAAACTGAATCACGCATATCGTATGCCAGTTTTTTCTTTTGTTTTCACAGACTGTACTGGCAGCATTGATATTTCTTTCTCAAAACATATCTTAATTTTTAAAATAATTCAGTAGTGTTAAGTAAATTCACATTGTTGTGCAACCAACATCTAGAACTTTCCATCTTGCAAAACTGAAACTCTACACTCATTAAATAACAACTCCCCGTTCTCTCATCCACCCTCGCTCGAGTCCCTGGTGTTTTAGTCTGTTTTCTGTTGCTATAACTGAATACCACAGATTAGGTGATTTATAAAGAAGAAAGGTTTATTAGCTCATGGTTCTGGAGGCTGAAGAAGTCCAAAGACCATGGCACTGGGATCTGGTGGGGACCTTCTTGCTGCATCTTAAGAGGAAGAGGGAATCACATAGTGAGATAGAGTGACTGATCTAGTCATGGGTCTTTCTTCCTCTTCTAGAACCACTAATGCCATCAGGGGGCTCACCCTGATGACCTCATCTCATCCTAATTACCTCTCAAAGGCCTTGCCTCCAAAGTCCATTCACATACAAGTTTAGGAATTAGGTTTCCAACACATGAACTTTAGGTTTCCAACACATGAACTACATCCAGCGACTACAATTCTATATTTGTTTCTGTGAATTTGACTTCTCTACATATTTCATGAGTGGAATCTTATAGTATTTGTCCTTTTGTGACTGGTTCATTTCACTTAGCATATCATTCTCAAGTTTATCCATGTTGTAGCATATGCCAAAATTTCCTTCCTTTTAAGGAATGAGTAATATTCCATTGTATGGATATACCACATTTTGTTTATCCATCAATGGACATTTGGGTGTTTCTACATCTTGGGAATTTTAAGTAATGGTACTATCAACATGGCACATATATATCTGTTTGGGACTCTGCTTTGAATTTTTTTTGATTATACTATATTGGATCTTCATTTTCTAAACTTATTTTTTAAAAATATTTTTTAGTTGTTGATGGACCTTTTATTTGTTTATTAATTTATTTATTTATATGTGATGCTGAGAATCGAACCCAGTGCCTCACACATGCTAGGCATGTGCTGTACCACTGAGCCACAACCCCAGCCCTAAACTTATTTTTTATTGGTGCACTATCACGATGCATAATAGTGGAATTCATTGTGCCATGTTCATACATGCACATAATTTGATCAATCTCATTCCCCAGGACCTTCCCTTTGCTCCCTTCCTCCCTCCCCTGATCTACTCTACCCACCTCCTTCTATTATTATTATATTTGATCTTCATTCTGGATGCTGCACATTATTCTAGTTGTAAAATCCACCTTCTTGTTTTCAAATACTACATGATGGACACTGCTCATCAGCTACAGTCTGGATGTGCGTCGTGCCCTGAGGTTCATGTGCTGAAGCCTGGTCCCTAGTGTAGCGTGTTGAGGTAGTAGGAGGGCGGGCCTAGGGGAAGCTAATTAGGTCATGGGGTCTCCACCCTCATGAATAGGGTAATGCCGGAGTGAGTCTGACCCCGCCTGACTGGATGCCGTTCTCACCAGTGTGGGTTGTTACCTAGAAAATCTACTCTCTGCTTGACCCTCCTGCATGAGGCTGGTTCCCTTTCTGCTGCTCTACCATGTTTTGACACAATGGGAGCCCTTGCCAGGACACTGGTGCCATACTCTTTAAACCTTCCACTTACTCTAATGTGGGTCTTAAAAAAAAAACTTCTTCCATTTTTTTCCCCAGTACTTGGAATTGAACCCAGGGGCTTGCACATGCTAGGGAAGCACCCTACTATTGAGCTATATCCCCAGCTCTTAAAAAATTATTTTTTGAGACAGGGTCTCACTAAGTTGCCCAGGCTGGCCTCAAACTTGTGATCCTGCTGCCTAAGCCATCTGAGTAATTGGTATTACAGGTGTGCATCACTGTGCCTGGCTAAGTCTCTTTTCTATGTATTTCTTTATAAAGGACCCAACCTCAGGTATTTTGTTGTAGCGACATAAATTGACAAGACATCTAAACAGGTGCAAGCTAGGCTGTACTGGGATGTAGACTCTGAGGAAAAGATCAGCAGAAGGGATTTTAAGAAGCTGGGTTGAGTAGAGTGTGAAGCTAGGCTGTAAATCTGTCCCAGCAAAGGGCCCAGTGTGTCCCAGAAAGGGTGCTGCCACTGGGAATGTGGATTCTCCTCCACTACAGCAAGGCTGGCAGCTGCAGCAGCTGAGAGAAAACTTCCATCCTGAAAACCACCCTCTACCTTTTCTTTTGTATATTTTTTCAACTTCCAGAGTTTGAAAGAAAGATGAATTACAGGATGTTTTGAGATGAAATGAAATCACCTAGATGTGACCTTTTCTTTCTTTCTTTCTTTCTTTCTTTCTTTCTTTCTTTCTTTCTTTCTTTCTTTCTTTCTCTCTCTCTCTCTCTCTCTTTCTTTCTTTCTTTTCCTTTTTTGCAGTGCTAGGGAACCCAGGACCTTGTGCAGGAAAGGCAAGCACTCTACCAACTGAGCTACATCCCCAGCCCTGGATCTGATGATCTTTCATTTCCCAGTTGGGAGAATTTCTGGGGAACAACTTTTTGCTTACTGTTCCCATCTCTTGAAGGTTAAACACTCTTATGTAAGTGAAACATTGTTAAGAGCTTCAGTTTCAGGTTTAATATTTAAAATTTAAGAGGTCAATATTCTAATTAGATGGCAGGTACCTGGATTGGCAAAAAGGACACAGATGCTGGGGCTGGGGTTGTGGCTCAGTGGTAGAGCAGTTGCCTGGCACGCGTGAAGCTCTGGGTTTGATCCTCGGCACCATGTATAAATAAATAAATAAATAAATAAATAAATAAAAATCTGATGACAACTAAAAAATAAGAAAGAGAAAACAGATGCTCCTTGACTAATGAAAAAGTTATGTCCCAGGAAACTCATCCTAAGTAGAAAATATCCTAAGCTGAGAGGCGTTTGATGCACCTCTCTGGACATCCTCTTGGTGGTGTGGTTAACTGGGAGCTGTGTCTTGCTGCTGCTGCTGCTGCTGCACTTAGCAATGCTGGAGGGTATCTTGCCCAGATCACTATCCTGGGAAAAGATCAAGATTTAAAATTCGAAATACAGTTTTAACTGAATGTATATCATTTAATATCCTACAGCAGAAAAATCCTGAAGTCGGACCATTGTAAGTTGGGTACTGTGTGTTTTTAATTAAAAGATTCTTCACGCACACACACACACACCCAACTTCCAGTCATTTCTTGAAAGTTTTCCTTCCTGGTTTTCACGAGGTGGAAGATAGTGTCATGTTCCATCATTATAATCTGTGCTACATTTGGCCAGAATAGCAAATCTGGGGAAAAATTTCCTCTGTCACCTTATTTTCTCAAAATATTTTTCATGATCCAATTGATTTTATAATAGCTTTCCATTTTCTGATCCTAGTTTTCCTTCTTGATAGATATCAAATAGGGTTACTACTTTATCTTAGAATTCCAACATCTTAAAATAATATGTAAGTAACAACAAGTCATTAGGTTTTAATAGTAGCTTATTTTTATACTGATGAAACTTCTAAAGCAATAATAGACAACTGCCATAATAATATAACGAACTGATTATTGCATAATACTGATCTCCACCCACTCACACACTTTGTGGATGATTAATGATAATTGGATATTAGTTAATATATAGTGACTCATGCCAAGTGAAAGACTTATAAATTTAGATTTGGAATTTAACAATTCCAGTCTGGCAGAGTAAACAAGTAGCTGGAAATATGAACTGCAATATGAAATATCAAACGCAACCAACATGCATATGACACTGGTAGGAGGATTTTTTTCCCTTTAAATATGTTCTTTATCAGATGAAAAAGCAGCTCCTTATTTAGAAGCAACGGCTATTTTAGGTGATATGAGATCAGCAAGGTCTTTTCATTTCCAAACTGATGTCTCCTTAAGTGGAAATGCAATGGTAGCCATCAACCCTATTGGAACAAAACACTCTACTGCCACCTGCTGGAGAGAGTTGCAACACACTACAAATCTCAGGATTTGCAATTAGCAAAGGGATAACACAAGACACAAACATTTCCAAATGTTTGTTTTCAAGATAATAAAGATGTCTGCAATGATAATGGCACCTCCTTAGGTATAGGACTCTTGTGCGGTGCCCAACATAAACAACTGCATATGGTGACAGTGGAAAGTCAGACACAGATGGGGCGAGGGTTGGGTTGGCTCATGACAAAGCAGAAGACAGAAGTGGGGAGATCCACAGTGAACAGTAGTGGGACTTGGGAATGAGGTAGGAGTCGATTTTAGGATCATCTGAAGGGATGGTTGGGGTCAGAGGGAGGCAAATCAAGGTAATAGGTATTGTTGGAAGATCACCAGTTGTAGGCAAAGAGACCCAGGCGCTACCCTGTATGTCCTTGAGAGAGTCCCACCCCTCCCTGAGCTTCTTTTGCCCATTCATTCTGGAAGTGTTGCCTTCTGCCCCCTCAGGTCTCAGAATAATGGGTCCCGGGACACAAGGGATCCTGGGAATGGTGTGTCCTCATTGCAGTTGGGTTGCAGCAGCAGGGATGGCTGACCCTCAGGAGGAACTTGGCCACATTCTGGGCCCCCTGGTGTCGGCACACACCCAGGGGCAGGTGAGGGACTAGGGGCCTCAGAAATGCAAGAACATGCAGAGCAGTCTCTCTGGGCCCTGGATTCCTCCATTTCTACCCACAGTCTTCTGAGAGCTCTCAGTTGCCTCTAAATTCCAAACCTCTTCGCCTTTTCCAAGGGTTTTCTTTGCCCACCCCTCTCCTACCTCTGCCCTTCTCTCACTTGTATCCTCGGTTTCCCTTGCTGCCCTTCACCACCCACTCCAGGCACATCCTTCTACCCCAACTTCTCCCCTTCTGGAACCTCTGTCCTGCCTCGCTCTTGCTCCAAACTGCCTTCTCCCACCTTCCCAGCCACCCCTCCAGACTCCCCACCTCTCCTCCGCCTCTCTTCCCCTCACTTCCTGTCCCTTCTTTCCTAAGGTCATCTGACTTCCCCTCACCTAAGGTGGTCAGATAGAATATGGGATGCTGATTTAAATTTGAATTTCTGGTAAACAATAGATAATTTTCAGAAAACTACGTACCAAATATTTCATGGTGCCTACTTATACGAAAAGGTGAGTTGTTGGGGCTGGGTGTGGAGCTCAGTGGTAGAGCACATACTCAGCACTCGTGAGTACCAAAAATAATAAACCCCACAAGTTCTTTGTTGTATATCTAAATGCCAATTTTGTTAGGCGTCTGTGTTCTTGTGTTTTTATTTGCTACATCTGGCAATTCCGTTCCTGTGTCTCCGTGTTTCATACATCCAGGCTGATGTCCTTGGAGACACTACAGCTCTCAGGCAGGCAGTCCAGTGCTCCCCACTCTGCCCAACTTAGTTCTTCAACAGTCACCCTGGGCCACCCCACAACCCAGCAACCGGAGTTCTCACCAGGCAGTGCACTGGAGCGACAGGACATTACTCCAGCTCCACAGCCACCACTGGTTCTGTTCGCTCCAGGCCTGATTTAACTCCATTTTTATTTCTATAATGAAATACCCATTGCTGGGAAATTTAGAAAGAAAATAGGTTTACTTAACTCACAGTTTGGGATTTTTTTTTTCAATTTTCCACATCCACTAGCTTTAGACACGTGAAATGAGTGGGGATCTGCTGGGGGAAAATGACCACGCACCCTCTAAGTTTTGGGCATTGGTACAGTTCTCTACGGGTCTTTCCATGATACAGTGTTAAGTGTCAGGAGCTTCCGCTTGGCCATTTGTACCATAATCACTCTTAATTCACAGGTTCAGAAGCCACCGAGGTGAATTCCACCAAATGATCAAGTACATCTATCCAAAATATATATTAAAAGGTGGAGGAAATTAAATTAAAAGGTGGAGGAAAATAACCACAGGGTGGATTCATGCACTCGTGAACCTCACTGTGAGATGGACTTGGGCCAGACTTGGGAAAGCGATCCAGCTTGAAGTCTGTCACAAGGGTGTGCTTCTGAGAACCTCTCCTGGAAACGAACCTCTTGACTTGGAGAACACCGAGACGTTTCCATGCTGTTTTCTCAGGGAAGCCAGTGTGAGGCGGAGCAGGGGAGCACCTTGGAAGTTGTCTGACTGAGCTGGCCACTGTTTGCTGTCAAGTGTGATTCAAGAAGGGAGATGAATTTAGCCACTGGCTCCTGTCACTCATGAAAGATTTGTTCCAGACAGTATGAACTTGCTGTGCTTCCAGGTCGCGCCTGTTCGGGAGTTGAATGGGTTCTCTGAAGTCTCAAGTGCTGGCATCAACAGGGAAGCCCCAGGGCTTAAGGAAGGGGTGCCCAGTGCGGCCTGAGGTCAGGGGCTGCTGCTGCTGTGCCCCGCGTGGAGCGGGCATGAGTTCATGCAGTGTTGGTTGCTACTGCAGAGAAACAAGAGAAACGAGTTTCAGGCTGGGTGCAGGGGCACACACCTGTAATCCCAGAGGCTTGGGACACTGAAGCAAGAGGATCACGAGATCAAGGCTAGCCTGGGAATTTAGCTAGACCCTATATCAAAATAAAAACTAAAGAGGGCTGGGGATGTCATTCAGTAGTAGAGCACCCCTGGGTTCAATCTCTTCCCAACCCCAAAGAGGAACAAGTTTCCAAAGACCTCAGGCACAGGTGAGGTCAAGAGGACCTGAAATGACATGTAAATTACTCATGACATGAACCCTAATTAAGCTCTTTCACACAGTTGCCTAAACCTGGTGATTAGGATTTAAATTCTAAACTACTGACACTATGTATGTCATTGAAAGCTGGGTGTCTACTAAAAGTTTCTTTGTGTCAATTCAGTTATAACTTTCCAGGAAATGACTGTTTCATCAGTTTTCAAGTTTATACTAAATTAAAAATTATTTCTGTGTTGTCTTTTCCTTTCCTTTTTTTTTTTTTTAAACTGGGGATGTAACCCAGGATGCAGATGCTTTACCATTAAGCTACATTCCCAGCCCTTTTATTTTTTGAGACAGTCTCACAAAGTTGCTTAGGGCCTCACTAAATTGCTAAGGCTGGCCTTGAACTTGTGATCCTCCTGCCTCAGCCTCCCAAATCGTGGGGACTATGGCATACACCATTACACCCAGCTGCTTCTTTGGTTTTCAAGCAACCAAGTCCCTGTGTTAACTTCTGAGTGGAACAATTGAAATTATTTCTCATTCCTCCTTGCACCTTGAGTAATAAAGAGCTACATAAAGCAATGGTGTCTTCTACGATCAGTGGCACCTTAGATTTGATGAAGTATCATATATACGTTGGTTGTTAAAATACACTTTCTGACTTGTTCATTTATTTTAGTATGGATAATGATTTTTAAAAGTCTCTATATTATTTAAGCCTAAAAGAGTGAGGTAGAAGTCTTAGTTAAAGTGCAAATATTCAAGATATTATGACTTTTGTAATTATTTAGCCATATGATTTAAAATTTGGATGCCATTTTGAATATGTGCAAGGGTGTTAACAAGATCTTTCAGTGAGGACATGAATGAAACTTTACAAAGATCCTTGATAGAAGAAACCCCAACAATCTTCCATGGGTTGAAGTTTCAACTTTAAGGATCTGCAAGGACTAAAGAGTGTTGAGGCTAGATTAGTTTGATTCGAAGGACTAGTGAGCCATCCTGTCCCGGCTTCCTGAGTGCTGGGACTATCAGTAGGTGCCACCACTCAGCTGCAAATCTGTTTTAACAGACCTTTCTGTTCAGGTGATTCTGGTGCATGCTTAAGTGTGAAACTAAAGTTTCATGGCAGTGCCAGATTCTTCTGTTTCTCCTCATCCTGATGCAACAGTCCTGGTTGGGAGGAAGAGTTGAATCATTTCCAGGAAAGAGCATCCCTTCTACTTGCCTTGAGGAGGAAAAGAAAAGAAAAGAAAAGAACCACAATTTAACCTAAGAGTCAAATTTTGATAGTTACATAGTACTGACATTTGTATTCTGCTTCTGAAAAATTTTTATCCATGGTCAATGAGGGAAGTATATTAATAAAGTAGATTGAAAGAAGTGAGGGAAATAAAATGTATTTATTTGAGATTCTCTGAGAACAATTATATCTAAATTAAGCTTTTTTTTTTTTTTTTTTTTTTTTTTTTTTTTTTTTTTTTTGGTACTGGGGCTATACCTCCTACCCATTTTAGTTTTATTTTGAGACAGAGTCTTAGTAAGTTGCCCAGCCTGGCCTTGAACTTGTGATTCTCCTGCCTCAGTTTCTTGGATGGCTTGGATTACAGGCATGTGCCACTGAGCCAGGCTTGACCCCAAAAATTGTATAGCAACATGTTAATTATCTCCTTCAAAGGCAGTTGGGATTAATAATTAACATGCACAGCCATTCATAGCCATTACTGCCTTGAATTGTTCTGGGTAATTGAGACAAATAAAGGTTTGATGTACTCACAGTATAATTCAAAGTTGTACTTTAATATTTGGCCTCAGTATGAGTTTTCACTATAACACTCAGTCGCTCGATCCTCGCTAGATCACCTGGGCCATGCTTTGTGCCATATGCCTTGACTTCATCAATAGCTAACAACCCTTGCTTTCTCGTTTTCTTCCCCCTTGTTATTTCAAAGAAATAACACACTTCTGTTGCCTTATTCTTAGCCTCTGTAACTGGTTCCCACTTCTTTAGTTCCTACTTTGCCAAAAGTTTTATGTCGGGAATAATTGTTGAATGTTATCAAATCCTAATTTTATTTACGGAATAATCATGATAATTTCCTTGAATCTATTTTTGGAGAGTGGCATACCTAGATTTCCTGATGTTAAACCAACCTTGCATTCCTAGAAAAAGTCCAATTGGAATTTAGTTTTTCTTTGTCTTTTTTTAAAAAGATTGCTTCTTAGAGCAGTTTTAGGTTCACAGCCTAACTGAGCAGAAGGTGCTGGGGTCAGGTTGGGGGGAATGCCCATAAACACTTGGCCTCCACACAGGCATTGCCTCTGGCCTCTCCACATCAACACCCTGCCTCCAAGAGGTAAATTTGTTACAATCAATGAATCAGCACAGACACAGTTGGACACATCATTTTTACCTAAAGTCCATAGTTTCCAGCATTCTGCGTTCTATTGGTTTGGATAACTATATAATGCCACATATCCACCATTATAACATTGTAGAGAGTAGTATGCTCTGCCTATTCAAACCTCCCTCTCCCTCTAATCTCTGGCCACTGCTGATATTTTTCCTTCCACAGTTTTGCTTTTCCAGAACGTGAAATGGTTGTTATCACACAGTATGTAGCCTTCTCATCTAGTAATGCACATTTGAGGTTCCTCATGGTCTTTTTATGCTGTGATAGCTCATTTATTTTTAGTGCTGAATACCATTCCATTGTATGGATTTACCACAGTTTATTTTTCCATTCACTTACTTAAGGACATCTTGGTTACTTTCAAGTTTTGGCAATTATGTGGTGGTGGACACCTGAAATCCCAGCAAACTGAAAGTCTGAGGCAGGAAGATTGCAAGTTCAAAGCCAATCTGGGAAACTTAGTTAAGACTCTGCCTCAAAATGAAAAATAAAAAAAGGGCATATGATTCAATAGTGGAGCACCCCTGGTTTCAATACCTAGTACACTACATTTAAAAAAAAACTCAAGTTTTGACAATTATGAATAAAAATGCCATAAACATGCACATATAGATTTTGTGTGGACATGTTTTCAAATAATCTGGGTAAATGTCAAGGAGCGCAATTGCTGGATTGTATAATAAGAGAATGCCTAGTTTGTAAGAAACTGCCAAACTGTCTTCCAAAGTGGCTATACCCATTTCTCAGTGCTAGCAGCAACGAGACTTCCTATTGCTCCACATCCTCACCAGAATTTGGTGGTGTTAGTTTTTTTGGGTTTGATCTATTCTAATACATGTGATAGTATTTCATTTTACTTTTAAATTCTCTAATGAATCGTGATATTGAGCATCTTTTCAAGTGCTTATTTGCTAACTTTGTATCTTTTGCGAGTTGCCTCTTTAGATCTTTTGCCTATTTTTAAATCAGGTTTTACATTTCTTATTATTGAGTTCTTTGTATATTTTGAATAATGAAACTTTGTTTGAAATGTCATTTTTCCTAGCATGTGGCATGTCTTCTCATTTTCTTGACAGTGACTTTAACACAGAAGCTTTTAATTTTAATGAAGTGCAGATTTTTAATTATTTCTTTTACAGATCTTGCCTGTGGTGTTGTATCTAAAAAATAATTGCCAGACCCAAGGTCTTGTGTGCAGATAGATTTTCTCCTCTGCAATGTTCTAGGACTTTTATATTTTTGCATTTGCATTTAGGTCTTTGATCGATTTTGAGTCACTTTTTGTGATGGGTATAAAGTTTATATCTGGATTCTTTTTCACATGTGGATACCCAACTGTACCAGCATCATTTGTTGAAAGGACTACCTCTTCTTTATTGTACTGCCTTTGCTCCTTTGTCAAAGATCAGTTGACTATATTTACATGAGTCAATTTCTGAGCTCTCTTTCTGTTCCATGGATCTATTTGCCTGTTCCTTTTTTATCCTTTGGCAGTGTCAGGGACTGAACCCAGGGCATCATGCATGTGAGGCAAATGCTCTACTACTGAGCTATACACCCATTCCCATTTGCCTATTCTTTTGCCCACACTATCTTGATTACTATAATTTTATAGTGAGTGTTGAAATAACTTAATGTTGGTCCTCTGATTTTTTCTTCTCCTTCTATATTGTGCTGAGTACTCTGGGCCTTATGTGTCTCCATATAAGCTTTAGAATTAGTTTGTCAATGTCCACAAAATTGCTGAGATTTTGACTGAGATTGCATTGAATCTAGAATCAAGTTGGAAGAAGTGGCATTTTGACAACATTGAGTTTTTCTGTGGGAACACGGAATTTCTCTCCATTTATGTGTTCTTTTTTGATTCATTTCATTAATCTTTTAGTTTCCCTCATAGATCTTGTACATAGTTTGTCAGAGTTATACCTAAGTATTTCATTTTGGAGAGAGAATAATATTAATAATAGCATGTCTTTAATTTCAAATTCTAGTTGTTTTGTGATCGACGTTTCCATGTTAATCTTATATGACGAAACCCTGTTATAATCTTATATTTGTTTCAGGAGTTTGAGTGTGTATTCTTTTTTTGTGTGTGTATGTGTGGGGGGAGTATCAGGGATTGAACTCAAGAGGCACTCAAACACTGAGCCATGTCCCCAGTCCTTTATCATATTTTATTTAGAGACAGGGTCTCATCGAGTTGCTTAGGGTCTCACTGTTCCTGAGACTGGCTTTGAACTCATGATCCTCTGCCTCAGCCTTCAGAGTCACTGGGATTACAAGTGTGCACCACCATGTCCAGCCTGTGTGTGTATTCTTTCAGATTATATACATAGATAATCATGTCACCTGTGAATAGAGACAGTTTTATTTCTTCTTTTCCAGTCAGTATACCTTCTTTTCCTTTTCTTGTCTTATTATATTAGCTAGAATTTCCAGTATGAGGTTGAAAAGGAGTGATGGAAGGAGCATCTTTGCCTTTTTTACTGATCTCATCAAAAAGCTTCTAATTTCTCATCATTAAATATGATATTTATTGTAGGGTATTTTATTTTGGTTCTTTTGGTAGATATTTATCAACTTGAGGAAATTCCCCACTATTCCTAGCTTACTTTTTATCATGAACGAGTACTGGATTTTTTTTTTTTGGGGGGGTGGTGCTAGGGATTGAACCCAGGGCCTTGTGCATGCAAGGTAAGCACTCTACCAACTGAGCTACATCTCCAGCCCACGAGTACTGGATTTTGTCCAATGCTTTACTCGTACCTGTTCATGTGGTAATGTGACTCTTTTTTAGTCTGTGGATGTTATGGATTACATTAACTGATTTTCAAATGTTGAACTAGTCTTGTATTCCTGAGAAAATTCCACTTGGTTGCGGTATATAATTCTTATGCACTGTTGGATTCAATTTATTAAAATTTGGTTGCAGATTTTTGCATCCGTGTTCATGAAAGATACTGATCTGTAGTTTCCTTTCCTGTAATGTCTTTGGTTTTGGTATTAGGGTACTGCTGGTCTCACAATGTATTAGGAAATGTTTTCTCTATTTCTACCTGAATGAGATTATATAACTTATTCCTTAAATGTTCAGTAGAATTCACTAATAAACCCATCTGGGCCTGGTGCTTTTTGTTTTGGAAGGTTGTTAATTTTGTATCTAATTTCTTTTATAAATATAGGTCTATTCAAGGCTATTTCTTCTTATGAGAGCTTTGGCAGATTGCATCTTTCAATAAGTCAGTCCACTTCAGTCAGGTTACCAAATTTGTGGGCAAAAAGTTGTTTATAGTATTCTTTCACTATTTTTTTAATGTCCATGGAATTCATAGTGATATCTTCATTCATTTCTGGTATTAGTAATTTGTATCGTCTATTTTTCTTAGCCTGGCTAGAGGTTTATCAATTTTATTTATCTTATCAAAGAATCATTTTTGGTTACATTGGTTTCCTCTACAGTCATTCAGTTTTCAATCTATTTCTTCTGCTTACTTTGGGTTTAATTTGCTCTTCTTTTTCTAAAGTTGAATTTAGATTATTGATTCTGATCTTTCTTCTTTTCCAATATATGCATTCAATGTCATGCATTTCTCTTTAAACACTGTTTTCATTGCATCCCACAAATGTTAGAAGCTGTGTTTTCATTTTCATGTAGTTCAATATATTTAACCATTTCTCTTGAGATTTCATCTTTGGCCCATGTGTTATATAAAAATGCATTTGTTATGTTTTGTCTCTTGGGTTATAGTCACTTTGCATTTGACTTTGTAAACTGTGAGAGATAGCAGCACCCTAATTTTTGGTGGGCATGTTTTATTTCTAGATTTGTTGGCTACTGCACAGATATTAATAAAAGACATACTACTGAGTTTGATGACTAAGAAAGTGTTTTAACAACTTTCAGATGTGATGAAGCCAGTTATGGTGAAAGAAAAGAATTTTGGAGGAGATGGGGGTGAAAAAAGGTCAGAAGAAAAAAAACTGCATCTTTTTTTCAGAAATACTTAGGGTTTCCTTAAAAAAAAACTGTAATAGAAAAGGAACTTTATAATCTTCCTTAATACCACATACATTCACTGTTCATCTGTTTTTGTTGTTGTTTGGTACCAGGGATCGAACTCATGAGCATTTGACCACTGAGCCACATCCCCAGCCCTATTTTGTATTTTATTTAGAGACAGGGTCTCACTGAGTTGCTTAGCACCTCTATTTTGCTGAGGCTGGCTTTGAACTCATGATCCTCCTGCCTCAGCCTCCTGAGTCACTGGGATTACAGGCATGCACCATCACAACTGGCCTCATCTATTTTTATCTCCATCCCAAATAGAAAAAAGGAGACTGTCAGAAATATCAGAAGCTCAAATTTTTAGGGTCAAAAGTGACAGTTGCAACAGAGAAATCAGGCCCTGCCTATAAAATGGTAGATTCCTTTTGTATATTTAGAATGTAACAAAATATGTTAATTATTACTTTTTAAAATAAAGGGGGCTAGGGCTGTAGCTCCTTGGCGGAGCACTTGCCTAGCACTGGTGAGGCACTGGGTTTGATTCCTAGCACCACATAAAAATAAACAAATAAAATAAAGGGATGTTGTCTATCTACAACTCCAAAAACATTAATAAAAAAATAAATAAAATAAGGCAAGTAGTTATCTGGTGGACTAATTATGTAGTCTCAGAAGAAGGGGAGCCTACCTCGGCCACTCCATGACTTCATGCTACTTTGATTTCTTCTTTCTTTATCAAAGTTATACTGATTTACAGTCTTTCCAGAAAACATCTTTGATTCATAATAAAATATCTAAATGATATCAGATAAACTGTAAATCTTTTTCCTGCATCTTAAATTTGATGCTGCATCAAATTTAACCCAACTACATTTTATAGATAATGTAACTGCAGCTTATTACTGCTCACAATCTACACACAATCACAATTTTCAACATAGTTGCCAAGAGTCAGGTAATCAAATTCTTACCAAAATAGATAACACTGAACAGTTTTTTTTTTTAAATTCCAGCTGCACAGTGACTTATTTTCATAGTCACCATGATATGCATACCAAGAAAAACCATCTCACAAATATTCAAGTCATCTTTGGTTACAGATATTAACAGAAAGAATCCCACAGACCTCTTCATGTCTCTCAGTCTTACAGAGACGTCGCACAAGTCCCCACAGTCATTACATCCATTCATGACCACTTGTGGCCTTCCATCAGCGACACATAATCTTTAACACAGAATGCTTCACACCGAAGGAAGCAAAGACTTACAAGGGCAGAAACTCAGAAATTAACCCACGAACGTAATTCCACATAGGGTCCCCGACAGGGAATTCACGAGCTCAGAGCAAGACACACCCATCTGTTCAACTGCCAGACACGCTCCAGGCGTTTGCACCCAGGTAATCCCGTGGTCTCCCTCGGGGATGCCCTGCTCACTAGGGTCTAAGTCCCCAGGCGCCCCCATTTCCATCTGCACCCGCTCTGGACTCCAGAATGCGTTCCTTAGCCTTCGCTGAGAACCTCTGACTTCGCCCTCAACCACATGAAAGAAACGGAGCCATCAGGCTCGCCCAAACCCGGAACAACTCTCCAGCGGACCGTTAGTCCCGGACGGATTTGGAGAAAGCGCTCTTGGACGAGCCATCCGAATTGCATGCTGGGAACATTCCTGCCGCCCGCACTCCGACTTCCGAGGAACCCCGGCTGCGGACTACATTGCCCAGAAGGCTGCGGGGCACAGGTCTTTGATGGGCGGGGTGAGTCTGCCTACAGAGAACAAGTTCTGTGATCGGGTTCCCAGCCTCGGAGGGCTTGCCTGTTCTGATTTCCCATAAGCCTCCATGTCCACACTAACCTTGGTCTCCGGGTCCCTTTCAAGTGTCCTCAAGGTTCTCTGATTCGACGCGCCAAGTTGGTCGCGTCCGAGGAAGTAGTCAGCGCCGGGTGACCGGGAGGGCTCAGCGAGCTGCAGCCGAGGCGGATCAGTGCGGTCGGAAGAGTGACCGGGCGATGGGGTGTGTGATCTTATTCGAAGGTCTGGTTTACTTTGGCCACATGCTGTCTTTGAGCCTGTCACAGTTAAAAGACCTCAAGAAAGTCTGAGTCCTTGAGCAAAGATTTCAAATAAGAAGAAAGAGAATTTTAGATCTGCAGGTGAACTCACGACAGACTCCTGGAAAGATATGATAGGGAAGCCCTGGAGATAGGATCCTAAAAGAGGTGCCGCTAGGAGCCCTTTGGGAACCAGCTACATGCTTCAGAGCCGTTTGCAAGAAGACCTCTTCAGACGTCTGAAGGCAGATGTGACCCTAGAAGATGTTTTGTTTTTATTTTTTCAAGTTTGCTCTTGGAGAAATGCTGGTGTCTCATGATTCCTGCTTTTTGACCAGTGTTTCCAGGTTCCTAAAAAGCACCTGGAGGAGGAAGAATTTTTTGCATATTTAGAAATCAAGGTGAGTTTGTAGTTTCTTTTTTTCATATTATTACTTTTGCTTGGTCAGAACATTTACTTTCCTTAGCTGGAAATATCTTGACTAGTATTGTCAGGCTGGGTATCCCTTCTGATGAATGACCCACAATGTCAATACACACAGTCCCTTGATATCCCTCTTGGATTATTAGCTATCTGTTCAAATCCTTTAGTGAATTCTAATGTTATAGAAACATACCTCTTGGAGATTCATGTTAGAGCTTTATTTTATAATATGATTAGTTGATGAAATTAGTATTTAAGTAGTATTGTGTATAAACAAAAAAAAATCTTTTCCACAGTTACAATTTTTAAGGCAAGGTGAGGAAGGAGTGTTTTAAAGGAAGGCAAGATTTCAGCCAGTAAATGACAATATTGTCTGCTTTTAGGGGTAGAAATGGGATTGAGCTTTGAGTTTAGGGATTTGTGGTTTGCACCAACAAGGGTAGGGACTTTCAGATAATCTGTAGGTAAAAATCAGTAATGATGTCAAGTATGAGTTGTTTCGGGTTCAGCTTTGTGTGATTTGTGAGAGGCAGTACGGTGTTGTGGGTAAGAGTAAGGGTTTGAATCCAGAATATCTGTCTCTAATCCTGGCTCTGCCTGTTATTAGCCACGTGGGCTCAGGACAGTTGAGTCAGCTCCTATCTATTCGCCTATTTGGAGCATTTCTTGGAACACAATCGACTGTGACTCTTGACACATCTACAAAATTTAGACAAAATAATATCTACCTCATGGAGTTCTAATGATGTCGAACGAGTTAATAAGTGTAACACTCCTTAGAACAGAGCCTGCCCCATGATACTGAATGTTAAGAGTTATGATTCTAGATCATTCTCCATCAACTTTTTGTAGATCAGAAACAACAGAAATATGAAGTTGATTGTGATAATTTAAAAAGTTACCAGATACTCAAATGCTGTAAGACAGGAAATCTTAAAGAGTTTCTTATTCCATTGGTAAGCTTCCTGGTGACCATAAACCTTTCAAAATTAAGAGCAATTTTCTTGTAAAAATTTGTAAATGTTTTTGTAAGTGGGAAAACATGTCTATAATTTTTTGAGACTGTCCAATGTACAGAAAGATCTAGCTGCATTGGTCTGGAACAAAGACTTTGGGAGCTAGGAAGAACCATACATAAAATTCACGTCCTTTAATATGGAAATAGTTAAGTAAATTGCAGCATATCTTGTGATGAAATATTATGCATCTAATAAAAATTGTTTATAAATAATAAGAAGGAAAAATATAAATAGTATAATATTAAGTAATCATTATAGTCATGAATAAAAATACTCAAGAACATAAGTTATATTTGAATCCCATCCACTAAGGGTTTTAAAAGATTTTTCAAGGACTAATATCCAAGTTATTTTAATTGGTAATTCAGTGAAAGGGAGTTATAGCAACACTTATTGAGCATCTATTGTGTACCAAATACTGTTCTATTTATGTGCATGTGTTTTCTTCCTCAGACTTTGAAGGTGGCTTACCTACTTTATGTTGATTAACAGAATTTTGACAGTGAAAGTGTCATTGTATTAATGAGATAGCTACAGGATGCTCAAGAGCTGGTAGGTATAATTTGTTTCACTGATTTTCAGTGTTAGTGCTGTTTTAGTTCCTTTAAGGACTGACTGTACCCCATCTATCATTCAGCTGATTACATTTGGAAATGTCTTTATATTTCTTATTATGGAATTAATGCAAAAAAATTAACAATCCGGGAGATATAAAGAGAAAGAAGTTAAAATTACATCTCTAGAGTTAATCATTCTTAATATTTTAGTGTATTTTTATGCAAATCTTTTTTTCCTATAAGCTTATGTCTGGTTTTGTTTCAGCAGAATAAATTACAGTAATTGGTGATATAAATGAGTTGAAGGCTCTTTATACTTAGTTTAAAAAAGAAATCTAGGGCTGGGGAGATAGCTCAGCTGGTAGAGTGCTTGCCTCGCAAGCACAAGGCCCTCAGTTCCATTCCCAGTACCGCAAAAAAAAAAAAAGAAAGAAAGAAATCTAATCCAGATGTGGGTATTATCTTAACTACATATACAGAGAGGAAAAAGGAAGCATCAGTGATTCCTTTACTATTTGAAAACCTTCAGGTACTTACAACATTTAGGATTATAGAAATGCCATTTAAAAATTACCAGGCTCCTGAGTGTCTCCATGTGGTTTTGTATTTCCATTCGGTCATTTCATTGTAACCTTCTGTTATGAAGTCAGTTTCCCTCAGAACCAGCATTGCATTGAGAGCTCCTTAATGGGAATACTAGTTGGAATATATGACTATCTTTAATCTACTGCATTGTTTATTAAAAAGTAATAATTCTGTGAAGAAGAAAAACTTAATTACTAGGGCAACACAGATGTTTGGAAATTATTTTAAGAGTTACTTCCACATAAAATAGTAATAATCTCCAATATTGTTATTTTACAAAAATGTTTTACTAATAAAATTGTCAAAGACAGATATTAATACTTGAAGATAAGGTAAGAAGGACACAGATGTAAATATTCAAGTAAACCCAAATTTGCTTGGTAGAACAAGATTGAACCTGTGGTTAAGTTCTTACGTGACAGCTAATCAGGTTGTATTTTATTTTATTTTGAAAATTTCTGTGCGGTGCTGGGGATTGAACCCAGGACCAGGAGCACATGCTAGCCAGGTGCTCTACTACTGAGCCACGTTCCCAGCTCCCAGGTTCTATTTTTGATCTTCTAGGAGGAAGGTATATTTCCTGAGAACCTGTTTTGCTTATGTTATTATTTAGGAGGAATAGTGGGCTTAAGGCAGACCTTTAAATTTTAATAAGCATTACAAAAAAGCCAGCCTAAGAAGCATACATTTTATTATGAGCAAAACAGAAATAGTGTTCTAAGGCTTCTTTTTTATTATAATGGGATAAGGTTTAGTAACATCCCTCATCTTTAATAATAATGGCTAAGGCTTATATTTAAGCAATTATTGTGTGCAATTCAGTATTTCGTATGGATATTATGACTTGATCTTCAATGCAGCTTACTGTGGTAGACACTGTTCTCATCCCTCATTTATTGACGAGGAAACAGAGGTTTTGGGAATTGGTAATCATCAAGCTCAGATTCATATTCTGAGTTTTTATCTTAATTCTGACATATATATGTGCCCAACATTATGCTACAAAGTAGCCTGCCTCAATAAGGAATTGGTCATGCATATCTTTCTTCATCAATTAATATTAGCCAGTATCATCATAACTAATGAGAGTGTAAGGGGTCATTTAGCATTTAGCCTACTGTTAGATAGCTTCTAATTCTTGGTTTTCTGAAAATATTTTTGGTTGAATATCTTTGTGTATACATCTTGAGTACTTCACTGGCTATTTTTTTTTATTTTTTATTTTTTGTAGTTATAAATGGACAGAATGTCTTTGTTTATTTTTATGTGGTGCTAAGGATTGAACCCAGTGCCTCACACATGCTAGGTGAGCTCTCTGCCACTGAGCTACAGCCCCAGTCCTTCACTAGCTATTTCTGAAAGATACATTTCTAGCAGTGGAATTGTGGGCAAAAATTTTTCCCAAATACAAGATCCTGTAATAGTAATACTTGGGAACATAACATGCTTAGAATAAGTATAAGGCAGCTAGCAACAAAAGCCAAGAAGCAATCCAGGTGACCTGCCTTAGGAACTCACCAGATGAGTTAGATCATGACCAATTTTATGGAGGCAAATGGAATTTTTTCTGTAAGCCTTACACCTTTTAGTTTTTATTCTACTGATGTTAGCTGCACATTGAATCTACTAGGATCAACTGATTTAGCATTTATCTAGAGGTTCTCATGCCTAATACAGGTTCAGATGTATAAACTGGTCTGTCAAGAAGACATGAAAGCCGGGCTGGGGTCCTGGCTCAGCGGTAGAGTGCTGGCCTAGCATGTGAGGCACTGGGTTCGATTCTCAGCACCACCTACAAATAAATAAATAAAGGGTCCACAACAAATAAAAATATTTTTAAAAAACATTAAAAAAGAAAAAAAGACATGAAAGGAAGTAGAATCAAGATCTCATCAGTGTATCTATAACATTGCTTGGGGATCAGAAAATCAGAGGTTGAATGTTTTATATCTCATGTGGAAGCTAGAGAGCAGGTCGGGCACCGGAATAAAAAAAGGGGAGGATCTCATGAAAACAGAAGGGCGATCAATAGAGTAGAGGAAGGGAGAGGGAGGGAGGGTGGAGGGGAGGGCATGGGGACACACTGGGGAACTAAATCTACCAAATTATGCTATGTCCACGTACAAATATATTACAGTGAATCCAGCTTATACATATAGTGATAATGTACTAATGAAAATAATAACAATAATCATAGAAGGAGATCAGTAGAGTTGAACAAGTGGATCAGAGAGAAGAAGGAGAGGAGGGGAAGGGAAGGTACTGGGGAAGGAGATTGTATCACTGTGGCATCAGGAATCCCAATATTACATGTAACTATAAAGTATCAATAAAATTATAACATGTACATATTAACCATGTGATGTTTCAATACATTTATACATTATGTAATGTTTAAACCCGATTAAACACATCTATTTTTACAAAATAGTAAAAATCATGTTAGTCCCCTAGTTAAAAACGACAACAAACCTTAATTGACCTCCCTTTGTCTCTAGGGTGGGCAAACCTTTTCAGCCACTTTTCTAGGTAGAACATGGGCATATGTATAAATCATGGACTTTATACAGTGTATGACCAGGATTACAATAACTGAGCAGAATATCTAAACAAAAAGAATCTCATGGTCACAATAAAAACATTATTAATATATAGATGTATAACTTTCCAAATTGTTTTCATTTACTGACAACTTACTGAGAACTTCTTTCTCTACTGATCTTGTATGCTTGTATTTTATAAATGTAATCACACTCTATATCCTATAACCTTTTTCTATTGTCAGTGTATCTTTTTTCTTAGTTGCATATGGCTTTTTTTATTTTTTATTTACCTAAAGTCAAAGTATTTAATTTTTCTCATTTATAGAGAAGTTACAAATATCTTTTTTAAAATAGCTTTTTATATGTTGATAGACCTTTATTTTATTCATTTATTTATATGTGGTGCTGAGGGTCGAACCCAGTGCCTCACACATGCTAGGCAAGTGCTCTACCACTGAGCCACAATCCCAGCCCCAAGAAGTTACAAATATTTTTTTGGATGTATTCACTTTTAGAAAATGTTAGTACGCATATAGTATGACTTACTGAATAATGACTACAGTGTGAAAATAGAAGAAACAAAACATTTTCAACCTATTGTCTAGAGTTAATAGCTGTTAACATTACAAATGTATGTGATTCTAGTACTCTTCTTAAGTTTGTGCATTTACATACACATATAAATTAATATATTTAATTGATACAAAAATGTACTGCACTAGTTATAAACATTTTAATGATTATACATAAGATTCAATACATGACTGTTATAATTTGTAAAATCGATACCCATCATTGTGGAGTTATTATCATTATTTTCATGTATTATAAGAATTGTCATAAACATCCTTGCACTTAAAGCTTTTTTACGTAACTTGAACTGTTTTTCCTTTAGGAACAAACTCCCAAGTACAGAATTAACTGAGTTCAAGGATATAAATACTTTTAAGAATATAGACATATTTTACAATGTGCTTTTCAGAAATAGAGGACTTCTTGGAATTCCACCAGCACTAAGAAAGTTCTCATTCCCCTAGAACCGCATCAGTATGGGGTCCTGCCTAATTTAACCCATGTTTTAAAATTGTCTCAATGGTTGTTTCACTTAGAATGAAAGAGCAGATTTGAATGCCACATATTTCTAGAGTTTGTTATGAGACCAGAATGAACAGTATGCAGCATGTTGTACCTGATTTTGGCTGGGTGGGTTTTCACGTTCTCCAATGTGCAGTCTGTGTTACCAAATCACTCCCCGATTACCGCTTTGACAGCGTATGTTGATTAGAAAACTTACCAGCTTCACATCATGAATGTTCTGGTATGCATCAAAAAGTCAACTTTCGACTTCTGAGCAATTCCTATTCTGTGCTGTCTAGCTCTTATGTCTTAACTAATGTTTTTTAGTCCTGAGCCCATGAAGGAGGTCCTAGCTTGGACCATGTGGCCCCTTCTCAGCCTGGAGGGGAGGGAACGGTAGAAGGAAGATCTGCTCTGGGCAGGACTGAGTAGTCCAATCCCAGGTCCAGATTAGCATCCTTAGAACTAGGTGCTGCCAGAAATCTTCCTGCTGAAGAGCCTTGGGGTTTGGGATCAGAGTTTAGGTTCCATAAATAGCAGGTGGGGTGTGGAGTAGAAGTAGTCACGAAGGAGATTAAAGCTTATAGCAGCTTAAGTCAGGATGGGCTCACTTAGGCACAGCTGGTCTAATTCTTCTTTTTACTTCCCCAGTTCTGGCTTTTCTGGATTCTGTGCTTCACCAACAGAGGAATCCTATAGATCATTAATTAGCTCTCACAATTCTAACACCATGAGTGATGTAAGTTGGCATTTTTCTCTTGAAATATTCTGATTTTTTTGGTCACATGGATTTTTACCCTAACCCTAAAGCTTTCTACCTAACAGAACTCCAACCCTGAACCCACTTCTCAAGTCCTCTTGTTCCAATAAAGATGGTGCTAAATAGCCCAGTGTCCTCCCTGAGCACCCCTCCCTTTTCCAATCAGTGTCTTATTCATTGAATCTAATATTCAACATTTACTTGGTGCTTAGTCATCATATTCCTCCTCCTCTTATTCTTCCTCCCTCCTCCTCCTTCCTTTTTTTCTTCCTCTTCTTTATTTTGTGGTACTGGGGATGGAACCCAGGGATCCTCCTCCACTGAGCTACATCCATAGCCCTTTTTATTTTGGAGAGAGGGTCTTACTAAGTTGCCCAGGCTGGCCTGGAACTTGAGATCCTCCTGCGTCAGCATCTCGAGTTTCTGGAATTCTAGGTGTGCATCACCTCATCCAGCTTGTGCGTGCTCAGTCTTCTGTCAAGAGCAATGCTGGGGCAGTAAAGAAATGGAGGGCTGGGGATATAGCTCATTTGGTAGAAGCACAAGGCCCTGGGTTCAATCCCCAGCACTACAAAAAAAAAAAAAAAAAAAAAAAAAAAGAAAAGAAAAGAAAGAAATGGAGACTTTTGAGGGCAATAACTGGTTCTGTCAAAGAATAACAAGATATATAATTAACAATTAGCACATTTTTCCTTGGATACAAGGAAAGCTAATAGTGGTTTTGATATCACCTATCAAAGGCACTAACAGGATTCATATAAAAGAGGAAAGAAAATAAAGACTCTACATATTTTGCAAACCATAGTTTTCCTTTTTCAGGGTAAGATGCTGACTAGGGAACAGCTAGCAAAGAAACCAGCCAGGATACTCTGACCTTAGCTTCATGGTCACCCAAAAGAACAGCTTCAGTTTTCATGCATACTCTGGAAGAGCTTTGGTGTTAACGGTGGCATGAGTGTGGCAGGCTGGCTTCCCTCTTGTCCTCATCTCTGTCTCCATTTGGCCAGGTCTGCACCATTCCCTACCCCAGTTTCTCATTCCCTTGTCATATCTGTGATGGGTTAGTGAGGAAGTCCTACTGGAGCACATGGAAAAACCTGGAACTTCTCCAGGGACTCGAGCTTCCCAGAGATAAGACAGAATGTGGGCTTGCTTAGTCACAACCTTAATTTTTGTGTGGTTGCACACTTTGTGAGGCTTTGGGGATTAGAGAGAGGAGCAGGTGGTTTTTTCCAGGGGTTTCCTTAGAGCTGAACATCAGTGTCAGAGTTCATTTTGTCATGAACCAGGACATGCTGGTCTTGGGTGACATCTCTGTCACTTGTAACATCCTCTTAGGGACCAGGAAAGTATTAGGTGACAGGTGGTTGAAGGTAACTAATGAAATGATCCTGATGTATAAGTACTAGATGATAGTAAATTCCCAGAATTAAGAAGATCTCCAGAAGTTTTGTTCAACCTAAGTGTGTAAAGATAATGGAGTGAGAGGCAGGTGTGGAGGTGTGCACCTCCAATCCCAGTAAGTCAGGAGGCTGAGGCAGGAGGATGGCAAGTTTTAGGCCAGGCTCAACAATTTAGCAAGACCCTGTCTCAAAGTAAAGTAAAAAGGGAAGGGAATAGTTCAGTGGTAGAGTATCTCTGGGTTCAATCCCTAGTACCATCAAAATAGGAAAAAAGAGAATAAAGTGATTAATCAAATATATACAGGGAATTAACTAAATTGCTGCTAAAATAACTTATTTATTCACATAATGAAAAACAATGTTTATGATGTAATCTAACAGGATGATTTACTTGAGACTTAATAATAACTCAATTTAGTGGAAATCACTTTTCTAATATAGAGACTTTAGAGTACATCTGTGAGTACACTTGACAAATTTTTGTGAATTTTTTTTTCATATTCCTTAAAAGGGAAAGATGGCTAGCACTTCTCATTTATAAGGAATTTATGGGTTGTATGTACATGTATACACACACACTTTTTATTTAATAGAGGAGAAATTATAATTATTTATATATTACCAGATAGATCTCGATAGCTGAGTTATCTCACTGCATCCAGTAAGTTTTTTTCTGCTATAAGAGGATAATTCTAGAATACTGATGTTCTGTTTTGGGGACCCTGGTTTTCTTCATTTTCCCTAGCTATATCATAGACTTCCAGCCTACTTGATTGATACATTTTCCCTTTCTTCACAGTTTATCCTTTATACCCTCATTTTTCCTCTTGGAAATATTTTCTTAATTTTCCAAGTAATACATGGGTTTTTGGTTTTAGGAATTGGTGACATTCAGAGATGTGGCCATTGACTTCTCTCAGGAGGAGTGGGAGTACCTGGACCCGGCTCAGAGGGACTTGTACATGGATGTGATGTTGGAGAACTATAGTAACTGGGTGTCGCTTGGTAAGGTCAACTGCCTGAAATAGTTTAGAATCTCCTCTGCAACATCACCTTTCTCCACAAGATATTATAGGGCTGTCTTCAGAGAACACAGATGAATTCCAGGCATGTTTCAATACTTTGTTGGGTTAGAGATGGGCTCATTCAGCACCTTGATTTCCTGGACAACCCTCAAGTAAGCTTCACACCTTCCTCTGGCTTTTCCGGCAGCCGCCTCTCTTCTTCAGTGACGAGGGGGCTGGGTTTGCATTGTAGGACATTTATGCCATAACCACTGTCACAGAAACCAGGTCACATGCTGTGTGTACTTTCAGGCTTCCTATAGATGTGGTCCCTCCTCCAAGTGTGGCTCTTTTGTTTGAGGAATCATAAGAAAGCCAGAACAAAGTTAGTGAGGGAGAGACCAAGAAATTCATAAGGGAGATCAGTAGGAGCCAGATGATAGGGAGTTGTGTTGGTTTTTTGTGAGAATTATAGATGGTTTTCTGAGTGCTTAGATGTCAGGGCTTGGTTGGTCGGTGGTAGTTTTATCTTTTTATTGTGAACTACTGCACAAATAGCATCAGCTTCTTCTGGGGCTGATTAGAATCCAGCAGGTCTGGTCCTATCCCTTTACACGAGGTCTGCCCAATTATCCTGTACACATTCAAGTGAGAAGCGCTGCTCTTTGTTATTTTCTGATCCACGTGCATGGAAAATAGCTAGAAAGTGAGACCTGACATACCCTGCCTTTTGAGAGCCTCTGCACTTTATTTAGGGGCAGATTCAATGAACAGAATTTGTTTAATAGTAAAAACATTACTTACCATAGATTTGAAATTGAAAGTTCAAACCTATGAACTTGTGTTTAACATTTTGTTAAATCCTAAAAATGTCTCATGAAATGTGTTGTTTCTCATCTTAGCAAAATAACAATAACTGTGTGCTAATATTAATAGCACTATGCTTTACTATATACCAGGCTCTGTTCTAAGCAGGACCAATACATTATTTAACCCTTATAACATCTTCAGGTACGAATTGTCCCCATTTTTTAGTTAAGAATACTGAGGCACATACATTTGAAATTAATTGCCAAGTCACAGAGCTGGCAGAAGGCAGTGGCAGGCACTGAACCTAGGAAGTCTGGTTCTAGAGTATATGTTCTCAACCACTGTCTGTCTGCTCTAAAGAGACAAAGCCTTGAATGAGTCTGAAACAAGGTCATTTTCTCTCCTCTGAAGTCCTTAGCAATATTGTTTTTTACTTTTATTGTAAACTTCACTGAGTGTTTTGAGCTAAGAAAATGTCTACACCAGGGGCTGGGGAGATAGCTCAGGTGGTAGAGTGCTTGCCTTGTAAGCACAAGGCCCTGGGTTCAATCCCCAGCACCCAGGAAAAAAAAAAAAAAAGAAAGAAAATGTCTACACCATTAGGCATTTCTTTTCTTGCAAGCAGACACTCCATTCCTAAGCCAGATATGACAACATTTTTAGACCAAGGGAAGAGCCCTGGGTGGTGTGAGGGAGAGGACAAGAAGCTGGAAACCAGGAGAGGGAGAGCAAGACAGAGGCAGGGGAACCATCACTGCAGAGAAGAGCCTCACAAGTCACAGAGGAGAAGAAGGAGGGCCTGGGATAGGGTTTGGAAAGTTCCCTTCTAAGGACCAAGACCTTGGAGTGAAGGCCTGAGACTTAGGAGGAAATAGAAATCTCAGTCTGAGCTACCAAAGGAATGTCACTTCTTTTTTCTCTGTCCACTGTGGAACCCAGGGCCTTGCACATGCTAGGCAAGGGTTATTCCACTTAACTGCATCCCCAGCCCAGGAATATCATCTTAATCCCCCATTTACCATTCTTCTTGGGTTTTTTCCTCTCATATTTCCTGCCTATTTCATGAGGAGGGTATTCTTTTTTATATCTGGTGCAACCATTTTATCTATATGTTGAACTTAATTGTGCATGTATGTGAGAATGAAGATACATATTTGTTCATAAATTCTGCAAATATTGTATTGAGTACCCACTCCTAGCCAGGCACTGCATGGGACACTATAAATACAATCATAAACAGGATTGATAACTTGCCCATTTTCATGCCATGGTAATAAACAGATTTTAAATATTAAAAACAAAATAATTGTTGAATTCTATTTTTAAGAGTTTAAGTACTTGTTGGTCTCTATAAATGTAGCTCCTTAGATTTTAAAAATCTCATTTACTAATTTTCTCCTTGGTATTCTAGAGCTATTTGGAATTGAGGAAGCATGTTAAAATTTCAAATCCGCCAAAAATGGCCATTGTAGTTCTAAATTATCCTGAATGAAAGGCTGCCACTTTGTCGGATATGCCTGGGAATTGAGACAATAGTGCATATACACATAAGAGGCTGAATACCCTAAAGAGGAAGTTGTTGTTTTGTGCCCGCAGAGCTTCCATTTAAATCAAAACATGTACAGAAGGTATTGTTTCTATGCTTGGAGGAGATACCAGCAATGTAAAGAGTGATGAAGAACATTTTGCCAACTATATGATCAGGGCAATCTAGAAGTGTGGTAAATCTCTAGATTGTGATCTTGCTGTGGAATAGGGCGTGACTCAAACTTAGATTACCAGTGGAATCCATTACAAAAATGCAGACACCAAAACCCACAATGACTCATGCCAAGTATAAGGTATCTATACAGGATTGATAACTTTCTAAAGTGACACAAGGATCTCATGTGAATCAACTACATTGGGCTCTATGACCCAGTATGCACATAAGCCAATTAGAAAGTAGAGATCATTCCTTATCGCCCAATAAGTCACATACAAATAACCAGGTTTGGAAATTCAGATAACAAAATCTGAGTGAATCAAGTCTTTAAAGAGATTTTTGGTGAGAGTTAAGGAAAACAAAACAATCTACATGTTATAGATAACTTAGACCAGGTGAGACAAAACATAATCAGCTGAAGTTCATAATAGTAAGAATGTGATCACCATTAAGACACATACCTAGCAAGGGACATTGGATAACCACACCTAGGAACACAAGGGCTTGACTGATAGAAGCTCATATTTTGGTTTAAGAGACTATCAGCGTGGCTCATTCAAGTGATGTCTGAATTCTCCAGAAAACTATCAGAACATAAAAGCTGAAAAATAAAAGCAATTTGTTTAAAAGGGGAGATCCTTGATGCTCAGAAGTGAGTTTAGTAAGTCTCCTAATCCATTTTACTTGTAGTAGGTATTATCTTCAATCCCCCCCACTATAGAAATTTTGGTTTTTCTGGTAAAGAAAATAAAATGTGTGTGTATGTGTGTGTGTGTTTCTTTCAGATTTGGACTCAACATATGAGACCAAAAATATATTTTCAAAAAAGGACATTTTTGAAGTAATTTTTTCCCACTGGGACACAAAGGAAAAAAGTAAAACCCTGGGCCTTGAGGCATCCATTTTCAGAAATAACTGGAAGTGCAAAAACAAATTTGAAGAACTACAGGAACATCAAGAGGGATACTTAAGT